>NC_138793.1:7613875-8136375 GCF_965178545.1 Coloeus monedula | reverse complement strand
TTCAATTTCCAGTCAGCTGGGGATTGAGATGCTATGCTGGAAGCCGATGAGGGCCTTCATACAGGTCTCCTTGTTGAAACCTTTTTGTAGGAGCTGCGGACTGAGAAACAAAATCCGTCATTGCTGGCCTGCTTTTGGCATCTCTCACATTCAGTGAATTTCAATAACTAGGCATTCAAAATGAAAAGGTGATGACAAACTGTGTCAATGAATGAAACACAATTGTTTATAACACTTGATTATGGCTCTGGAAATATTACTCCAAGCCTTCTCCTGGTGACATGTCACATTTAGATCAAAAACTCTATGTGGCAGTTCGCATTTTTTAAGCTGGGTGCAAGTGTGCCAGATTCTATTTCGATTGAGTGGCTGGCATTCAGAAAGCCACATTTAATAGGATCGAAAGAAAAGAAATGTTACTTTTCATCACACAAGACAACAAAGAGAACCCAGGAAACGAAAATATTATTTCGTTTGAACAAATTACAGTAAGGCTCTCAGGGGCTCTTTCAGGGAGTAGATGAGGAAAAGCACTTAAATATCATTCCATCAAACTAAATTTTTAACTACAATTTTTTACAGATAAAATGTGTTGGGAGGATTCAAAGAAGATTAGAGCTCACCTAAGAAACAGTATTCAAATTTGAACAGCTAATGGAAGCCTGCAAAAACTGTTAATGTCTATATCTTTCCTCTAAGGGACTTAGATTTCAGTATTCTTATAAAAACACATTGAGCTGATTTCATTTCTGTGTCTCCACAGACTTCATTCTTGTAATTTCAGTAAGTGTTATAAATGTCATTTTAAGTATTATAATGCTAATCCCTACTGACAATAAGGTTCTAAAGCTCAGCTTCCATTACTAAGGTAATGTTTACCTCAGATAGCATATAATTGTTTGCTTTTTTCACAGTAAATTCTCTGTTCCCAACTGCTTAATCAGCCATGGAAAAGAGAGAAGACTTTCATACTGTTTAATGTTCTTGTGATTACATTAGAGTACCGTGTAAGCCCACATCAGTGGAACTTGGGAAACAGAATTTTTTTGTTTGTTTGTCCACAATTCTGAAGGCAAAGTATTTTGAGCAGTGGTCCTTGCAATAACATGAATCATTTATTAATATAAATATCATGGATATGGTATAAATCTTCTCCGCTCCTGAACTCTCAGGACATTTCTTCATTGCCTGAGTTGGAATCAGCAAGGACTTCCTAGAGCCTTGCTATAGTTCAAATAATGTACCATATGCCAGTCACAGGCAGTGTATTCCCTGCTCTCAACAGCAGGAGACCAGTGTATGCTTTCCATATGAGCTGTCTGCTGCATCACATCAACCTAAACAATATTTTATTATGCTTTATGGAAGTTTAAAACTTCTCTTCCTTCTAACATGCTCCAGAGGACACAGATTGTCTCAAGGATAGAATTTGACCATTCTGTCCTTTCTGCCAGAAACCAGATGCACTCACGAATGAAGTTGTGAAGGAAACTGGTTTTGTTCAGTGACAGGGTGAGTTTAGCAGTGTGCCCATTGATAACCTTGCTTAGGCAGCAGCACATAACCCCCTGCTTAGGTCTGTAGGAGCCAGGGGCAGAGTGGGAGCCCACAGGTGTCAGTGCTGGGGTGTGATGTGGAGGTGGTACTCAGCACAGGGCTGCACAGGGGCAATGGAGTGATCTTAGCGTTGCCATCTGATGTGTGTTATCCTCGAGCAGGGTCAAAACCCATGTCCCTTCTCCCTGAGGTGAAAGCTACACCAGAATTAGACCATTGCTTCAACATCCACCACAGAGGTTCATCACCAGCTTTCCATTTCTTCGTGTTAGTTGTATCACTGGCCAGCTGGTGTTTTTGCAGAATTTTTTACTTGACTGAGTTCCTCCATGCACTTAGAGGTGAGCTAAAAATAAGAACTTCATGGGCAAGACAGCATATCGCTTAACCAGAAATGCAAATACCTATAAGACTGATAATAAACATAAATTCATTGGCAAATAATGTAGTTAAATACATTTCTACTTTGGACAAAGAGCACTGAAGTCTGTAGGAGTTCTGCCTGCACAACCATAACATATCACGAGCTGATTACTCAGTGAACAGATGTGAACCTGGACACTCAAGTATCATCTTGGTGAGAAGACTGCCTTTGGGTTTCAGATCATTTTAGTGCTTGGGGGCTTGGAAGGATCGCAGTATGTGCCTAGGCCTTGTGGCCTTGCTATTTTCAGCCCCTGCACTGCTGTCTGCCCACAGCAAAACTGTGAATTGCAGGTGGTCAGCTGCCTGCTGAATAACTTGGCGGCATTTGGGCCACAAAGTCCAAGCAGTCCCAGCTGCTCGCTGTGTACCAGCAGCACGTATCGTTCAACCTTTATTTCAAGGTTTCAACTCTAGACTAAGCAATTGCCTTTCCTTTCTTAAGTAAAGATGTGGAAGAGGAATTAGAGCTGCCCATGCTTTGCAACTCTGAGCGATTCTGAATTGCACAGGGCTGGAGGCTGCATTGTGCTCCAGGCTGGTGGGAGGCTGAGGAGGGGGAGGAGGCTGGTGGTGGAAAGGGGCCGTGTGCAGGGTGGCCCAGGGCATCCATCCTGCCAGCAGGTGGGCAGGAGAATGCATCTTCTGTAGCATTTTTAGAGCTAAGTTAATATTTTAATGATAGATGGTTTGTTTTGATGAGTTTTGAAATGAAGCATGGATCTTAGCTCTTTGAAGGGAAGTGATTGACCCTAAAGATTCTGACATTTTTTGAACAAAAAGACTGTGGTTTTATTTTCCTTCACATGATCTCTATAAGGGGTCATTTTAAGGATGCATGAAGCACGCTTACAGAAGACAGGAGTAGGTTTTTTCTCTCCAGTAAAATATTCAGCCAGCGCTCTTTGTCTCTCCCTGAGAACATTGCAGGATCCAGGAGCATTAAGTGAGCCACAGATGCCAAACCAGGGGAAAAAAAGAAAAGAAACAAACTATATTTTCTGCTCTTCTGTGGAGTGAGGATAACACAGGCCCAGAAGCACACGTTGTGAAGCAATTTCAGTCGTAGCTGAGTGCCTGTTTTTCCCTGGAGCACAGACTGTAAAAACCTTAAAAACCTTGGTTTCTATTTCCTTAATATTCTGGTTTTGAAGATGATATTGTGACGAAGAAAGGAAGAGGAATGCCCTTTCTAAAGCTGTGCTCATTCTTTTTAATTAGAAGATTTGGAGAAGATTTGAAGTAGGAGAACCATGCACCAGCTTTTCAATGTGTTTGTAAGGCATAGATAAATATTTCATTTAGAGAGAATGAGACATGAGCACAATAACTTGGATTTTAATCTGTTGCACCCAATGTAAATCTGGAGTAACTTCAACATTCTGAAGTCAGCATTCTTAGTCTTGGTTTATCTCCCTGTAATTGGGATGGGAATCTGGCCCACTCTGCAACAGACTGCAAAGAGCTCTTTACCTTTAAATCTATCCCAGTTAAATTACATGGGGCCACAATGTATCACCTACATCCTTGACTATTTTAATACAAAAATATAGTTTAAATCTCCCTGGATTCGCTGATCATCTTGGGATTTCTAAAGATACTGTTAGGCTGTAATACATAAAGAATATCAAAGAAGAAAAAGGTCTGTAGTCAGTTTTTCTGTATTAGAATAAATAATTTGATTGTGGCATAGTTTGAGTCTTAGCACTGTGCAGCATGTTAGCGGCAGCCACACCTATGGCTCCACACCTTTGGTTGCACGTAGCCTGTGGTCCTGTGACACGAGGGCATCACCTCCGACAGCACTGCAGGCTTGCAGGAAGTGCTTCCTTTGGAGCTGTGTTTGTGAGTTTGCAGCCTGTGGCCAGAGTAATCCTGTTCCATGCGTTTTAATTTATTTTTTTGTAATTGCACTTTGATTGCTTGCACTCTCTACTAAAGCATAAGGAAGGCCAACAAGAAATAGTGGTAAAGACAAATTAGAGATGTTTGGCTCTCTTAGTGGGTCATCTCCCGCGTGAGTTAAGCAAGGGCAGGGTACAGAGGCTCCATCTGCGGACGCTGACGCTTCCGCTCCTCCATCTGCTGGGTGGACACCGGGCTCGGCTCGCTGCACAGCAGATGAAACACAGACAAGCGGATTTTTCCAGACCAACCAAAATGAATTTGACTAGCCAACAAATGGCTCGCTCAGCTAACAGGGAGGGGGCAGCCTGCACATCTATGGGCTGGGTGACTGTAGATAATTCATGCAACAACCCAATGCCTCTCTTAACTCTGCTGTAAAATTGAGTAAAAATAGCACATTGGTTACAGTGAGGTGTCACATCTTGACCAGTAATGAATGTTCTCTGGGCAGAACAGACTGACCCTCTTACAGAATGGACACGAGCAGAGGCATTGCTGTGGCACTGTGAGCCCCTCAGCTGACAATACACAATGTTTTTCTATGCTAATATACAAAGCAATGAACTCTTTAAAAATCTATTTACAAATCTATTTCATTTTCCAAGAATATAGGTAGATATTTACTGTCGTGAGAGGGGATAAAATTCTGATCCCATGAAAATCAACTAAAAGATCTTAGTTTAGCTAGGACTTTGTTTGGATGGCTACAGAGACACTTTCTCAAGTTTTTCTTTTCCACAGCAGATCCTCATGTTCATAGAAATAAGTGCCTTGCCATACCTACTTCAGACTGGTGAGAAACCTCAGTGTGAGATATGATGTGACAAAGATGAATGTACATATATTTGCATTTTTTGAAAAGACAGCAGTTCAGAGAAATCTGAGGGGGGAGGGGGGAGACGTGGATGAACTCATCGCTTTCCTAATCATTATAATTAAAAATTTTCTAAAGAATAAATACTTGCCCAACTCTGGTAACAACTATATAAAAACAAATGTTAAAAGTGATAAATGGGAAGAAAAGTTTGTTGAATAAATGGCTAATTTCCTGAGGAGAAATCACAACACTGTTTCGATGTGTGTTCACATTGTACTGCCGAGTTTGTACAGAAAAGTTAACTTGGCAGCTAAATACTAGTTTGGAGTCCCTTTAGAATTATTTTACAAAGCAAGAAGTGGTTCAGTTTTGAAGGTAGTAAAAAGGAAACTAATGCTTGTCATAGAAAATCCTTTTTTTTATCTTTCTTTTTTAAGCGTTAAAAGCAAGTAAGCCCCTAGTGATCTTAAATAATTTGCGTAAGTACACTTAGCACATTCACTTCCTTGGGAGTCCTGATTGGGTACCAATATATCAGTCCCTTGAAAAAGAAGATAATGAGAGGCAGGAATGCTACCTTCATGATAATTTCCTGGTATTCTGCTTTCTTTGGAGGTCTGGTGTGTGGGAGTGCTGACCACCTCGATTCTTGGGCAGATAATAGAGTCACTTAGGAAATGAGAGACGGCAAATGGCAATTTGAGGTGGGAGGGATGGCTCCAGCAGTAAATGGCACGCATTAGGACAGCCTAATCACTTAAATGCAGCCTATTAGTAAGTTTAGCTGAAGATGTTAAAAGAATCCTTGCAGCCTCTCCGCTGGCATGTTTGGAAGGGAGTTCAGTTATGAGACTATTAAAATGTTATTTTGATAATTAAGCCCACAGCTGTTGTGAGGGCATTGGGGGCACGAGCTGGCGCAGCAGCTGAGCGCACCGGCGGCATGGGGGGCGGGCAGGGGGAGAGGAGAGGAGAAGGGAGGAAAGGAGCCCTTGGGAGTTCTTTGACGCATGGGAGAGCTGGAATGGCCATGTCCACCATGCGGCAGGCTCGGCTCCCCGTGGGAAGGTGCAAAGCCAGGAGGAGCTGCTCCCCTGCTCTGCTGGGATTTGGGTCTCTGCTTTCTGCAGCGTGGGCAGCTCTGAGTGACAGGGCAAGAACGGGTCTTCCAGGATGTGTGGAGTTGGTTTACGCTGGAGTCGGGAAGTGCGGCTGCGTACAAAACCTGTGGCTGGGGGAGAAGGGCTGCAGAGAGCAGCGCTGAGACTGATGGTGGGGAGGTGAGTGGCACCGCATCACACGGTGTGTGGGCAGCAGCACCCAGGTTAGACAGGGCCCCCCGTACCTGCCAAGCTGTGCACCGGGACCAAAGGGGACATGGCATGACTGTAATGACAATATTTAGTGCACAAGGATGTGCAGTGTTGATCTGCCCATGGAGAATTCTGATCCCTCACAGATGCTTACCTGAGTCAGTTGTTTCAGCATTAATAAAGCTGTGTGCTCCTGTGCAAATGTGTCTTCGAACTTCCCTCTCAAAATTAATGGCAAAATTTTGGTTGTTTTTGGAAGTGGTATCAGGCCATGATTGTGTTCAGACCACAGATAGCGCTGTGCAAACAAACAAAATGGGTCAGCAGGGTCTGGTCCCTGGGAGTGACCCAGGGTTTGCTTTAGTGCTTTAAGTGCTCACTAAGTATGCAGTAATAAACACACAACCAATTTCACTGTGGCGGGTGATGTGAACTCTTTTGCAAATATACAGTTTGCATTTTATTTTATGTATACTGCTGCAGAGTAAAACATATATTGCACAATATACATAGATATACAGTTTATCCATGCTGCCCCAACCTCCTCTTCTGAGTTAAAACTAGGATGATTTGCAGTGTTTATCCATACTGAGCAGGATATAATTGCCCAAATTAAGGCTGTCCATGAGGACAACTGGTAAATTCACCTCTTGTCTCCATGTGTCAGTGGTAACCTTTCCACAATTGCTCCTCCACGCACACTGCAATGTCAGTTATGGTCCCTTGTTGACTCCCTTCCTGCACATGCTCACTGAATACAGAATCAGAAAACAATATGTGTGATTTTATAAAACAGACCACATAAACAGAATGTAAAATGGGGGAAATTAGCGTTTTGATGAAAAGGGAAATGAAACCCAAGAATAGCTCCTGCCCCTGTATTGGAAATTGTTGAACTTGCAAAATCTTTTCAATTTTTCAGCCATCTCCTGCTTTCCATGATTGCAAAAATGTCTTCAGTAACATTTGTATTTTTTTCTCAATTCATACATCACTGAACCAGGCCAACTTCTAACATACTTTATATAACACCAGCTATGTATCTAAATTAAATTATTTGTTAGCTCAGCTTTTAATTATCAGCTGGTTTATATATAACTATAGCTACTGTCAGTATTGATCTTTATTATCATCCAAATGACATTCTTTTTCCTTTTTTTAGAAAATACAACAAAATAAAATAAACAGCCCTTTAAAGTTTTGCCAGAATAGACAGGTATTACCTCACCTTTCTGGGAGGTCCGTGCTGAAAATTAACTGATCGTTTCTGCTCTACCTGTCATTGATCTACTTTAAAAAATGTTCTGTAATCAGAGTATATACTTTGAAGTACATTGAGCATTTCTGTATTTGATATTTCCACAGAGCATCATAAATATCCTCTGCTTTGTGCCAAGTACAAGGACAGCCAAAGTACCTGGGACACTGGGTGCCCCACGTGACAGTGAAGGGCTGTGCAAACCCAGAGGTTTGCAGAAGGTGCTGGGGGGCTTTGCACAGGCAATATCTGGTGGGGCAGGTGGCCCACCGTGGTGTGATTTCATACAGGTTTGATTTCCTCCACTTCATTGAGGTTATTTTTGCTGAAGATTAGTGGCAGTCCGAAGGAAGTCAAGCAGGAACCCAGTAGCAGCATGCACAACTGGGTCCAAGGTGTGCTTAGCAAGAAATTGTTCACACCTTAAGTTTAGGAGAATCTGAACTTGAAATGTGTGAACCAAAACAAATCCAGGAAGGATTACCATGGGGAGAATCTTGGACTTAGAGCCAGACAGTGAGATTGTCTTTGTGAGCAGCTTGACCCCACCACATAATGGAAAACCAAGATGCAAGGAGACCAAGGCAAAGGAAGATGTTGTATTTAAGGCAGGAGATGGTTACAGCATAGGGTCAAGGATTTCACAGCTGAGACGAAGTGAAAGGATAGATTTTTGTTGAGAAATAAGAGGACTTAACACTACAATAGTATGTTATTACAAGTCTGTTGAACTTGTTTTTGCTTTAGGGTGTTTTGATTCCTGAAAAGCGAATTAATTACATAGTAACTCAAATCCTGGCTTCCTTACCACTTGGAAAAGGTTACTCTTCCCTTGTGGCTATTTCTTATTACCACCTTGTGATGATAAAGTATTTGGCACATGAAAGTCGGATGCTTTGGAGATTACTACACGAGTTATTAGCCTGTCTGCGTACCTGAAGTATTTGTAACAGTATTAATGCCTTCCACTGTTCAGCCTTTGTAACAGGGAGCATCACTTGACAATTGAGAGGAGATGCATCCTTTTCCCAGAACCAAGGCCAGGATGTGACCTTCCAACAACCTTGCAAACAGACGTCTTCCCATGGATGGGCCAGACTGCTCTGTGTTGTTTATTACAACACCTAGGCAGGGACTCACCCCTTCTCACCGATCTCTGTTGCTGTCATTCCAACATATAGAAGACATAAGTGAAAGATGAGCCCAGAAAAATTATGAAGACTTTTTTTGGGAAAAAAAACCCTCTAGGGATAGCCATGGCATTGGGGCAGGAGGTGAATATTGCCAAGAAAAGAAATGGAATGTTCTCATTAGATCTATTTCCACTTTCTGCTTAAAGAGAATATTAAATTTCCTTAGGCAACACTTTGAATGTACCTTTTCCTTCTTTCAGGTGCTGTAATTAAAAGCCATTCATTTGCTACGTAAGTTAGGAATCACCTTTCTCCGTGTTAATTAAAAGCTATTGCTTACTAGGGCTGCTAAGTGCCCAGTTATTGGTGACTTTGGGGGTTTCAGGAAGAGCCCTGGTCAGAAGTGCTGGAACATCTTTAAAGCAGTCATTTAGAAAATAAATACCTACACTATTGCTTTTTGGGGGAATAATGATTATAAGCTCTCGTTCTGAAGGGGGTGCCATCGTTTGTAGCTCATGCAATAGCTGATGGCCACTCACTTCAATTGTCCTCTTTATAGTGTCCATAGGTGCAACATTTTTGTCTTTATAGGGGTTTTTTGCTGATTTGTGTGTGTGTATATATATATCTCTATCTCACACACAACCCCCAGTGTACAGCCCTAGCCATTTGTTCTGAGGAGGTGGGTGTGCTCTTTGAAGAGAGGAGGGCTAACCACGTATTCTGCCTCCTCCCTGAGCTCTGACCTCTTAGACTGCCTGAAGCCATTAATTCTCCATTCCAGGGTACTGTGAGCACTGTATTTGTTGCAGTTCATGGCAAGTGTGTTCCTGTGACACAAAAGGATTCTACAGTGAAATACCAGCCAAATAAATGTTGGTTTATTGTTTGTTTTTCAACGTCTAAAACACCAGTGTAGATAAAAGAGTTGAAATGTTGTGCTGTATCTCCTCAGCTGAGGCTGGACCAGGGCTGTGTCCATGCCCTTGCCACGGAGGATGGCATCAGCCCGTGGCAGGAGGCAGAGCTCTCCCAGGGCCTGGCCTGGCCTGTGCCCTGGGGCTGCTTCTGCAGCAAGGATGCAGGAGGGCATCTCCAGCCTAGAAATGTCCCTGAAATTGTCTCAGCACCTGGAGACCTGCAGGGATTTTGGCATAAGCCCAGCTCCTGGACCTCCTATGGATCTCTCTTGGGCTAAGGCAATGTCCACTCCTGGCTTATTTGGGCAAACAGAAGTGACATGCTGGAGAAACATGAATAGGCTTTTGTGCACTTCAGAAAAGAATTTTAACATAACACATTTTTTTCAGGGAAGTGCAAACAGTTTGGCCCCAAATCTCAGGAGCTAGACTTTGTAGTGTCAAGGATTTCTTCTGTCAGTTTCTACTTAGGAAAATGCCTTGAGTAGAGATCTCTGGTTATCTGTTTTATTTGAATTACTGAAAGTCGCATCCTGCAAACTGCTGACTGAGTTTGGATGAAGCTAAATTTGGGTAATGAAAAATGATCCACTGTAAAGAAAATGCTGGGAATAGTTCCTCTGTTCAACCCTGTGTAAGATTCTCAACAAGACGGTTCCATTTTTAATTCTCCCTATGCATCTGTGAGATAAAACATTACATTTTAGCTCAGAGATTTCTTTATCCTTAACTCTTTTGCTTTCAGTAGTTAGGCACACAGTTCCTAAGGCTCAGTTGCTAGGTATAAAAAATCGAAGGTAATTTTCCTCCTCAGCAAAGGATTTCCAAAATTCTTGTGCCTTCCCTAAGCTACAGCAGAATAATGGGAGGCTGGTGGTGCTGTCATGGTCCCATTAGCTTCGCTGTTCGGTAGCTGCACATCAGCACAGTAATCATTTTCAGATTTACAAGCATTAAATATTTTAATTTAATGCCTTGGCTCTCTTGTAATTCATGCACTTAATTATATGATAATTACTCAAATGAAAGAGATACAGCTGCTGTTGTATCAATTCTTCTAGGAATCTGAGATTCTGGAATTGGCCTTTGATTTCAGGGTTTTGTTTGCTGTTTTTTTTTTTCCCTAGCCCTTTCCAAAAGCTAGTGGGTGCTTATAGGTAATTTTTTTTTTTTTAAAGTATGTGGACCAGAGGTGAATTTCAGGTAATGTTATTTTCCTAGCTTCTTTTCCTGGAGCATGGCATACATTTGGCAGCTGAGGGACTGGGCACAGTGCTGGCTGTTTTTACTGCTCCTTGTGGATTACAATCATTAAAACAGAGGAGCTAAAGCAAAGCTCCCCCAGTGCAGGACCCTGTCCCATTGCAGATGGCTGCAGAAGGAAGTGAACGGCAGGAAAAAGGTGTGTGTCTGTGTACACGTGCACATAACTGTATAGAATTTAATGCCTTCATAATGGGCCAGTTGCCCAGTCTGCAAGCACTGCACAATGAAATCACATAATAAATTAAAGTCAAGTATAAAGGTTCAACCAGGCCAAATAGACCACCAACAGGAACAAAAGGATTTGGCACAAAGGCAAGCCCAAGTGACCTCAGGGGAGAAGGGCAATTAACACACCGGGTGAGGAAGAAAAGAAGTTAGGAAATACAAAAAAAGGCAGTCAGTTCAAAGAAGGAAGCCCCTAGAAGCTGTGGAGGATAACACTGTCCATGAGGACCATGCAGCTGCCAGTCTGGGGCTGTGGCACCTCTTCTCTAAAAGGAGACCTCCTTATGGGCATCCTGCAGCAGGTAATGCCCCAGACTCCCAGTTTCTGCTTTCCAGCTCTGTGCTTAACTGTTTAAAATACATAGCAATAGGCTTTTTCTTAGGAGTTATAAGATGGAGGAATAGGTCTTCTGATTTTTACTGTTTTGGTTTTATTGTATGTCTCCAGTGTTCAAAGATGAAAAATTAGCTTTGGTATATTCTTCAGTTAGGAGATGTGCTAGTGAAGGTCTCCATAAAGTTATTCAGAACTTAAATTACTTAAGATCTCTGAAAACTGTTCCACATGTATGTGCAACTTGCTCTGTGGGAGGGCAAGTACCACATCCCTGGGAGCCAGCACTGGGTCGGGTCTGGCAGGAGGGCCCTGTTGAGCAGCAGCCTTATGAAACTTCTTGTGCTCTATATGGATACTTGAAACCTTCCATACTGAGCCCCTTCCAGCATATCAGAAAAGAAGGAGCAGTTTCAGCCCTTGTGTATTCAAAGGAAATGTGCTTGTGGGCAGGCAGGAAAGAGACTGTTCCCCCCAGTGGGGCTGCTGGAGCTCTTTGGGATCGTTTTCTGCAGAGCTCCACTTTGTGTGTTTTAACTTCTGGTTGTTTGCTGCTGCCCTATCTTCTGGCCCAAGTTGGTTAAAAAGTTTGGTGAGTTTTCAGTGCTTAACCACAGGGCCTTTTCTTCTTGAAATGATTGTGGGGCCAGCCAGCAGCATCCCTACAAAGGGGCAGTTGCTGAGCCTGAGCTTCTGGGCAGCCCTGGAAGAACTGCCAGGCAGCCACTCACAGCCAGAACTGGCAGATCAGCACTGCCATGATTTGCTACTCCTTTTCTAGAAAACAGAATAAACAAGAGGCTTTTTAACAGCGATCACAGTAAAGTTTTGTGAAAACACGTTGCAGCCATATTTAAAGTTTTTGTTGGTGGTGGTTGTTGACATGTGAGATTATGTTTAATCCTCCAGGGACTCCGGATATTTTGTAAGAATTGTAAGTGTAAATATTTGGCAATAGTTTCATATCCGTCCTCTCCAAGTCCCAGTGGAATAGATGACGCTGGGTTACTGTACTGTGTGTAGTTTCTGTTGATGGCAGTAGCAGATTTAACACTTCTACATAGTTGGATTTTACTTTATGAGTATTTGAAGTTTATCTTGTGTATGTGGAGTAATTGCTCTGCAGCATGCTTTCTTGGAAGTGAATGTAATGTTTGTTTAGTTTCTTAAAAGCTGTAAACGACAGGCAGAGCTAACAACAAACCTATCACGATTAACGATACACAGAGATGTTTTTCACTGCTAAAGGCATCTAGCATAAAGTGAAGTATTTAGTTGCCTGGCTTGTAGTCTGATTGTCAGACTTACAGCAAGGCTAAATCCATTCAAACAGTTACTGGAAATTGGTATTTGAACTTGTGAACTCAGGAAAACTCCTAATCTGTGCCGAGGTTTCTGGCATGCCCTCCGAGCCCCACAGCCTGTTGTCTCGAGCTTTCCTTTAACTCTCCAGAGACCTTGGTGGCTGGCTGCATTTCTGAGTTCTTGCCTAAATAGAAGTTGCACCAAAAGGGTTACAAAATTTTAAACCCTGTGTATGCAGACAATTTTCAGCTAGCTTACAGCAGCTGCGGAGTCGTGCTGATAGATTAAAAGCAGCTCCCAGCCCCAGAATGAAGTACATTAGAGCTCCTGCTGAGCCGAGCTGGGGTGAGGCCTACACAGCTGTCATTTAGGCCAAGTTTCCAACTGAAAACTGAAGAAAAGGATGTAACTTAAAGAAAAGTTATATTATAAAATAAGGCATCTGGTTATTAATCAAATATAGGCAGGAGTTCAGTTGTGCAGTGGGTTTCAGCCTCAACAGCCTGACACTTGGGAAGGTAGGGAGGCAATTTTCAAGGATCAAGAAGGGGCATGTCCAGTCAAAGGCTGTTACTTGGTGACACTGTAAAAATAATCCTGGTTTTTTCTGTACTTGTCTCTCTCCCTGAAAAAATAAACAGAATACGAATATCCTTGAACTGTTGCATGTCTGAGTGAGAGACTGACCAGTTCACACAACTGCTTTTGCTGATACTAACCTCAAACCAGAGCTGATTCCCAAGGGAGTGTGTTCATAGAAATCTGCAGTTAGTAGAGAGGTGTTTAAAGCATAGAAATCTTTATGACCTGTTTCCCAATATGTCTTTACCATGGGAGAGAGGTGGTCCCCACGAGCATGACAAGTTCAAGAAACCTCATGAGCACAGGTGATCCCTGAGCTGCCCACCCCTCTACCCCATGGATTGCTGTGCTCCACACCATGCTGCTTCTCACCCCTACCTCCAATTCTGTTACTTCTCTGCACAAACACATTTGTTTGACTGTGTCTCATCCGAGTAGCATAGATGAACCGATGCCTTTTAGTCTCCACTTCCATGACCAAGAGTAGCTTGGTTGCCCTTGGTGCAGGCCAGCTTCCAAGTGGCTTCTCAATTTTTAATGCAAGAGGGTCATTCACGAAAAACTGAGCGAAGAACATGAATTAATTCTATTATCACATTGACATACTTTGGCTTCTGAGGAGTTTTGTACCCATTTTTCATTTAATTTACTTGTACAGTTACCACAGCTCTGTCCCTGCTCCTCTCTTAAAACTGACTGCTTATCTCACAGTATTGCCTGCAAGTGCTGAAGCCAGATTTTCCTCTGGTTCATTTAAAATAAAATATTCAAAAATATTTGTTTAAAATACTGACTTTTGTCTGTATATAGTGTGTGGTATGAACAAGTTGCTGGAGTTCAGATACAGTGTTTCAGATCTTATCAGATATGTATGATATAAAAATTTGAAAGTATGCCCTCTTGCTTGCTTTCTCATGTATGCTGCATAATGAATTTCCAGCTTGGCAGAAAGGAAAGGATCAGAGCGGGAAGCAGAGTATACCATGAGGACTTATCATGATACCAATGAAAACAATAAGACAACTCTGGGTAATTTCTTGGTTACTGAAGTAACAATCTCATTTGGGAAAGGACTCTGTAAAATAAAGAACTTTCATTCTTCAGATAAAAATAACTATCAGTAATTGATTAGGCTGATGTTGTAGGTGGCTGGTTCTTGTTTCTTTGCTTATCCTAAACTACCCAACATTTTTCAGCATCATCCAGTATTAACATGTGTAAGCCTACTGTTTGTACAGAAATTTGGGATAATTTGGATATGAATGTATGTGTATAGTGAGCTGAAATGAGTACCAAGGCCAGTGAGATCCATTTGTAGTGTGTACAGTAAACAGTGTGCTCCAGGAGTGTAGGAGGACCAAAGCAGTGATCTTCCTAGAACACTCAAAACAGAAATGGTAATTTTCTTTGGGAACTTAGATCTGAAATTTGACTCATGAACTCATTGTAGTGTGATGGTTCTTAATATATACATATCGGAGGTGATATGCCTCTATGGGACTGTGTACACATTCACAAAGATCCTGTTATTTTATTTATTCATATTGACAGTAGTAAAAGATGGTTTTTATTTGTGTGGCAGACTGGAGCTAATGCAAATTCAGTAATCACCCCTTAAGTACAGGGGAAGTAACTCAAAGAGAAAGCTCTCCACCTGGCTATTGCTGTGAATCACCAAGCAGTGGCAAATAAGAAATGTGTATGTTGAACTTCCCAGTCTATGTGGAATAAGTGTTCACTCAGTATTCTCTCCTTGGTGAATGCAGGGTGCATATGTGCATTTGGCCTCTAGTAGAGTCAAGTAAGTCACCTCTACCAGCCCTTGAAAAACAGTACTGGCAAGACTTCCTGCTGTTGAACAAGGTTACTAAGCTAGACCAGCGTTGTCATAAAAATGTGTTAAGCACTTGTAAAAAGCTAAATATCTAAATTATTAAGTGCTAAATATTGAGTATTTTTTTTTTTTGGTGATTTTGAAACCAGTCTGATGAATGTGCTTAGTAAACATAGTTGCAACAAATGCATATATTGCAAAGTCTTATGTTAAGAAAATTAAAGACTATACAGTGCAGCAGAAATTCATTTAAGGTCTGAACCCTAGAATACCACAGTTAGTGGAAATGAAGCTTGTTACCATTCTGTTGCTTTTTCAGAAAGGAGGATAGTATTGTATTATGAGCAATAACAACGACTTTAAAAAAAAAAAAAAGAGCCTAACAAAAATTTCCATTTTTAGTAGCTGTTACTTAAGTAATAGGTTGAGTTTTTGAGGATTTTTTTCTCAGTTTAGGAATGACAGCCTGTAATCTGCATCACTTAGGAGATTTTGGTTTCCTAACATGGACAGTTGTAGGTGAATGAATCAGTGTGCAAAGAGAATTAATGTGTTTGAGATTTTGGAGGGACTTTTTTTGTGAATTTTGTTGGGGATTTTATTTTATTTTATTAGGCTTGAAATATTTCTAGCTATCTAATCTCATCTGAACACATGAGGGTCTGAATATTATATATTTACATTCTTGAGACATGCATCAATTTTTATAAGTTAACATGGCAATTTTGTATTTGCCAGAATGCAAAAGCTTTCTCCACTTCTAAAAGGTTTTATTTTCATTAAGCTATGAATGCAGAAAAGTATCTGTCAGGCTTTTTTTTGCATTAGCTTGGCTGGTTTATCTTAAGCATACTCAGTAGACTTGCCTCAGTTTTTCTCAAGCTATTGTTCTTTTTTACACCGCGTTTGCACACTGCAGTGCATCTAGGGAATTTCAGCAGTCGGAATATACATGAAAAGAGACCCGCTCTACTTTCATAAGGTCCCTGGATGAATTGGACGAAACCTCAAGGCCCCATGGTGGAGCCAGAGCCGCATTCATATTCCTTGCCATCACCACACATATGATAGCATGAAGCCCAGACCAATCGAAAACTTGACAGTAAGCCTTTTGATTTTGCGGGGAAGCCTTCATCAAGCTGAGAGAGGGAAGGGAATATAGCCCAAACTGGACTTCATACTGTGGCAAGTTTGAAATCCCAGCCCAACCACAGAGCTGCTTGATTGGAATAGTTGGAAACTGTGTCCAGGAATTCGGCAACAAGAACTTGGCTTTCAGTTACTCCTGTCTTTTTAAAGGAAAACTTGCCATACGGGTCTCTTAGAAGCCTTATTTATTTCATCAGGATTTTAAATATGTGCATTCTTGCAAAGCATAGCTGTAGTGTGTAGTGTTTGCTGCTGTACAGTTCTGTTCCACAGCAGCTTTGTTTCTTACCCTTGCGGTGGAACACTCTTGGCTAAAGCTGCCACACTTTGATATTGTCTTCTAGGTTGACTCATTATTTGGTCCTTAGTCTACTTAAGAAACAGAAAGAAAAAAAAAAGGAACCCTCCTTTGCACCGTATGTGTTCTCAGTAGCTTCTCCTTTAAACATTATGCCTGCCCATGTCTTGTAGGTGTGGTATGAAACTGATCTCTCTACTTATTTTTTTGGGAATTTCAGCAGTATGTCAGAATTGCTGTTGAACTCACTCATGATGTGTCATCAGTTATGCCATTGAATAACTATTACTCTTCATCCTTTTCTGGCTCCTGTGTCTGGGTTCTGGCATGCCTTGATATCTGCAGTGGTGCCTTTGGATTTGCAGATGGAAGAGCTGAGCAGTTCCTCCTGGGGGAGATGGTGAAACCTCTGCTGCAGCCCTCCCCACAGAATGCTTAATTTTAAAACTACAAAGATTCTGCACTTTTGGTGCCTATCTAGAACTGCATTTTATTCATTGTCACCCCTGGAATTGTGATCCAATTATGCTTCAACCCAGCTCTCAGTAAGACAAAACTCTTGTTGACTTTCCTGAGAGTTTGTCTAATTAAAAGACGAGTTGGGAGTGCAGAAGAGATAAATACCAGAAGCATGTAAAAGTGGCAAACTGATAGATTTGTGCTTTGTGTCAGAAGGTCATCCCTATAACACACTTTCCTGATTGCGATGGGAGACTTCTTTTCCATGGAGTGGTACGCAGTCCCCCCTTCAGTGCAGTGGTGCCTTTTATAGATTGCAATTCCTTATGGCTGAAGCAGAGTGCAAAACAAGTAATATTGTCTTGTGGCAAGTAAATGGGAGTGCTGCTACTTTAAAATGTTTTGTGGGGTTTTTGTTTGTGGTTTGGTTGGGGTTTTTTTTAACTGCAGCAAGACTTCTTTCTGGCAGCCTCCCACCACCAAAAAGGTAGGGAGAGGTTGGGGAGGTGTGTGGGACATATCAGAAACCCAGCCTGGAGCTCGGGAAGAGTTTATCTGCAAGCCCACCCATCCTCTCCTCCAGGGCAGACAGGAGCGCAGCTGGAAAGAGGTGCTGGGGTTTGCAGTGCCTGCTGCTCACACACTCTCCAAGGGCTATGCTGGCTGTGAAGCAGAGTGGAGGCTTGGTGCAGATCCATCCCTGTGGCATGTTAAGGCTCCGTTGGATATTCAGCAATGTTTCCTCAGCCAACATTTTGGGTTTGGTTGATTAGATTATTTCTTAATACCACAACACTGTATAAGAGCATTTACTTTAGCTAATAAGTTTTAGGGTAAGCTGCAAGGTTCAAATGAATCCATTTTAAGCACAAAACATCATTAGAAAATTATTAGCTTAGAAGCTTAATGTTAAGGAGGAATCTAAACCAGAACTTTTAAGGTTGAATTGTAGAGTATTCTAATGTCTTTATAGCTTTCAGAATCTTCTCCAAGAAACACCAAATTTGAGACTATAAAATTGAATGTGTGTACATCTTGACCCCATAATTCATGTGAATGCATGAAAATTGCATCATATAAAACCATATGCAAGGTGTTAGGATGGTATCTCTGTTGAGTTGTATTTAAATGGCTGCAGAGTGAAAACATCCCAGGCTCTGCACATATCCAAAACAGAGGCAACTTTCTGCAGGTCTGCAGAGAGAAAATCTCCATGTGACTCTCACTGAGAGCTCTCTGCATTATAACCCAGAGGGTTGTGCGTGCCCAAAGCACTTGCTGTGCCCCTGGAAGAGCAGAGTGCTCCCACATCTAGAGATGATGGCTTTGTAGCCTCTTCCTCTTCTGTTTCTCAGCTCTGCCAGGTAGGTACTGTGAACAGCACCAGATATTCTCACTGCTGTACACCCAGTGGCTTCCCAGGAATTTTGTGGAACAAGAGTATCCCATGTTGTCAAGAGTTAATAATTATACCAAATACATGCTCTGTGATTAAATAATGCACAGCTGGAAAAATTAATCACATCTTGCACTGAGAAATGCTTAAGACTTTTAAAGCAGCAATAGGTGCACAATTTAACATTTAAAGATCCCTTGAAATGCCAGGGAATGAATATAAATGACTTGGTGCTCTATAGTATTTCAATATAGTGATGCCAACCAATGGAAGTGCAGGGTTCAATCCTGCTATTTTGTAATAGGCTAGTAAATATTTTATCTTGTGCCATGTTCCTTTCACATGAAATTTTACTATAAAACCACCACTGTCTTAATAAAGCAGAAATTTAAAATAATTAATTTTTTAAATGGGTGATACTATCTGTTTACCCCCCTGCATGGGCACAGGAGAGGAGAGACACTCTTTTTGCTCTGCGCTCTTTCCCTCTTTCCTCAGCTTGTCCTGCATTTTAGGATTTAAGGTTTTATTTTTCAGAAAGCTTGTCCCATTGAAGAAAAAAAAATTAGTGCCATTTTGTTTGCTTTGCTGAAGGTGCAGACCTGAAGAATCAGTGCTGTGTATAAGCTGCCTCACCCTGCAGTTTCTCTTACCAGGGGCTCATTTGTATGCAGAGGGGATTAGTCAGAATTTACTGTAGCTTCGCCCTGGGGAGCTGTGAACTCCCTAGGAATATGCTCTGACGAAAGCGTGCAGTTGGTAAGATTAGAACAAACCCTTCTGCTACAGAAAGTGCCTTGGTCACTCACTAGGCCTCCAACATTGAAATCATTTTCATTTATAACCTTTTTGATCATTCAACCTCAAAGAAGCCTTGGCTTTTATGACAGCTTGCACCAAAATTGCCCAATTATTTGGGGGGGGCGGGGAGGAGAGGAGTGAGTGAGAATCTGAAAACAGTCAGATGTGAGAGACAGGGCACTTGATCTGTGCTCATGGCTTTTCCTTCCCTTCTCCTACCAATATTTTTACAGCTGTTGACATATATTGAGTTACATGTGGCTGTGCCATATCCCCATGGTATAGTTTCAAAGATCTGTTCACTGTAAAGTGTGCTGTTCTCAAGTAAATGACTCTGACTTCAAGAAAGCACAGTAGTTTAAATGTTACTATAAATACAGGAGCTAAGACATTTTAATTATAATTTTTGAGTTATGCAGTGCTCTGTACGTACGCGAGGCATTTACTGAAGGCTGGGGCTGTGCTCAGGTTACTGTGCTCTCTCGTGGATAAGGCAGTAATTGCAAGCAGCTCATTCTGCTGATCCCCTTTATTTGCATGTATTTGTACAGTGTTTGTTGACAATGAATATCTTGCATTTGGGAACTCTTCTGCGGGAGCTAAAGAAGAAAGAATTCAGAAAAAAAAAAATCAAATTCAGATTCAAGAGATTTTTTCCATTTTCGGATATGGTAGGAATGTTACTTTTGTCAGAATATGCTATAACTTTATTTAGAAAATATCAGCACATCTATTGTCCTTTCGATGCCCTTCCAACTCGCATCTGGTAACTAGGGCAGGTTGAGAATCCAGTACTAACAGATCTGTCAAATTCTTGAGAAAATCCCAGGGTATGAGTTCATTGCTGATTAATTTTTTCATCAGTGTAGTAGTATCGGCTTTAGTGAGGTTATTCCTAATTTGCTCTGATGAAAGGAAGGAAAACCCAAATTGCCAAAGTGGGTGTTGCTGTCTGGAGAATAAATAGGTACAAGGTGTGGGGACAGCACAGATGAGCAGCATTATGTGCCAGGAGGTTTGTTTTTAGCTGTCAGTGGGTTGGTGGTGTTATTTTACTTTTTCAGCTTGAAAACAAAACATTATAGAAAGCTTTTACAACACTTGCCCTTGTGCATCAGTACCAGTTATGCACAGTAGAGATTTCCACCCTGGCTGTGGAGATCTGATCCTTTTCCTTTGGGCTGGGACATCCAGTAGAACAGTGACAGTAACCTCAAATAATTTTGCAGTATGGTGACATCATCTGTCAGAGTTCTGCTATTAAGATCTCTCAAATTAAGTATCAATAGGTCTCTCTAAATGAATTTGTCTCCTGCTTTACCTGTGCCACAGTCATTGTAATGGAGATTTCAACTCTCTCTGCTATGACTACTGCAGTAAAAGCAGCTCCTCTCAGTGCTTTCAGGTCCTGAACCAATATTCACTGGAAGAAGTAAAAAAAAAATCTTTCAGTGACTGAAACTAATTTTGGATCAAGCCTTTACTGCAGGCTTGGATGCCCATCATTGCTGATGGCATGTTTTTGGTCATGCAGTCTACCAATCTGCATAAATTAATAAATAGTATGCATAATAGATAGCACATCTAGAGTGAACCACGTCTCGTGGTTGCCCTGAACGAGTGCTGCAGTTTTTAGCAGTATTTCCCATGGCCTTGACTAGAAAAGCTGCTAAAGTTGGAGCCCCTGGGCTTTGTGGAAGTCCTCAGTGCCATTGCCAGCAGATCCTCCTTGGCCATTAAGCAGTGCTTCTGTGTCACTCAGCCAGGGAACGCTATGTACTTCCATTTAAAAACAGTTGTGAAGTCTCCTGAGTAGGAACTGAAAACCCTGGACCGCCATCAGAGCTACGTCCTCTGGCCTTTCCCCTCCAAAATTGTAACAGTTATTTTTTAAGGTGTTTTTGAGTAGCAGTGGGAAAGCACACAGGCTGCAGAGATTGTAGGTAGGTACTGAGAGCATCTACCAACTCTTAACATCTTTTACTGGATTTGGACTCAAATCTTTGTGTGCGTCCTTTGCTTATAACTTCACCTCTTTTGTGAATCAAACCCAGTTTTTCTGTTGTGCAAATTGTACAGGAGAGTGAGGTCCAGAGAAAGGTTTTTTCTCCTTCTGAGCACCACTATGAACTCTTACTGAAGAGAGCAAGACCATTCATCTTTAGCACCTTGCAGGTTGTTTTTTCTTTCAAAAATTTCTTTCAAAGTCAGAGTGTAGGCAAGTGATCTGAATGATGAGAATAAGGCCTGTTCCAATGTACCTGGTCCCTGGGTAACACTTGAGATGGCCAAGGCCGTCTGTTTGCATTCGCCTTATGGACATTTCTGTATGTGATACCTTCTATTTTCCATGCTAGTTAAACAGGCTTCTTCCCGAGAGGAGGTTTAGGAACCTTTGATAACACTTTATTAATACATACTTAGCTATATACAAATGAAGTGTTTAATTAATTGATTTTGTGGATATTTTTGGTTATGTAAATCAAACCCAAGCAATAATAAGTCCTGTTGCTGGAGGTAGCTTGCTGGCCAGCTACCTTGCAAGCAGATGTCTGGTTGTGATGCATCAAAGGTTTGCATGTACAGTTCTCGGCATTTCTTTTCATTATCACAATTATCAGGGAGTGCAGATGAGCTGGTTTTCCCCTACATCCTGTTGGATGGTTGCTTTTGAGGGAGGAGCCTGGGTGTAGGCAGTGTCAAGGATGCAGCATCTTCCTTGTCCGTGCAATCACCAGGGACACACTGGCTCAGGCAGGCTGGGGCTGGGGCTGGCCTCGGGGCTCCGGCAGAGAAGGGCAAGGGCATCTCAGGCTTTCCTGGGGCAGCCAAGCAAGACAGGATCCCTCCTGCAGCCTGAAAAGCTAGGGCGCGTTCACCTCCTCTGTCTTTTAAATTACTTGTATTTGTCCAGTCTGCTTAAGCTAAAATTTAAGATTTGTATTCAGAGGTGCTGACTGACACATTTCCTTTATGAATTCTTGTGGATTGCTATTGATTTTTTACTGTGGTTTTCAAAATCCTACTTCTAGGACTCTGGAGATTTCCCTGCTGCAATAATAATGTATTGTCATTCTTAATATCTCAGCTTCTTGACACAATATTCATATTAAAACTGCAAAAAAGCTACATTAGAGTAACACCAAGGGTCTGCCTGGAACCCACCAAGACAGGGGAAATCAAAGTCAAGGCTGAAAATTAGGGCTGACACTGTGAAACGTATCCCATTGTACTTAAGTGCTGGAGTTCATCTGTGATTGCAAGATCACTTGCATTTGAGAGATGGATTCCTCCATGCAGCAGGAATGAGTTACGATGTGTTGTAAATGCTGAGGATTAACTGTTGCAGTTGAGAGTGCCTGTTTTTGTGGAGAGCTACATAAGCCAGCATTATGGAAGCCACCTTAACATCTTTTATGAAATTTTGTTCTCTTTCACACACAGGACTATTAAAAATTCATTCTGCATTTCTGCCACTTGCATAACAATTCTGGATCAGATTGTTCAGGTCAATAAGGAGTGAATAGAAATGTCACAGCATTATTTGTATGAGCTTGTAGCCATTTTCCCCTTAACTATATTGCCCCCAAAACATTTTGCAGATGTGCACTGTCTTTTATGCATGTGATAAAAATTTTGATTTATTCACCTCCATGATGTAAATGTGTTGTGTAAATGCTTGTGACACCATGGAGGTATTGGAAGGCCTTCCATTTGACCATGTCTTTTGACCTTTCTCATACGGTCTCATTGGGAGTTAAATTTTTCCAGTCACAATTTTCTTGCTATAGTTGGAGAGTTTACTCGAGTTGTTCATTGGTCTCTTAGTGTGCTATGTGAAACCCTGTGGATTGTCAGGAATGAGAGTTGAGAAATAACAGGGAGATTTCCTGTGGCTGAGGAGAGGCCGGGAGGGCATTGTGTGCTGGTGAGCATCTCCAGGGGATGTGGGCTGCTCATTGGCACAGGGTGCACGATTCTCTGCTGGCATCGCCCATCTTAGCACCAGAAGGGAACAGAAATGTTCTGACAAAATTAAACAAATCAAATGTCTAGGTTTATATTTTGGAGCAAGGTGTTTTAACAATATATTATTAATGGGTTTATGCCCCTTTCCATCTGCTTCTCTCTTCTGTTATTCATGCTTATGTGAGAATCCATCTGACACTACCCCTCCTAGTTCATTAAGGCAATGTGAAGGGGTTTCTGTATAAATGAGGATTATGGGTCATTTGCATACATCTAGGATCTCTTTTTTTTGGTGCTGTTTTGAGCAGTGAACAGATAGGGACAGGAAGTAGACACATGGATTCCCATCAGAGAGGAGCATTCAGACTTTGTGAGCTAAAGCACCTGGGAACTCTACACACATGGATATGCAGTTTGTGCAACATGACCTGGCAGTCTTGAAGAAGACTCAGGGGCATATGACCAGAGTTATTTTGACATAGATGTTGACCAGCTTGACTTGCTACCTGCCTCTGAAGACACCAGTGGACTAAACTGAGGTTTGGTGTAATTAAATGGAACTCTGTCGAACACCAGAACTGCGCTATATGCACAAAATGTCTCACTGTGTTTGGATATTCAATGGCACTTGAAGAATTTGTATATGCTGTTTGCTGTTATGAATATTCTGATATTGAAAAGTAGAGCATCACCTCAGCTGCTTTCAAAGATGTGGCAATTTCTAGATTAATTTAATTTTAGAAAGGCCAGATGAAGTTACGGGTTTACCTGGAAAGCTGATTTTCCTCTGGAGAGATGGCTCATGCCTTTGCCTGAGCAGACACATCACACTGTTGGCACTTTGCATTGGTTAACACAATTCAGAGGGTAAATGCTGGTAACTTACTGAGTCAGCATGCAACTATTGGTTCTTTAACCTACTGCAAATCACAGTTTTTATCATATCCACCAACACCCCCAAAGTGTAGAGTAAATGTTTGGAAAAGATTGGTAAGGTGTTTCACTTGAAAATATTAAACAACATTGAGCCACAAAACTCCTAAATAGAGAAAAACATTAAAGATGGCTTTAAAAACAGATGTGCCCCAACATTATCACACCTGATCAGTTTAAAGTAAATTCAGTATTTTCAAGCAAAAAATTGTTTTTGTTTCTTTGAAATTATGTATGCCTGAGTTAATCTTTCAAGTGAATTATAAATCCATGTAAACGCAGTTAGCATTGGAGGGAGTTATAGTTACAAAAATTGGAATGAAGATAAATCACGTTTCCTTGGTGAAAATCTAATAGTAGTCAGGTCCATACCACACTGCTCAGATACAGATCCCCTGTTCTGTGACGGTGATGTGCTCTGAGGAGCTCATACTGCCCAGCCCCAGGATCAGGGTCCACAAGGCTCAATACTGGGCACTTTCAGTACTTCAAGAATTTTATCAAAACTATGACAGTTGAAGTGGTGCAAACAGATGTGCATCTAAAACAATGAAACAAATTGGATTGCTAATTTTGGAAGAGGCAAGATGAGATTTTTTTACTCTAAGAGTAATGATAATCCTGAGTCTGTTTAAGCACCACGAGGTCAACGGCAGCTTCAATAACCTGTGCCAGAACAAGGCTTTTTTGGGGTGCTGGGGGTGGATTGGCAGTACAAAGATGCTGTGCGGGTGAGGCGGAGCGGTGCAGCTCCGGCGAGGTGTGCTGATCCCTCTGACCTCATGCCCTTCACAGGAATTAAGCTCGTTGTTTTACAGAGTCAGACCTTAAAAAAGAAAAAAAAAAAAATCCTTTGAGGCCTTCACCATCCTTTTCTAGGAGGTGTATTGGGGGAGCCCTTGCTAACAAGGATCTTGGAGAATTGTTAGTTTTAAACTGCTGTCCGATTACCAAAGTGTAACAATGTACAGGACCTGCACTTTCAGCCACTGTCTCTTCAGTGTGAGGGTGAATGTCAAAGGGAATATTTTGTGTCAGTTCCTTGTGACCCAGATTCCACAGAAGTCTCTTATAAAATAATCTTTGAGCAAACACTACTTGCACGTCCTAAGGACACCTCATCCCCGTGAACCCAAAGGTAGGAGTGAAGCTGCTGTGCACTGCAAGATCTGTGACTTTCTATCTGAGAATTTTGGTCTTGTTTGATAGTTCAGCCTTTGTGCCCTGCAGATCCATTTTAAATTGTCTAAAGCAGGAATAAATCTATTACAATGACCACCACTAAAAAAAAAATAATAATACAAGATGGGTCTGTGAAGAGGTGTTAAAAAGTAGAAATAAAAGGCAGAAGTTGTAAGAAAAACCTGTTCATTGGACAGACCTGCAATGCAGTAAATAATAACCTCAGATGTGAAAGACAGCCTGTTCTAGAAAAAAGGCAGTGGAAAGGACTTTCTTTCTCTTTTTTTTTTTTTTTTTTTGTGGGTCTAGGGGAGAAAAGGTCCTTTATTCTTTAGTAACTTTTCTGATTTTAAATATGTGCTTGTCTGGTCATGAGGAGCAAGGTCATTCCTACTGCTCAGGGCCTAGGCTTTGTGCTGGCATTGATGGGAGCTTCTCTCCTCTCTCCTTTTCCTCCCTCCCTCTATCTCTCCTTTTCTTTTTCTCCTGAGGTGCAGATGGCCACATTTGCAGGTTAACTGGAACAGCTGGAGGCACATTATTAGCTTCCTGCTGCTAACTCATATTTGCTTAGAATTTTTTTTTTAACAGCAACATAATTTACAAGTAGTAGGCCAGTGACAAAGCTGGCATGTTCTAAATCCGCATCTGATTTATATAATGCTGTTGCTTATCAGTGAATGAAGTCATAATTATTGCTTTGTACCATTAAATAGCATAAATATATAAACTGTTACACAAATTGCAGCAAATGTTTCCTCTAGGGAGCTCTAGACAAAATTTTAATGTAGTGCATTTGTCTGTGGTGGCAGTTTCTATGGTATATAATAATGTTGATAAATTTTACTGTAGCAAGTGACATTTTATAACATTAATCCTAGTGGTAAAAATCTGATGAATACTACGGCTGTACTGGTGGGTACAAGAAGAAAGAGAGCTTTTGACACCAAGTGAATTGATTTTAATAGTGCTTTAGAGCTCCAAAGCACAGGGATGGTGCAGAGATGGTAGATCCTTCACTGAAAGGGGAGAGGACTCGGGCACGTGCTGGACAGTGAGACACCAGGGAGCTTGACTTCATGATGGTGATAATTAATTCTTTTTAAAATCTTTATTGATAAATACTTCCTGTGCTTTGAAAAACAAAAGGAAACGAAATGGTGTGATGATGCCATTTTAAATCCTCCCCAATTATTTCAACTCAGCACATGTAAGTGAGCACACTGTGCTGGGTCCTGTGCTCAGATGTCGTTCCCGACGTCAGACACGCAGGTGCAGGGCCCACCTGCCCACCCTGCCCGTGCTGGCAGCTGCCAGATGAGCCGGGCACAGGGAATGCGCCAGTGGATGACTGGACAACTCATGACACAAAGAGTGGCATGAGAACTTCTTTCTCTGACTTTATTTGCATGTAGCAGGAATAGGGTGGTACAGGTGGGCTTTAGCACCTGCCAGTAACAGCATAAGTGATATTGTAGGTTTTGTGATCCTTTAGAAATTGTCATCACATTGCCCTGTGATCCAGGCCCCAGTGCCTGGGCTGGGGTTGGCCCTTGCTCTCTGTGCAGGCAGTGGGGTGGCACAGCACTGCTGATGGTGCTGGGCCCAGGACAGTCCCTGCCAGAAAGCCCTGGGATTGTCACCACTCATGCCTGAGGTGCCTGGCTTCAGTCATGGCTGAGAGCAGCTGGTGTGCTCCCCTCCTCAGAGACACCTGCTAGGCATGGAGGCAGAGGGAGCAGCTCCAGAGCGAGCCCAGGCTGTGCCCTGCCTGTCCTGCCAGCTGTCTGAGGATTGGTTTGTTTTGTTTTTATTCCTGGAAATAAGGACTGCTTATTTTCTCCAGAAAAGCTTTTAAGAAATAAATGGATAACTCAGAGGAGAATCCTAGAGGGCACTGTACTTGGGACACTTCTGTAAAAATGGAGAGCAGTATAGTTTTTGTACTCAATCATTTAGACTGCCATGACCCTTCCCCTCCCAAAAGTGTCTTTTTCCTGTTTTCTTCATGATATGACTTCTTTCCTTTTCAAATTCATGTCTCTGTTTCAATAACATCAAAGATGGACATAGAGAGTTAAAATTGCAGCCCCTGGCCAAAGGGAAAATCCCAGTGACTTCAGACTGAAGAGCATTGAGGTTCCTGACACACACTGTGGCACATTGACAGCATTTTCCTTGTGAAACCCTGACAAGCCCTATATGGGTTTTCCTTCAGTTGTTTGTTTCCTGCATTTTTAGCATTTCACATGCCCCCAGTAATTATCTTCCTTTCTGAGAAATTGTATGTTTTTTCCTGCCATCCATTAGCATGAAGTTTATTGAGTGGTTGGGGATTAGTCACTGTTCTCTCTGGGGGCCGGAGTGCTGATCTTGGAACAATGTGTAAGAAATTCTCCCCCAAGGATGTTGTGCCTCTGTACTCCTCTGCACCACCTGAGGATGAAGAGCAGAGGGCTGAGTAGCCCCCCTCGCCTGGTGGCTTGCAGGTGCTGGTCTTTACACAGCCTTGGAGAGATACCTGGGTACAGACTATAAACTTTGCTACTGGCTTAAGTGGTTGGGGTTTCAGACACCAGCACTGCTTTTAAAACACAAATGCTCCCAAGAGCACTGCACCTCCCACTGTGGTGCTGGAGGTACTGCGTTACAGCCAGCGAGGGCTGGGAAGCCCATGGCAAGGGCAGTTTCCCATAGGAGTGGTATTGAAGTGACGGGGATGGCAGCAGCATTGTTCTGGGACAGCAGTGCTCCGCCTTCCTTTGCCTGGTCCTGCTCCATCAGACCTCTCACCCACACCATGGAGCAGAGTCTCTGGGATGCTCCATCTGCAGCCTTCCCTTTGCTTCAGCTGCTGGCCAGAGTGGCAGGTGAGGGAGCTGACGGGTGGTCTCTGTCCCTGAGGAGGATTGCAGTAGCAGTGCCATGTGGCCACGGCTTTGGAACCCTGAGATTTATTTTGAAAGTGTATCGCTTGTCAGTGTTGCGCTTCTTCGTAAATTCCTGTACAGTGCTTTATGGCTTGTCCACGGGTGAAAAAAAAAAAAATTATTCTCATGGCTCTGCTATTAACAATTTTAGAAATGAAAACGTCTTACAATGTTCTCTGGAAATGTGAATCCTAAGCTGTATGTTTGTGATGACTAATTGCTTAATCAGCTCAATGCACACCTGAATCATGGTTAATAGTAGGGGTTGTGCAAGCTTTGTTATGTTATTCTGCAATACTGCAGTGATTCCCAGCTCCCTGCGAAGACCACCAGGCCAGTGTCAGCACCAAACATGTTACAGAAACTGCTTCAGGTTCACATCCCACCCTCTGCAGCACAAGTGGTTGCCAGGGCTGTGGGTAGGCCTGGCCGTGTTTATTCACTTCAGCATCTTAAAGCAATTACAAAGATGCTGCATGTCCAGCCAGCTTGGTCCATGGCAGCATTTGGTTTGTCTTTAAGGGCTGGTGAAGATGTGTTTGATGCCTATGCATGAAGCAACAGGGCCATCTAGAACAAAAGCCTGTGTTACATTTACTTTGCAAAGTCGCTCTGCCTTTGTGTGTCTACCAGAAACACTTATGCTTGAATGCAGTGTTTGATTTTTTTTCGGCTACTCTAAATAGATCATCTTTACAGACCACAATAAAATGTTTGTGTAATGCTTAACTGTACATTAAGTAAAAACCTGCATTAGAATATCCCTGTATTATTTCTATTGGATAAATAAGAGCAGAAAGACAAGTATCCCCACAATTCCCATTACCATTCAGCACTTAGTTACATTAGAAAAATGAGGCATTGTTCTGCCAACTTTTGTTTCCCTCCATTTGTGCTACTTACCGCTTATGAATCCAGCATGCCGACCCATGCAGCAATTACTTCTAAAATCCAGCTATCATGGCACACGTGGGTACCACAGCACAGCTACTGCCAGGGGTTCATGGCTAGCACTGGTCTCCTGTGCCCTCAACTAGAGCATTATTGGTTTGAGCTGGTGTATAACTAATAGCATTTGGAAGGTGTAGGTGTTATGTTGTCTGCTGAAGCATGATTTGTATTGCATTAAAACATCCTGGTGGTTTTAAACAGGCTAAAGGGGTTTTTCAGCTGTGGTCAATTGCTGAGCTGTTGCACCAGCAGTATGCAGGGTATTTGGGTGGTCATAGAAGCCTGTATTGTATTGACACCTCACCCAGGCCTTTGCAGCCCAACTGAAGCAGTTGATGTGTTTGTTCAGGACTGTTGCAGGTTTATGAGTATATTGCAAAGTCTCTTTTTATAGTCTTTTGCTCTACTGTCCTGTGCTTTGCTCCAGGAGGTGTGCAAGGCCTATGTATCTTCTCCTCTTCCTTCTGAGACTAAGCACTCGGACTGCACCTTCACTGCTGTGTGAATTGGCACAAGTGGACATGCTCCCTTCACCATCTCTCCAGGCAGCACAAGGGCAGGGGCAAGGCCAGCCACTGCTGTTCAGCTCCAGACGAGGGCATCTGTTTTACAGGGGGGCTGGGGCAGGAACCAAGGTTCAAAGCTGCCTCTACTTGTACGAGAAATCAATATTTAGCCGTAAAACCAGGAGAGGCATGTTTGGGAATCACAGCCTGAACGAGAGGGTTCCAGTATTGTCATAGAAGATAAAACAAGAGGAAAACATTTTGAATTTACTCTTTGTGTATTGAGGCCTTTTATTATTCATCAGTAAGTAAATATAAGCTAAGGGAGTGATTTGTTTCTAACAAGCTTATAAAATACTAGAGTCATTTGTGAGTTTATTGGAGTGCTGATTATAAACATTCCCTCATGCACACTCCTTTGTGTCAAATTAACATTCAAAATACAAATATTGTATCTTTGAATATTTTTGTAATCTCTTCCCAAGTATTTGAAATCTTCGATGAGAGACGATTGATGATGTTACGTGAAAAGTGGCCGAGTGCTCTGTCACAGTTTTGGACATATTTTTCATTTCTTTGGCATTTGCTTTGCTCATGCTGTTTCTTTGAATTGCCTGCTTCATGCTTTAGCATTTTGGATTTTGATACAATGCATAATTGATGCTCATCTAGCTGCAAAGATTCAACTACTGTGCGTGCCACGCTGCCTGCATGCTGCTTCCCGGGATGTGCCCCACAGCCTGCTAGGGCCAGTGCATGATGGGGGAGTGGCCAGTCACACTGGGGCTGGGTGGCCTTGGCACCACTCCCTGCAGCTGCAGGGGCAGCTCAGGAACATGGGCGGCACCGGGGCATCCCAGGTCTCCCAAAGCACTCCCTCGAGGAGCCAGAGTTTGTCGCCTCAGGTGTGATTAGAAAGGAAGCCCTGTTCTTGCACTTCCTCTTGTGAGCAATGCACTTTGTGTTGGTAATCATAAGGAATAGAAATGTAAACAGTAGGCATGATCTACCACTCATCCCTTAGACCATTGCTTTAGACCTGTAGGCAGCTTTCCAAAAGGATAAGCTGTGTGGGGAAGGCATCCCAAGGCCTTTTCAGGTGCTGCTGGTTGAGACTAATGACCTTTAGGGAACAGACCTTGGCAGACCTTCTTGCCTCTATGACTCCAGACTTGCCACTTCACCCCCTCCATGCTGGTACAGCAGATGTATTTGTAGTTCAATGGGACAGACCTTTTACTTTTATTTTATGGTTTTGTTTTCCCCCATTCCCACAAAACATTCCTCATATTATCAGTATGCAAATTCTTTGCTTTTCCTGTCAATGTGTACCTTGTTTTTACTAAGCAGAGGAAAATCCTGCAAGGGTCGGTCTTAGGCTAACATTATTATAGTGGCTGCCATTTAAAAAGTCAATTTTTGCCTACAGGCAAAGTCTTGTTATCAGAGTTCATACCTATTTTGCATATATACGGTTGTATCTTCTCTATGTCTCTGGGGTGATAGGAGCAAATGCCGACTTCTTAATGCAGATTGTTGAATCTGAGGTTAAAATAAGAACTCACAAAAAAAATAATAAAATGGTGGGTAGCAGGTCTCTGACAGAGAGAAACCGTTTTGGTTGAAGCAGGGACTCCATGATGGTTTGATTAAGAATCTTATTTTATTTGAGGACACAGCTGAAAAGCAGCTTGATCTTTCCTCTCATTTTTCATTCTTTCTCAGTAACTTTTGCAGGGCTGTGGAAATGGTTCTTCTCATGTGGACTTATTAGGTGGATACCCCTAAGTCTCTTTCAAGTTCAATGATTGCACATCAGGCCTTTCTCTACAGCAATCCAACTACACCTTTGGATCTTTCCAAGTCATCTCAGCCACCTCTGCATGGCTCCAGTCTTTACCGTGCACACCCTGAATGCACCATCCTGCTGGGAACATCTTAATGCTTCATTTTGGGCAGAGGCCTGGGGCTTTGTATTTTTTTATTTAATTTTTTTTTTTTAATGTAACTTCTAAGAATGAGAGGAGTTGCAGAGAGCCTGGGAAACCTTTACAATGCCATGAGCCTGAGATCTGGGTGAGTTTAAGCAAAAATAGCTGTGTAGGACTCCTGCTGTTAGTGAGCCATCAGAGCCTCCTGGATGTCATTGCGTTTTAATACCGTGGCATGCTCACACTTTCAGGTGGCTGGAAGAGGGCTGCTTCGGCACCACTGTAGGACTGGCTCTTCCAGATCCCTTTATTTATCCAAAAATACAGACTTTCCTTATCTTTTGTGCTAAGTCTTCTGTCACAGCCCACATATGTTCTCCGGAGTCTGTCTACAGTGTGAGAGTTTGCACATGGCTTTCCCTAATGGATTAAAAAGCTAATGACATATAAAATGAAGAAAATGTGTTTAAAAAAAACCCAAAAAAACCCCCTATAAGCTGGCCATGTTGTGCACTGACAGTATCTGCCAACAGCCATATATGCCTGACCGAGCTACTCACATAGTAAAGTAGAAAACAATTTGTTTACCAAGGCAGTAGCCAAAGTCTGCTGAGTTTAGGATCCCAGAAGAAGGTTTCTGGCCACGTTTCCCTGCCACTGGTGCCCCTTGCAGCTCTACAGGATGTGTGTGCTGGCCCTGAGCTCTCCTCCTGTGCAGAGCTCAGGGCAACTGCTTCAGTGCTGCCTGTCCAGATCATATGTGAAGCGTGCAAGCTGGCTGGCTCACATGCAGGACAAAGAACACATGTAAAGGTGTTATTAGTTTGATATTAGGTTTTATGTATTGTAATCCATGTTTCTCTGTTAGATGAGCGCTACCCAGAGTAACTTTACAGTCTGTGTTATGCAGAGCCCTTGCTCAGCTGCGAGATCTCTTCCGAAAGGTCACTGGGTTGCAGTTTCTCTTCTTATTCAAGATGAAGCTGCCATAGGGTTTGATTTTCATCTGGACTGGGGAGTGTTAACCAAGGAAATTCCACCAACATCAATGGGAGATGCTCTGTACATTTACTTGTGCATAATCCCACAGTAAAAGAATATATGTCTGCATAATGCAGAGATGCTTATAATATTTTCTTGTTTTCATGCAGATTCTTCTTTTTGACTGCCTTAGGGAATATCATGCGTTACTGCACCCTAGGACTCCTGATTTAAAATATTTCTCATAGGGGAGGTTCATTCTTTTGGGCATATTTGCACTTAATGAGCTCTGAGATATATCCATGCCATACAAAATCAGTTACCTATCTTAGCCAGCCAGACCCTGTTTAGTCACCCGTGGTTCCCTCTGTTTGTCGTGGCACCTCATTTTGTCATCCCCAATAACTGGTTTGTGTCTCTGAGCTCCAGCCCTAGTCTGGGGAGAAGGAGTGAAGGAGGCACCTCAGTAGGGGTGGGGGACAGGAGCCTCTCTGGGGCTGGGCTGTGACGTGTTCAACCCTCAGATGGACAAGAAAGCTCTGGCGTGGTTGTGCTAAATGCTCATGTCAAGATAGCTGGGTAACCATAATTTTTATTTTCCAAGAAAAAACTGAGAGATGTTTCTGGGTTTTTTGCTTGTCTGTATGTATTTCAAAGAAATTTGGTCTTTAAGTTGATAACAATGCCATAAGAGATTGCTTTTTAACCAGAGACTTTTCCCTAGGAGTACTGTTTCTTAATATGAAAACAAAATTGATACATATTTTAAAGAAATGCATTTATTTGAGTAAATGGTGCAAATTGCCCCAGCATTATGGGGGTGCAGCATTTGGCCAATCTTTGAGCGTTTGGTGATCTACCACAAAAACAATGCTCACGCTTGGTTTTCAATTGCACTTTTAACTCTATGCCCACTGCACCATTTCCCACATATCTCTACTAATGTAATCTTTAATTTGACCATAGCTGATACTGCTGTAAAGTTTACATTGGTGGATACATATTCCCATGTTTATGCAGAATTTTCAATATCAGAATAAGACCCCTTATGTCAGTTCACCTGGCATTGCACCAATGCAGGGATAAGAGAATTTTTCTTTGTTGACAGAAATAAAAGTCTACCCTCCCACTCAAAAAAAAAGAAAAAAAAAAAAAAAAAAAAAGGATTTACATCTATTATGTTTTGATGGCTGAAAGAACCTTCAGTGTTTCTCAGTCAAATTGTATGTTTAGGAAGGGTTTTTTGTTAAGAGTTTTGTTTCTATTTCTCCCTTTACCGGTTTTTCTGCTTCCCTGATGCCATCATGGGAGTGGTTTATGCCTTTCTCTTACTCTGTGCAGTTGACAACAACTGGCTTGTAGCCTGTCATGTTAATTATATACTATTAGAGGCCATTAATCTGATGATTATTTACACGATAGATTTAAAGTCTATCATGTCAATGTGTGCTTGGGAAATGGTAATGTGAAGATCAGCGATATACATCAGTGGGAGTTGGTGTGTTTAACAAACACCATGTGCTGTCCCAGGTGTTCTGGGTTAGCTCAGGGGGCTGCCCACCCTGCCTTGCATCCCCAGCTCAGGAACCTGCCTCTGAACACACAAAAATGCACCCAGCAGAAAGGCAAATGCCTTTTGAGCAGTAGCTGTGGGATGCAGCTGCCACCCTGCACCCACGCAGGGGAGAGGTTGCCTGTGGGAGGGAAGGTTTTACCTTTGGTTCTCGTGGCTGGAGGGTCCTGGTGGCTCTGGGGGCCTCTGTGCGACCACGGTCGCCACACACTGGCACTGCAGGAGGCCCGGGTGGGATGCGGTGGGGAGAGGGCACCTCGTGCCTCTGGGGGACTGGTGCTGAGGCTGGGGAACGTGCCAGGCCTGTAAAAGGAGTAAAAAAGGGTTTTACAACAATTTAAAGTAAGTTTAAAGCTTTGGATGTTTTTAAAGCATGGGCATATTCCAGTGGGATGTTTAATAAGAGTATAATGATGTTTTAATTTTAATTTTTAATTTCACAAGAAGAATAGATGCCAAGTAGATACTAGTTATTGCTGTTTGTCTGTACTGAGCTCTTCAATGTGATATTGTGAATAGGATGAGAGGATGAATGTATTCCTGCTGTGTAGCAGTGCAGGGAGCTGCTCCCAGGGAGGAGACCAGGAGTAATAAAGTGTATTTAGTTTTCAGCGATACAATGGCATGAGGGAGGATAGTGCAGGGAATGGGCTGTGTGGCCATGGCCCTGGATTCAGGGCTGTATTACTTCACTTTCCTCAGGTACTGATATTAAACTTGAAATAACACAACTGTGAGTATTTCAAAACATTGAAAAACATTACTTGGGTTGAATTATGTGGGAATGAGGCATTCTTACTAAACTCTAGTTGTTCCTAGGGGTTCATTAGTTTGGATAAAGCTAATTCTGTGTGTGGTTGTACACTCAAAGACAGCATGTGTTTCTTTTCCTGTATGGGTTTTGCATTTCCATTTTTGCATGGAAACCAGTGGAATTATTCCTTAATCAACTGTTATGAAGGAGCAGCCAGACCTATCAGGCTTTAGTCCACAAAAAGTTTTAATATAGGCTATTAAAAAAAGGTATCTTCAGAGAAAGGCTGATAAAGTGTGAAGTTCCTGTGCTGAAGTATAGTGCATTTCTATAAATTATCTTTATGCAGTTTCCCAGATTAATATCTAAATCTAAAATAAAGCTCTGCAGGCGAGTCCCTTTGGGGCTCTGCAGTCAGAGATAGATGATGCACAACTCCATGAACTCCTTTGAACTTTCAGATTTTATTTTTCTTGTAAACTGAAAATTAAGTTGATGAAGCTGGGCCTGGTAGCCCCATCTCTAGTGTGTGAGGCTCAGCCTTCCCCTCAGGAATGCAATGCAGTGGGAGCACACAGCCTGTGGCCAGGAGCGGCGCAGGGGCTCTGGAGCAGCGCAGGAACTTGCAGTCAGTAGGAAACGCCCTGCAATCTCATCCCAGTCCCTCTGGGACCGTGCTTCTTTTTGATGGTCATTTTAATATTGCAGTGTACTGACATATACTGGAGGCAGTGAACTTACAAGCTACCCTATAAATAATTTGGCATCTAATTCTGCATATTTTGAGCTCGAGGCCCCCTAAGATGATGAAAGAGTTTAAAGCCCGTTGTGTGGTTAGGCTAATTTAGCATGGAAAAGAATACCTTTTTGAGCCTGAAGAAGTACATCACAAGTAACCTTGGAGTTTGTTACCAGGAATCCATAGACACTTCCTCCAGCACCAGTAAGTCCTGTGACTTCTGCCTCCTAATACATTCCCTGATTTCCCAAATCCCTTTTCCCCAGAGAGTCCCCACCTGAAGAAGAGCAATTGCCCTTTGTGCTGATAAACCCTTGTCTGGGCTGCCCATCTCTTGGAAAACTATGAAGAACAGAACTGATTTTAATGAGTCTTATCAATAGGCAAATGTAAGGAAAACCACCAAAATTACATACAAATGCATGTTGGGAACTCTGTATTTTTGTTGGTATTCCTTACATAGTTTCTAGAAAAATCCAAGCCCCTGTGTTATCATTTTTCATTAAAGTGATGTTTCTAACCACAGTGGACAGCTCTCATATCCCTTGAAAACTTATAATAGTAAAATTGTCATAAGGATGAAGCAGAAATGCAAGATTTTATTAAACAATCTTCGGCTCATAAAAGACATCAGTGTTGTGCCATTCTAGATCATATAAATATATTTCAAAGCAGAATCATATTTCAGCAGAGAGATAAAGCACAAAAGAATATGATTAGCGGATACCAACATAAAATATTAAACCATCCAAGAAGGGGTGTAGGTGTATGTTTATCCACACAGGCAAGTCGGGGGCTGAAAGCAAGGCAAGATTTTGGCAATATATCAGTAGAGTCATGAGCACAGATATCCATGGCAATTTGTGTGTGTGTGCATTTTGCAGTGGCACCGGGGTTTGGCATGGTTTCTCACAGTGCAGAGCTGGGTGTTTCCACACAGCCACTGAAAATGCTGAGGGAATGTGACGGGTGTCTTTAGTCTGGCAGAGTTGTCAAAGGGAGATATGAGCTCTACCTGGATAAATAAATAAGTATAAATAGTTTTCTTTCTGATATGTGACCAGATTATTTTCCAGTTGATTTCCAGCCAAGGTCCCAAGGGGGCCACAGATCAAAAAAAGATAAGGGTCAGTTACAAGGTTGAGCTCATTCGGCGTTGCCATAGTAACTGACCTCCAGCATCCCTGGGAGGACGGCACCCAGCTCCCCAGGTGACATTTCTGTTGCCACGCCATCAATCCGCTGCCTTTCGCCGCCCAGGCTGCCTAATGGCCAGGGTGCCCACGCTGCGCAGCGATTCAGTGCCGCTGGCCCGTGCCAGGCCAGAGCGCGGCACCTCCTCACCCCGCAGCTGCCCCGCCGGCAAGGGAGGGGCTCTGCTGCATCCTCTGGGATTAATTGCAAAAATGCAATGTGCTCCAAATGGTTTTTGTAGCAGGTCATGGGCTTAGGCAGCAATGGCAATGAGGAAATGTCGACTGTACAGCAGACGTAGTCTTCATCTGGTGTGAGCATCTGCAGATTTGCCATCCCCTTGGAGCAGTTACAACGTGTTCTCAGACCTGGGTTTTACTTCCACCCTTGGATTGTTTTTAATGAAAACCAGCGGTGGAGTGGTGCCAGGCAGATGAAGGGTCAAAGTGGTTCTCTACAGGCTTTGTTTTTGGAGGGGGTGTCCATCACTGTCCTGCTATCCTGGTTCCAGCCCCTTGCTCCTTCACAGCCAAATGGGAAAAAATGCTGGGGAAGCTGCTTCTTTTCTTACATTATAAATTTTTCCCTTTGATTACTTATTTACTGGGAAATGAATTGCATAAACAGAATAGTTCCATGCAGTTTTCATTTTATTTCCCTGTGTTCATTCCAATTTCTATTTATTTCTACCATAATTAGAGCACATGGCCCATTTAATTCTACCAAATTTATGATCTAATGGACAGGAGAAGGTTCTCTGTGAACACAGTATATTAATGCTTTGTTACACTGAATCACAGTGTTTCAAAGTTCATTAAAAGCACAGTTAACTCGTGGATGTAAACATCTGAATACAGGAAAGAAATTCTTTATTGCCTCGATTTGCTGCAGTAGAGTAGAATTATACTGGTCTGGGAAGCTATAGTGTGGGATGTACATGTTGTTGTCAGCAATGAGCATCAGATTGTCTTACATGATCTCTCAAATTAGGGCTATTGTAGTTATTCCATAAGGGAAAATATTTGCTTTATTAAATCAAGTTGAAGAGAGAAGTTTTAACAGTAAAGACAATGCCATCTTGATTTTTGCTGTTCAAATCTCCTATTTGCTGTTGTCATAACGTGTTGGTACATGACAGTGTTAACGTGTACTTTTACATTGCCATTAATATAGTTATAATTAGAAATGCAGCTGATACAGTAAATGGGTTTAATACAGCATTATTAATTATACTGCATCCTCGCCAGGAGGCTGCTGGTGTTGGTTCTCTTAGAGGCTTAGAGACTCATTGTAATATGTATTAAATGCACATTGCTGCAGCAGAAATAGCTTTATGGAGAAGCATATTCCCACTCTAAAATGGGCAGGATGGCAGCACAAGTGCTACTAAACACCCTATCAACATATTTAAAACTATCCTGCACACGCACCCGAACTTGGGAACAATGAGCGACGTGCTCTGCCACCGCAGTTCAGCTGGGTCTGCACAACCCACTAATCCTCACTAACAGGCAGTAAATTATGTACCTCCAAATTTATACAAATGCCTGCCTTTGACATCAGTGGGCACCACCCAGGTTTCACCTTCAGGATTCAGATAATCAGCTCTCATTCCTACTGGCTTCCCTCAAGACCAGTATGGAAATAAGTATGTGTCTGCCAGGGATCAAATGCTTTTGGAGACAAAAGTAGGTACTGAAAACATTACAGGATACTATCATCTCCCCATGATACTTTTACACAAAGCGCTCTGTTCCTCTTTTGGCCTGACATAGTTTCAGCCTGACAGAATCCAGCAGGCCTGCTTGTTTTAAACAAGAGCACATCCTATTATTTTTTGGAGAAATGAAGTGTAAAATTAATGCTTATTATTTTGAGCTCAGAAAAAAAAAGGCAAGAAACCCAAGATTCCTGTTTGCCGTGCATTGCTCGTTTAGTCCTGTAATCAACTGATCCCTCCACAGATACACTTATGAAGACATGGGAGAAGATCTAGAATAACAAACTGTAAAAATCTGCATTTTATTTTACAAATGAGAGGGGCTGCATAATTCACTTGAGTTATGTAGGTCTCTCATAGATGCTTGTCGTGCTAGAAAAAAAAAAGGCGAATAAGAATGAGGGAAAGGATGATATGTTTGCTGTTGCTAGTGCCCAGCACCACGCATTTGACTGTCACACCGCATTGTCAAAAAGCCTCCTTGCATGTACCTATATGATCTTATATAATTCAAGGAAGTTATTGTCCAAAGGTGACTGAGTATCCCTATGCATGTGCTGTGTTTCTGTGTAAAATAATATACTGTAAAATGCCATAGAGGAGAGAGTGATTATAGCAGCTATTCTATCTATATCTTTGGGCATTTTCATATTTTGAATACACATGCATGAAAAGAGAAACGTTTGTCATGCTAACCATGGTACTTTTTCCCCCTTTTTTTCTTTCTGGATGGTTTTATAGACACAAGAAATACATAATGGACTCCTGTGGGAGTGGAATAAAAACCCCCACCGGTGAGGAGAAGGCCTTATAATTCAGAAGTGGATTTGCAAATCAAAAGGTCTTGCCTCGAGTGGGATAAATTTCCAGATCTGCAGGAACCCATTATGTTTTATTATTTTTCATTCTAGTTTTAGTTTGTTTGTTATGGGTTTAACTATTTAAAATACTGCAGGGATCAGCCAAGAAAATACACAATCTCTGTTGCCTAATTAAACATACCAAGCCTGTAAGAATATACTTTAACTGAAATGCTGAGCATTGTTTGTTTTTGGTTTTTTTTTTTTAGTTTTACTCAAATTATAGATATTTCTGCTGGAAAAGGAGCAGCTGTCTAGTCATCAGTATGCGTCTATCTGTATTTATGAACACACGTGCTCACACAGGACCATAGGCTGTACATGAATCACTCTTTTCCAAATACCCAGTATGTAGAGGGTAGAAAATTAATGTCAAACATGATTTCTCTGATTTATTCGTAGAAAGCATTTGTTCCTTTCCCCCCAGTTCCTGCTTTGTCCTCTGTGGGTTTATTGCAGCATTTGGTTGCTGTACACAGCGGTGTGGCTGGGCACGCTCAGCATGAGGCTCATGTCCCTTCCCCACTTCTTCTCCCCTGTGGAGTAGGTTGCAAAATTCACACAAAGCCAGAACTTTTCAGGCAAGGGTCTGATGGGAGAATCCAGCCTGAGGCCACAGTGAGGGGAGAGGGCCTGGCATGGAAACCTATGCATTAGAGAGGGCAACATGCCCGCCCGTGGAGGCTGCACAAGCAGAGCATTGCAAACCTCATGGCGTCCTAGAAATATCCCAGTCCCTGGTTGTGGCTCCTTGGGGAATTCATAGAGCTGCTGCCATGGAGCTACCAGCCCTTTCATCTTTCTGTTCCTGGCTCTTTCCTTTTCTCTTTTTATCTCCTTCCCAACCCACCTGTTTACTTCTCCCCATGCCGCTTCCCCCTTCCCCACCCAGCTCCAGTGCCAGCACTCACCGTGAGCACCCACTGCCACACGGGTTTCAGAGCCCACCCGGCCTCGAGGCAGCATGGGCAGCTCTCCACTGTCCAAGCCTTATGCAGGGGCTTTGGGATCCTGATAGTACCAAATGCTTCATAGGAAGCAATACCTTCCTTCTGTTTAGCCCTTTAAAGATAGAAAAAGCTAATTTGAAGCAACTGTAAGACTGTGCTTCTGAGGACTCACGTTCTTCATAAGATCCAAATGTATTTGGCAAGAATTAGTTAAAGGAGTAATATAGTTGTTTCTTAGCGATCTTGGAACTGAAAATTAATAGTCATTGATATTTGAGGATGTAAAAATAAAGCTGAGTGTAGAACAAAAAAAAGAATTTATTTAGTTTTTAAAATATGTTTTCATGAGAAATTCATGTGCTGCCACAGTGAAGGAAAGACACATTTTCAGGAAGTATTTGCAGAAACCAGCCACAGTGTTAAAAATTTTAGGTGTTTTTTGATTTTTTTAAATTGTATGTTATGTTTCCTAAAATTCTGACTCTCTCCCTCCCTTCAAGAAAACCAAAGGATTGTTTAGTTTTATGTGTGAAAATTGTTTTAACATGGCTTCAGTTCCTCAAAAAAAGGCTCAGCTGCACCCAGAACCACAGACTTCAGTGAACAGAGAAACATATAATCTTATGAAAGTGGTAGGCTTGAACCAAGAGCAATAATTATTGTTACTTCACTGAGTTCAGTTAGAATATAGAGGCATTTAAAATGGACCCTGTGTATTCAGTACTTAAGATATATGACAAGGAAATTACACTTTCAAATTACATTTAAATACCTTCAGTGGTCTCTCTTCGCCTTGTAAAAAGCCAAGAGATACAAAAATTTACACAGACACTCTGCTCTCAGCTCCTGCTATTCTCCAACCGTTCCTTCCTCTCCTGTATGTTTGCAGTGTACTCTGAGGTGAAGACATCACTTCAGTCTTCTGTCAGTGTTGGTGGTTGAATTCACACTATTAAAGTAATTTTAGATGCTGTTTGACTCTTTAATAATCTGTACCCAGAGCAGGGCTGCTCTCCCTTTGTGGCAGGGTTGTGCCGCGTTGTCGGGAGCCTGGGAGCCCCGCGTGGGTTCCCGGCGGATCAGGCGCGGAGCCGCTTTCAGCGCAGCCGAAATGTGGGGGGCTGCACCCCTGAACGCCGGCAGCTTGTCCTGCTCTGGGGCTGGGGCTGGGGCAGGGGCAGTGGCTGGGGGTCCTGGGGGCCCTGTGTGCCGGCACAGGCGTTCCCCACCGACTGCTGCTGCCTCCCCGACGCTAATCTGCTGTGTCACTAACAAGTTGTATCATTTGAACCTTGCAGAGGAAGGCATCAATCATGAGTGCAAGCTGTGTAACCAGATGTTTGACTCTCCGGCAAAGCTCCTGTGTCACCTGATTGAGCACAGCTTTGAGGGGATGGGAGGCACATTCAAATGCCCTGTTTGTTTCACAGGTAAGACAGGGAGGCCAAGACAAGCCTCAGCGTGCATGGCTAGATCCAGAAATGACACTCAGGGGATTTGTAAAATACTGTATTCCTTTCCCTGGGAAAAAGAAATACTGTGCTTGGAAACATTCAAATATCCTCTGTCCAAAGCTGGGGCTTGCTCTGACGAGCAGCTCTGTGGCGTTTGACACCAAGCAGCACTGCCACGTGCAGTGGGCTCTGCATGGCCCCCACAATTCCAAACATTTACATCATGCCTTGTGGCTCGAAGGTGCTATGTGTTTCCAAGTGTGGGACTTGCAAAGGATGGACTGTCTCTTGCAAGCCCTTATTCACCTGAGCAAGGACTCTCTAAAGACCAGGTGGTTCGTGGTCTGCTCACAGTGCTGAGTAAAGGAGAGTAAAGGTTTGATATGACCAAATTGTACAGCTCTATGATTTTGCCAGCTGCTGTCTCAGAGGTTTCTTCAAGCCCAGTTTTCTTATGGTGGCACATTTCTAACTCCTCTCTGAAAGCCTCCTAGGTATTCCTTCTGTGTAGATCATTTAAGCTGTCTCATCAGTGCAAATGATCATGGGTGATCTTGCTTTTCCAGGTTCTGCAGGGTGCATGAAAAGGCTGCCTTTTATACTGTCTTCAACACAGTAGTTAACATTTACATTTCCAATCTGTATGAGAGATAAGGATCATGCAGATACCACTGTGGACCTGTTGTCAGAAAAGGGGAATGGTAGCACCTGCAATTCCTTGAACTTTGATGGGAATAAGGTGAACCTGTGTTCTTTAGGGTTAGGCCCACGATTTGAGAAACTTGTTATTGTGCAAGCTGGGAGGTAATTTATCCTTTCTGCAATATGCTGTAAAAAATTCTGGGTGCATGTGTCAAATTCTGCAGAAGGAAGAAGCCTTTTTCATGTACAGATTCATGTAAAGTGAGACAAAAATGAAATCAGAAATATTTTTTAACCAGCTAAAGGTGTGGTTTAATATGTTCCACTTCAAAATTTCCCTTGATGAAGTCAGAATAATTGTCAATCCAGAATCATAATGCAGATGCTGTGATATTTGTGATGTTAAACAATAACCTTTTTCTTATTGAATGGACAACCTATTTTAAAGATCTAAAAATTGTGGCGAGCCTGCCCTTTCAGATTCACATTTCTGCCAGAAATGCTGTTCTGGGCATTTCATACCAGCCATCAAGGCCTCTCCTGGCCCAGTTGTCCTGCATTAAAAATGCATCTGATGCACTTGCCATGGGCCCAGGGCTCCCCGCGGGAGCAGTGACGTCCTCTCTTTGGTCTGATGACTGAGTTCTTCCAGTTACCTGTGGGCAGTGTTAGCTTTATGTGAAATATCAAAAATCCATACAGGATGTAGAGTCTTTTAGAAGTAAGCTGACTGTCAGCCTGGAGACTCTAAATTGACTACTTGTAAGGAAATTCTGCCGAACCAAGTGTATCAGCACTTCTCTAGCAGATATCCTTGGACCTGTTACAATTGCAAAGACTCTGAAGTGCAGTTCAAGACGAGGTGCCTTATATGAAGCAATCTTAACTAACTGTACTGTGTTGTTTCAGTTTTTGTACAGGCAAACAAACTGCAGCAGCATATCTTTGCAGTCCATGGGCAGGAAGACAAAATTTATGACTGTTCCCAGTGCCCACAGAAGTTCTTCTTTCAAACAGAACTTCAGGTATGTTTACATCAGGAGTAAAAACAAAGCTAAAGCTGTTGATTTCTCTGTGTAACCATCACCCTTGTGCAGCATTTAGAAAAGGTGCCTAACCTTGGTATGGTTTCTTCTGCCCTTAAACAGTCTCTCAGTCTCCTCCTGCCTCCCTGGGTGCCTGGAGGAGAAAAGGGTCTCTGAGCATGGCTGGAACAAATAAATAAATAAGACAAGACAGATATCATGATTTATGAGTATTTCTCTTGACAGTAGTGTTGCTACATTCTTACATGTCTACGTCAAACACCTTGTAAATAATTTCTTTTCCTCTATTAATAATTTAGGGACTGATTAACATACAAAGACTCAGCGAATGGTAGCTGCCCCATCCCCTTCCGTGCTGCTAAATCATAAGTAAAGGAATTTTCCCTACTGAGGTATGAGAGCAAAGCGTGGGTGCAGCTCGACATGATGCTCAAGCAGAGGCTCCTCCAAGGCAGTAGCACATTGCCAGGCTGTGGCTCTGCACACCAGGCCTTACACACTACTTTCCCTGGCAGCGCTGGGGGCTGCAGCCACAGCAGTTGTAGCCTCCACAGAGCCAGTGCTTGGCCCACACCCATTCCCAGGGCACAAATCCTTCTGGAGGGGCTGGACCCTGACCTGGGCATGCTGCTGCTCGGGGCCCTGGCCCCAGAGGCCTCCTTGGAACCATGGCAGTGAGGCTGGGGGTTAAATCACACCAATACCCTAAATAGTGCTAAACCCACAGACACTGAACCTCCGTGGTGTGTGTGCATGGTACCTTTTGGGCAGTGGAACACCAGAGCCTGCCCTGCCACAGAGCTCGTGGGGAGTTGCCTACCTTGGCTGGCCTGCTCACACCTATCTCACCTGTGCAGCAGGGCCACCAAAATCACCACTCCCATCCCCTGGGAAAGGCAGTCCTTTTATAGAAGGGTACCATATGCCCATTTGAATCTATTAGCTTTATAAACCATAATTTACTTAAACTTTGGAGGGTTTTTATTTATCTTGCTGAATTCCCAAGCTGCTGCCTCTTGTGTTGTGCTGTCATGCTGTGGAAGGATGGCTGATCTTTTCACTTTGTTGATTTTATTTTTTTTCCTCCCAGGGGATCTCTTCTTTCTCTTGTTCTAGTGACCTGATTTGCATAAGTGTACAAAAGTTTTAACTATACCTTGTTAATATTTTAATAAAGTCAGCAGATTTTGGGTTTGTGTGTTCTCACTATGTACGTTTTATGAAGGCAGCAGTGGCTTGCAAAGACAGCTTTGATTATACGTCCCATATCTCCCTTAAAGTGGTGTTTGGTCAAAATGCCAGTACAATTAAAATGGGCACACTGGCTTCCTAGGCCACTGCATTAACCTTTAAAATCAGATGATCAAATAAAGAGAACCTGGTTAAATTATAGTCTAAGCGACCTGTTTTTTGCAATTACCAATTTTAATTACATAGTGCTTCAATTCTGAAGTTTTGTGCATTGCACAATTGCTGCAAATGTCAGCTTTAATAATATAAATTAGGATTGTAATTTTTCAGGTTTTATGCAGGATTTTTCTGTACTCAAAATTTTTCTGCTTATAATAATTCATAATAATTACATGAGTTGTTTTGAATGATGTTGGGTGAATGAAAATTCAATACTTAGCTGCAGAGTTTTAGCCTTTATTTCAGTAGTGACTCAGAAATGTGTGTTTACTTTATGCCAGGGAAATTACTAATGCAAATATTAGAGCCAAGGAGGACACAAAATGGGTGTATAAATCAGTTAGAAATGCTTAAGACTTTTGAACCAGTCTGCTTTGGCATGATTATCTCATTAGTTTCTGGTGTGTAAGCTGCCTGCTCTAAATCCTCACCTGTTGGTTATATTTTTGTTGAGTAATGAAGATTTAGTATTATTTTAGTGAAGCAATTGTTCAACTGCTACTTAGGGTTAAATCTGCATAAACCTTTCTTTGTCTTTAGCTGTGCAATTATTCTTATGTGGGCAAGTCACCCTCCATCAAGGGGTTCTGCCTGATGAATTTGACTGTTCAGTTCTGAATTTGCTTTCCTACTGGCATGAAATAACTGGTATCAAAATTTGAATGTACACGTTCTTTTCCTTCTTTGTATTTTTAAGTGAAACTACTGAAAACGCAACAAAAATGAGCATTCAACTATTTCAAGAAGAAATTCAGGGTAGGGTGCTTGTCAAAAAGCAGGAAAAACAAGGAAGGTGGGGAAAATGACAGGCAGCAAAGGGAAAAGGTGACTTTCAGAGATGTCATGGGCTGGCATGAGCTAGCCCTGCAGTTTTTTGAACAATTTTTAAAGAGGGTAAACATCATGTGTGCCATGTGATGAGAAACTGTAAATGCTGCTGTAAATGTACTTCTAGTGCCTGGTGCAGATACTGCTTTGGTAGCTTAATGCTCTGGAAGTGATCAAACCCTCTTATGCTGCTGAACTAGTAGTTGTATTTTAATATAGGTTTATGCTTTGAAGTTTATACCATCTGATGGAGCTGTAAAAGCGAGGCTTAGGAACACTCTGAGGAACTGAGCTTGCTTTATAAACGGTGGGAAATTTGGTGAGAATCTGGAGCAATGAGTCAGTGACGTTACTTTGATGATATTGCCACAAGAAAAGAAAACAGAATGCTATTTAACTGCTTACATTATCTCACTGGAAATAAGGAAAGAAAACATGGTAAGATAAAGTATGAAATATAAAGGAAAGAGTATGTGTGATAACCCCACACACCCTTAGGGCAGAAGAGGAAAGGCTGGCAGCTCTGTGTTTTTCACATCCTCACTTTGTACAATTGAGAGCTACGAACATCATGAAATTCTCCTGGAAAAAGACTGAATTTGTAGCTAATATATAAAACACTGAGGCTATGGCATTTCATTCCCCCTACTGAAACATGCTCACTGAAACAAGTGCAGAGGTGGAGGGTTGGGGTTTCCTTACATGTAGGGCAGAAGGAGCCCTTCCAAACAGATCCCCATCTCCAAGAACTGGGCTGGGAGCTGCTGGTCCAGCTCCTTGGAGGCAGCTGGAGCCATGGGCGCTCAGATGGGGGAGATGAGCTTGCCCTCTGACAAGTGAAATTTTGATCTTTGCTATTTAAAATGTAGTAGGGAACCCTGCCAACCCTGAAGATGGGTCAGAAATGATGACACATAATGGGTGCTGAGAGTTATATTTGTGGTGTGATTCACAGCAAGGAGGGATCCCTCCTCAGTTGCTTGCATTGTATCAAGAATTGTATTAAGCAAATTGCGACTGAGGAGTGGTTTCCAGAGAAAGCTTGAGGAGGATTTTTGTGCATACTCTTTTGCCACACTGCTTTTCCAAGGAGCCATCACATAACCAGTGAAGTATTTGTATTTAAAGGATTAATTCCTGCTGTTTGCTTGTGTACTGTTAATCATACTGTTTCCTCCTAAATGATTACAATTGATGAAAACTAAGGCAAGGGATATAATAAACAATGCGCAAATAATCCAGGTACCAAGGGAGCAGGGTACCTGCCAGGTCTTTCCTAGCACAGGTGTTCAGGTGTTTTATTGCCTGCTATGAATAAAGGGCTTTCTTTTCTGCTCAGATTTGGAGATATGTCAAACCACTAAATTAAGAGAGCTTCACTGGAGGAATGTGCTGTCATTTAAAATGCCCAGTTTTTTAAATGTACACATATCAGAAGGAGAGTGGCTACTATGGCCCATTGGCTAACACTGTGGTCTGTCTCCCGTCTCATTTTATTTTATGTGAAAAGCTAGCAATTTTCATATATCCATAAACAGGCATGAGCTGCTGCACAGAAATTGCACTCATTATATTAATAATGATTTACCATGAATGTCCTCCAGGGGCTTGATTTGGTCCACATCAAAGTCCTTGGGATTCTTTCTGCTGATTACAGCAGATCAAGCCCTAAGCAGGTTTTCTCTTTTTAAGTCTGCTTTTAATGTCAGCTTGATGTTAGATGTGCCTCCTGTAGAGGACTGTGACCTGCCCAGGCAAGGGGGCACCACGGTGAGCTGCCCCACAGTCAGATGTGACCCAGTGGGGGACACAAAAAAGCTGCTCTGTACCTGGCCTCCCTGGGAGTGGGGGGCAATGGGGAGCAACATCTCCAGCTGCTCATGCCACTGGTCCTTGGGGCCATCTGGGTACAGCAGTGTCCCCTGAAGCATGGAGGAGAATGAGAGCCTCTTGGCATGGCTGGGAACTACCTGCCTGCAGGCGAGTCTGCAGGGCTGAGTCCAAGGGCTCACTTCACCATCAATGGAGCACTGAAGAAAGACTTAAGCAATTTTAAGTCTGTACTCAGCCGTATCTCCAGCTCCTATTTGAAAAATGGGCTTTACCTACTTTCTGGGTGTATAAGAAAGCTTACTTAAGTAGAACCAGCCCTATGTGCTTGCAACAATGCAGTATCTCAGTGTTTCTGGGCTCCAGTGTCCGTTCAGGCAGTGAGAGAAAGGCAATTCCGTAGTATCTTGATGAAGTTGCAGAAAATGTTTTTCCCTGAGACTGTGTGGATGGCAGGACAAACGGGACCTGAAATGTGCCTCTATTTCAAGGCAGGGCTTTCACTTGATGTAACTTTTACTGTATTTCAGGACTTACATGTGACTTAGATGGCTAACACCAAGAGCTTCTTACTGGAAACATACCATGACCTCTTTCTAAATTTCATACAAAGCACACACAAAATCATGTGTAGAATTAGTTTCCTGCAAGTAACATCCTTTTTTTTTTATTTAAAAAAGATTTTTTTATCTTTGCATTTTGCTTGTTGATAGGCTTTTAAGAGTCTGTTACTTATTTTTCCTTCTTTTGTACTTTTATCTTTTATTTTTTTACTTTTTAGATTTTTAAAATGTTAGTCCTCCTTTAAAGTTGTGAAAATGACCTAGTCAGTTATCCTAGCAGATTTGGCTAGCGTTTCTTAAAAAAATGTTGCTATGGTGCTTGGAGTATTGTTAAATTTTAATTATTAGTAGTTACAAAGCTAATAAATTACAAGACTACCAAAATCTATTCCAGCCATATTGCTGGGTTTCATTCAGACGCAGTCAGATAATTATGACTAACAATAATTAAAAATTAAAAGTGCTGTAGGCACATACCCATCGTGTTGAGTCTGCCTGCCTGAACGTTCTTTATGGACTGCAAAACCACAAGTTTTTTCTGTGATCTGTTTTCACAGTAGGGAAGAGTTTTTACCTATTGGGTCTCTGGTTTTCAATGTGGGTGTTTAAATTCAGAGGAGGAGGAGGAATACATGGCTGTTTGCAAATTTAGGATTAGGAACAGGCTCTGATAGAGACCAAAGCCAGGAAACACCATTGTAGACTATGAGGCGCTGTTGCTGGGTCTACAGCAGCTGCAGTTGGGGTTCCATGCTGGGGATGCCAGAGGTTTTCTGGGCTTGACATTCACAGAGGTTACTGTAAGAGCAAGGGCTGTTCATGCTCATGTACCTATGTGTGATTTGTCAGCCAGCACCTTCATCCCTTGCACCCAGGCAGGGGGTGTTTGCTGGGGCTGGGGCTGCCGTTGGAACAGTAATGGAATCCAGACTGTGTGGCCTCTTTGTGTGGCCACCTCTGCTGCAACAAAGGATGGTGCAGAAATCATCAATTGCCCTGTGTGTGGCGTAGTGCCAGGGTGAAGCATTTTTTTCATTTGGAAAGATGGTTCTGACAAATATATTGCTGCATCTTTATCCTGTCTGAGGTCTCTTCAGTGAGAGGCAGAAAGATCTCTCACCTGAGATGAGGACATGTCTGGCACTGGAGCAGCATGGCCCATAACAAAAAACCCTCCTTCATTTCTTAAATATTAAGGGTGTTCTGTGGCTGGCCCTGGCTAACGAAGTGCTCACAAGTTTACAGTAACATGTGCAGAAAACCCAGCAGCCGTGCAGAGTGGAGGAAAAAAAGAAGGGAGCCAGGTGAAAGGCATCGTTTTAGTCATTAATGCACTTAAGCGCACCCAAGTGTCAACATGTGTGATCAAGTGTAAGGAGGCATGTCGTTCCAATGTGGCAGTGCTGGCACACAGACGGGGCTTCCTCCAGCAGAGATGGCACTTGGATCCGCTGCTCAGGCTGCCCAGCTAAACCCGTCGTTGCCTGTCATCTATGCCCTAGGGCAAGGGTCCAACCAACTTTTGCGCAGGCACCATGCCATCCCAACAGATGGGCAGGAGTGTAAGCCGCCAAGAGACAATGTATATGCATCAATTGTGTTTATTGAAAGCACAATTCCTGGCTGGAAATGTTCAAATGTCTATTTTTTTTTGAGATAAGATGCCTTTAGTTAGTGGGTATGGAAATGAAGCTTAGCTTTGAATTAATTACTTTATATAACCTTACAAAATATAATGCAGACGTGAAAGTGTAAGATGTGCTGATTGTAGGGAGCTCTGTTAAAGGTCTGTCATGAAACAGAGTCCCCCCTAAAATTCACTCAAAGTGCCAAGGTGCTACTTGCCTCCAAGTACCAGAGCCCAAATTCTGTAGGTGCTGCACATAACTGTACTCTGGCTCAATACACAGTGATATGCAAGGAGCCAGCCTTGCACACTGGCAGGTTTACCTTTGCACACAGATGTCTAAGCTCACCTCCCCTCTTAGTGGTGGAAAACACTTTCACTTTTTGGGGCAATGAGGGTGATACATTAATCCAGACCAGAGCTAGACCAGTTTACACATCTCACTGAAGACATTTATTTTCCATGTGACAAAAAGACTGAAAAATCATATAATATGCTTTTATATTTGACAGCACTGCTGCTCACCAAAAAGGGTAAATTATGGAAGCATCCAGAGAGGATGCACACATTAAAGGGTGTTTCCTTCCCCTACTTGTTAGCTTTATTCAATTAAGACTTGTTAGTGCTCTTGAAAGATGTTCTTTGAAGACCCTTCTGAATATACAATTTGGTATTCATAAGAATTCAGGCATACTATATGTAAATAAATAAAGCAGGAATGTTGTACTTCCAGATACATTAATGCATTGCCATCCTCTTGGAAGCAGAGCACATGGGCTGTGTTAAACATCCATCCTGACCAAAAGGAGGAAGCACAGGAGAAGAAATGAGAAATGGATTTTCTTTCAGAAAGACCAGATTGCACTCTCTGGTCTGGCAATAACAATTACTAATGACATTTAGAGAGAAATTAAGGATGAGAAATGCAAGTTGGCATTTCAACAGTGCCAGTCAGTAACATTGCATCAGAGCTCACAGGAGAGATGAGAAAAAGTTTAGGGATGGAAAATTAATTTTGTTATGTCAACAATTAACAAATACCTTTTCTTCATTCTTACCACACTATCACAAATTACCACTGTGATAGTATTTAGAAGCTCCTCAAGTGAATGAAAATTTCAGCACTTTGAAATCCTTATTTCTGGAGTCAAAAGCACAAGTTTATGTTTTGCTGTGTTTTTTTGAACAATGAATGATAGAAAGAGGTTCAGACTGACCAGGGAGAGAGCGCATGAGCTCTTGGATGTGTGTAGCAAGAAAATTCTGTGAATTCACTCTGCAGATCTCTGTGGTTCTAATAACCATAAATGAATTAAGTTTACCAGCATGTTTTCTGAGGTTGCTTTTTCCTCTTTTGCAAAGTTGGAAAAGCAAGATTCAATAATATACCCAGCTCCATGCAGAACAATTTTGGGGGAGCCAGATGTAAAGCCCTGGAAACCTCAGACCTTTTATTCCAAAGTCCTTCACATGTTCACAAGGTGACATCCCTGTCCCCATAGGGGAGTGGTAGGAAGCCCTGTTTCCTGCTGCTCTGTGTAGAAGCTCAGAGCACAGGGGCCATAAGCTGTGGGGTTGTGAGCGTGGCCATGGCACAGCTGGCTGTGTAGGAACAGTGTCCTCAGGGACAGCACAACCGGCTACTGCTGCTCGGCCCTACCGGGCTGGGTAGCACATGACTTTGTAAGCAGGGCAGAGTCCTTAAAATAGAAACAGAACACTTGTGTAATATGTAGACAAATATTTTTCTTTTTCTTTTGTTTTCTCACTGAAATGTCTTGTCGGAGATTTTCTTTGCTGGTGGGAAGATTTCTCTGATCCAGCCCCTTTGATTTTCTCTTGCTGTAGTATCTGCTGTGGAGCATAGTTTGGGGTCTGAGCACAGATTAGCTCCGTTGCCTCCTGTAAGTGTCGCTAGCATCCAGAGGAACTGACTGTTTTTGAAAGGAAGAGGGATGCTGCACTGGAAAGGGCAGAGCACAAGCGTTATTTAAAGAAAATAGTGGAGCTTGATCAGCCTCAGTTTTAAAGAGCTCATCGAGGGTGCGGTACAGCATCCTTTTGAAAGTTTAGTCTCTTCATTTGCTTGCAAAGACCAAAATGCTTGTCCAGACATAACAGTATATGCCTGAGTGTTTTCACAAGAAATGTCTAGATCATTAAATATAATAGGTCTCAGCTGCAGTTTTGATCACTGAAGCATGCACACAATTCATCACAGCAAATTAGGTACGTCTTTGTAACTTATCTTTCTGCAATTTGCTGGCACTTCTAGAGAGCTGAAACTTATATTGGATGTGCTGCAGAAGCCATTTCAGATAAAATATTCTGTGTTTATTGTTAGAGAACAAGGATTCCCTAATAACAAAAACATGGAGCAGTGTATGTTTCTGTTCCTGCATCTTGCAGAACCAGCAGTAGTACCAGCAGAGATCCCCAGCCACATTCATTATTTATATATTTCAGTGAATTTCTTGTCTGCAGTAAAAGAGATATAAGCTTCAACATCAGTCTGTGCCAAATTTTATCCTAAAGCCCATTCAGAAACCTGAGGCAGACATGGTTCTCAATCATTACACAGTCCATTTATCTGATTGGAGTTTTGTCCTCTCTGCCTTGCTGAAATGTTGTGTGTTCTTTAAAAGCTGAGTTTGACCTTTGGAAAGAAAAGCATTTGCTATTTTAATTTTAGTGGGTTTTTTTAGAGAAAACCTGAACCTACTTAAATGGAAATTGGCATTCAAAAGCAGTAGAGTTACTGAAAAGCATTTATTTTATTACTAGAAGAGAACAGACGCTAGTGTACTCGAAAATTGCATTTCAGTGGATTCATCAGTTTCAGTCACTAGTTAGTCTGTGAACAGATGGATATATTTGTAACAGTTAACAGGAATTTATACCCTGGAATTTTGCATTTGCCTTAAGAGCACTGCTATCTTAGTTGCTGTCTTGAGGTGTTTGGAGATGCATTTTATTCTTCCAAAAAAAGTTATGTTTTTTTCTAATTGCAGAGCTTTCTTGCATCATAGAAAGCACCTCAGCTTTCAGAAATGTGAATGATATATAGCTTCTATGGAAGGAAAATGTTGTAAAAGAATCCCCAGTACATCTGCTGCAGAAAAAATAAACATCTCGGCCTAAACCTAGATAAACCCCTGTGGACTGAGAAAATAATTTTCAATAACCAGATAGTTTTAACTCTATGTATGGAGGAAGTAATCACAGTCATCACCTGTATTTGCATCTACGGTGTGCCACAGTCTAATTGCTTGTCTCTTTCTACCCTTGCCCCCCCTAAATTTTAAGGCTACTGAGTTAACTGAGCAATGCATTAAGCACTCCATCTCCAAAATGGAAAGAAATACTGCCCTAGCCTCTACCATGTGGCATCTTTAGGTTTCAGGGATTTCGTTTAAATCTGAAATTTATGTCCAGGAGAAATAAATTATTAGATTGTAAAAGCAGCTGGGGAGGGAGTAAATATAGTCTCTTTTGTCCTCTATATCATTTCCCCAGGAAGATAATAAATGTGTGGCAAGCGTCTTGTGTTTCCTCGGTCATACAAATGTTGTGTGTGTGCTGTATTTCAGATGTGAAGCCTAGACTCCAGACAGGAAATCCTGGAGTGATACTGTACTGCTGTTGCCTACTGCTGTGGTGCTGGTGGAGGCCCCATCACTTTTGCTGCTAGAAGGAATTTGAAAAATCATTTCATGAAGAAATTTAAAAGGCCTTGCATGTACCCCTGATCTCCTGAGTAAGAGATTTAGGGTGTAATCCTAGGATTTATCTCCTCAGCCAGTGAAAGGCAGCAGGAGCAGTGGTTCCAGCTCTGGCTGCTGTAGAGAGCTGAGGACAGGGGTCCTGCCCTGTGACCCCATCCCAAGGGCCAATTTTCCCAGGGGGATTTTAAAGACTGTAAGAGTGACTCCTGCTAATTTCTCCCTGCCTTACCTGTTCTCATTCCTCTGTGAGCTCGGATACATGGAGCAAGCGTGATGAGTGGCCAGGAAAAAAACGGGGTCTGAGAACAGCAAAAGGATGAAGAATTGTTAGAAAATCAGCGGTCTACTTGCTTTTCTGCACCTGGCCGTGTGTATAGGGCTGTCACTGCCTGCACCTCCATGCTCTTGTCAGGAAGGCTGTCAGTATTGTCAGTCCAGCTTATTCTCAGGGATCTGAAAACAAGCCTGGAACACTCCTTCTGTTGTTCCTTCCAGAGAAGTACATTCAATCATATACTATTGTTTGCCTAATTATACCCCACTTTAACATTGTATTTTGAGAGTAGGTTTATACCTCCCTTTGACCAGAGGAGAAAGGAAAAACAATTTAGAATACAGCTTCTGTTCAGGTTGTGCCTGTTCTGCTTATGTAAAATGAGAATGGGGATGGGAGTGTCTGGTGCAGGGCTGGGTGCACGTGTGCAATGACCCGACCTGGGCTGTGGCCGCCAGTGGACAGATTGTTAATGTTCCCTTCATGTTTCATGCTAATGGAATAACTTACAAGATACTAAACTGTCTATCCTCAGTGAGGTGATGGAGCTTTGCTGGAAAAATCTAGATGATGGAGTGAGATGGTACAAGCTGATGGGATCGGTGTAGAGACCACTCGTGGCTCTGTGCAAGGTCAGCTTGGGTTCAGCGAGGATCTGTCACCCCAACGCTGCATGAGCCAGACCAGATTTGGCAGCAGCAGTCCTGAGCTTATCACTCAGCTGTGCTTGAGCTGATACACTGCAGAGTGTCTTGTGTGTCTTCTGTGCCACGTCCTGAGCAGGCAGTATGGACACCCAGAGGTCTCCTCCATGTAGAGCCTGTCCACAGAACAGTCTTGCATCGAGCAGGAACAGCCAAAGCGGCGCCCACACTGTGCCAGCCCTGGGGGAGAGCTCCTGCCTGACCACCCAGCCTCCTCATTTGTTTCTGCTGCGCAGTTAAACCTAAATAAATTGCCAGGGGCATTGAGGTTTGGCTGTGTATGGCATATCTGTCATTGGTGCGTTACATTATTGTGTCTCCAAAAGGAGCAGTGAGGTTGTTTAGAACATATTTACTTCTGAATAATGTGTCCTCCTTTGGGGCCAGCACATGCTCTTAGTCTTTGCATGAAATCAGGATTGTTTAAAACGTGGCATCTTGCTGTTTAAAAGGCAGACTTTCCTGAGACCAGTGACACTGTTGTAATGGAGTAGCAATGGCTGGAAAATCCCATTTAACCCAGTTGTTTTGCACACATACCACAGCAATGTTGCCTTGCTGTTTTGTCTTATGATGTCTTGGAGGAAATTTCTCATGTTGGTGATAGTTTGGCCCCTCTTTTACTTACAAGAAGAAATTTGGCACGACTCTTTCACACTCCTAGCTCCTCCAGGGTTAATTCCTGGAGGCAGTCAGTGGGCAGTGGGCTGAGCACAATCCTGTCTGCAGATTTCTGCTCTGCTGGTGGCATCTACGCTAATGGGGCAGCATGTAAAGCACTTCTGTAACTATGGCCTTGCTATTTTATAGCAGAGCCACTTGCTTTGGAGGATTTTTATTCCCCTTTTGAAATTAGAAACCAGCAATAACAACCATTATGTCCAAGGCAACAGGTCACCAACCAGCAGTTTTGTCAGCCCGAGCAGTGTGTGGGTGCCACATGACAGGAATATTTATCTGCCTCTAAGAAAAGTGTATCCATAACACAAGGTGATACAATTTGTCAGCTCAGTATTCCGTTAGAGGGAATTTCACTTTAGTTGCTGCTTCTTAAAGGAATTACTGGTCAAAGGGCTGTGATCCTGCTGTGAGCAGGCACTGCTTGTATTAAGTCTGGCTGCCCACACTTCCTTATTTGGCCCAAGGAACTTCAGCTGCAGCTCCCATCATTCAGAGGAGGATGTTGCCTGTTATGAATGTGAGAACTGCCCCTCTTACAGTTTGCATTAAAATTCACAGTTAAGACTGAAACTGTTTGTTACCAGTTCTTAACACCAGGAATACCTAGCTGGTGAAGGAAAAAAAGCAATGAAAAGTAATCAGATGGTGTTCAGTGACCCTTGCCATACTAGAGAACATCAGAGTGAGTTTTAGGTTCAACTCTCAGTTTCCTGGCTTTTGTTGAGTCATATTCCTGTGGAAACAGTCACTCAGTGAAGCTTTGCCCTATGCATTTTAATTTCTAAAGGTGCTATGTAAAGCATTTCCCTTTTGCTCTAAGTATATTTTGAAAAGACACTGTCCTGATCCTATAATAAAGACCCAACCAGGATTAATTTGGTGTTTAGAGGAGTCACAAAGTGTTCCATAATGATGACTCCAGCCTTCACAGAAATGAACAGTTAACTGGCTTCTGGGATATGATTTACCTTAGATCAAGGAGGGATTAAAGAGATAAGACTTGGATTGGTGTCTAAGAAGTAAACAATTCATGCTTTTGAGAGGAAAACCTAAGTATTCCTGGAAAATGGCTTACCTCTTGAAAATGATTTTGACGTTGCTTCCCTGAGAAGGACCCGTAAATAGATACAAACAGGTCAGCACTGGGGTGTGCACTGGGGTTTTTGGTATAGCACAGGCAAAGGAGTGTCCCTGTGGGCAGGAGATGCTTTCTCTGATTATTGTGGCTTAGGTTTGAAAATGGACTGGAAGTGGGTGTTTGCATTCTTGAGGACAGCTTTGCAGGGTCACTTCAAAGCCAGGCACGGGGCATTTGTGCTGCTGCATACCGGGTTTGTGACGTGCCGTGGAGGTGCAGGGTTAGGTTAAAGCACCAAGCGTTGTCAGCAGAGTGCTGTACTGGGATCCTGCAAACCATTTTCTGCTCTTGGGATCAGAAATGGCTCTGGAATCCAGTCAGGAAGTAACAGTGCGGCTGAAAGAGGAGTGAAGGAATTCTAAAAGTATTATGGTTTCATGCACTTCTGACAACAGTAATTAAATTTGTCCCTCTTGCTTTATATTCAGGAATTGTAAGGTTCTTTCCTCGGCTTATTTTTGATCTTGTGCATGGCATACTGGAGACTACAAGTTACAAGGATGCTGATAAATTTGCATTTCTGAGTGAAATTCTCAGGAGCATGCAATCCCTCAGGACAGGTATTATTAGCTCCCCGGTTTCATTGGGTGCCTCAGTGAATCACGGTGTGTTTACAGCTAGTTTCTCTAACAGAAGACTCTGGTTATCTCTTAATAATGTATTCCTCTATGTTTTTTATTTCCAAAGTGCTGTGGTAAGAAGATTTTCCCAAAGGCTTCAGTTTGCTTTTGTGCTTCAGCATTTTACCCAGTGTTTTTGGAAGAAGTGTATAGACTTTTCGGTGAGGCATTTAATAGAATACAAGAGGCTATGCCACGCTTAGGCTGCATTTGGAGTTGACTTGTAATAGGCTCAACTTGGTTTATTCTGAGGTTTAGAGAAGAAAAGGGATAGCAGACCTAGAAGACTGACGACACAAAATCATTAGTCTCAAGTGGAAAGGGGAAAGCATGTTAGGTGAATTGTCAAAGTCTGATTAGGACTGAACAACCTGAATTAGAAGAGGAATTAAATTCATAAATCATCTAATAATCCTTAGCTGGTGTGAGAAGAAGCTGGCGCTGGGAAAAATAACTCCAAGAAAGGTATTTGTATAGAAAGGTAATTTTTCAAGCCAGAATAACACAGAAACGCCTATCAAAATTCAAGACTGGATTCAAATGGGCAGAAGCAGTGTAATATGGAGCTGAGGCCGAGGCAGTGCGGCGCTGGGCGCTGCAGCAGGCAGTGCAGCCGGCCCAGCGCAGAACAAAGGCCGGCCGGGGCGGGGACGCCGGGGCTCTGCACACCCACACCCGGCAGCTGCGGTTTGGGGTCGGAACGTGCCGGCCACGGGAAAAGAGTTATTAAGAAAGAGCAGTCAGCATTTAGTCAGTCACGTGTGGAACGGCTTTTTCCCCCTGAAAATGTTATGAATTCTGTTCCCTTTGACGCCAGATGAAGTGCCGGCTCCTGGACGCCCGAGGAGCCGGGCAGGTTTCTGGGGGTGGCTAAGGGGGTCCCCCGGGTAAGTGGGCACTAAGGGAGGCTGCTCATCCTCCCCAGTGGGTACAGAAACCCCAGGGGTGCCAGGGGGAGCTCGGTCCTGGCACAGGTAAGTGTTTCTGTGTCCCAGTAGCAGCGAAAAGTGCATTTAGCCCCGAGTAATAACGTGCAAGCGTCAGAGTAACTCAGAAGCCGCTATTTCCATTGGAAACAGGCAACTTTGCTTTTCAGCCAACACCAAACCTCCAGGCATATTTTCTTAGACACTCAGAATGATTTCTATTTTTTTTCCTGGTTCAATAACTTGTAAAGGACAGCTTTCTACCTGCATTTGTAGAAGTGCCGTCTCAAAGTGTGCTGACACAGGGACTGACTGACGTATGGCAAGTTATCAGATGCTCAGAGATGAAGGAAGCAGTAACACAGGCAGCCGTTGCCTTTCACAAAGGATGTGCCACCTCTCGTTTGCCTCTACCTCCATTTCAAGTGACTCTTCAAATAAAGAAGGGACATGTGAACCTGTCTTGCCTGACAATTTTTTTTTTATTGCATACCATGATAACTTGGAGTTCACTTGTTACAAGTATTTTCTGTAGTGGGTGAAATACCAAGGGAAAGTAAAGAGGTAATACTGGGCTGCCTGGAAAACTATGATCTAAACATACAAATGTCACTGGGTGAGAGTTACCTGAAACAACTGGAAGGGCAATTAACACCTGGTTTTATGGGAAACATTGGTTACCACTATCAGTTTTAATGAAGTGTATTAACTAAATTGTGTTCTGAGTATTCATTCAGCCCTGTTTATGGCACACTCTTGAGTACATTTACTGTTTGTCAGAAGTGCAAACTAGTGAACATATGAGGCTTTAAGACAGGCCATCTGTTAGTCTTAGACCCTTGGATAATTGTCAAACAGTTCTAAAAATAAGCACATAGAAACTGCAAGGGGGTGCAAAGGTGATTTTTCTTTAGAGTCTGATAGCAAAGGGAAAGTAGCAACCAGAAATTACAATTAAAAATAAATAGTTTTATCCTGCAAAGCAAGCTTGCTCTCCTTTCTTTTTTTCTTTCTCCTTCCTTTCCCACCCTCCTCTGTAAGTGTGCCTTTTTTTTTTTTTTTAATATAGTTTTTTCCACTTGCTCTTCTGGGTCATGGCATCCCTTGAATGCCTCTCCAGTTTAGGATTAGAGCAGCACCAATTTAAGGCTCACAGCTTTCTGTAGAGAGCATAATCTCCAATGGCTAAAGCAAGGGTCGTCTTGTGTCCTCTGCCTAAAGTAATCCCTTCATAAAGTCAAGGCGTAAAGATTTTTTTTTATGGATTGCTGCTAGAGGCAAGTGGTACCTGTGCACATATATGTGTGTGCTTATGGATATGTAATGAGTAATAACAGCTGAGAGATTTATTTTTGGACCAGTTTGAATTCAAAAGATGCAAAACATTAAAAAAGATTGCTGCAGATGGTATTTCATAAATATTTAGACACTCTGACTTCTGTGTGTAGCAATTTGGAGGTTTTGTTTTGTCTTTTTTTATATATATGTTCAAATGTGAGACAAACTTTTGCTTCAAGTCAATGCCTGAATCTGAGGTTTAGCTTTTGTCTGGCAAGCTGTGCATGTTGGCAGTCAGTGGAGGCATCACTTCTCTGTTCCCCAGCCTTGCTTTGTAAAGGGAAAAGGAGAGAGAATGAGGAGGGGACACAGCCCCAATGATGCCCAGCCATGACCCCAATCTCTGGGCTAGGAGTCAGACAGTGCCTGAAGGGGTGATGGAAACCTGGACAGAAAGGTGGGGAGAGGCAGGGAGAGAAACTATCTGGGCTCTTACCTGGTCTGGAGGACCTCCCACATCCTGGGAAAAAATATTGGGTTTGATAGGTCACCAAATGGCTAATTACCAGTTAATTTTCATGTTGGCTGATTGTCACATTAATCTATTATCTCCATAATTCTTATTGACATTATTTGAGGAATGGTTTCTGCTCATTTCAATGACATTTGGAAGGGGGGAGAGAGGCTTTGTAGCCTTTCATCACAGTCCCAGACTCTGTGTAACACTGCAGAAGGCTTATGAATTTCACCTGAGGGTGGTGGGCATCACCAGCCTTGTTAGGCCATTTCTTAACCTTTGTATAACATATGGTGTTGTAGGGGTATATGCTCATGCACATAGACAGTGTAGCTGTAAATGGCTGGTACAAAATGTCTAAATCCATAACAGATGCACAATGGCACTAAAGACTGGATGTGTTTTGGCCCCAAACCATTATCACACCCCTCATGGTTGCATTTTATTTTTTTCACCTGCTCCTGTGTAGTACACCTGTGACTTGCTGGCAGTGAGTGTCGGTGCAGTGTGGGAGACTCCCAGCTTGACTGCCTGGCTTGGAGCTTCGCTCCATCATGTGCTGCTTTGTGTGTGTGTGTGTGTGTTTTTTCTCCTGATCTTTACATAGCTTGTAAGAGTTCTTTGAACTGCTGTAAGTGATCATCTTTCAAGCCTGATTCTTTCCTTCTTGACACAGAGCTCTGAAAATGGAGATTGTCATGCCAGTGTTTTCATAATCATGCATGTAAAAAACCAGAGAAAAATTCATTGTGGATGTCCTGCATAAATGGCTTGATCTGCATCCAGAGGGCAGGCAGGGGGTGTCTCCAGGGAAGATCTGGAGAGCAATCAGTATCTACATGGACAATAATCAACCATTCTTTGAAATCTTTTTATTTCCTGCAAAACCCGTCGCCCAGCTCCTCGATCACAGACACTTCCATAAATGGTTCATTTGGGGATTGTGCAGCCAGCAGAAAATTCCACTTAAACACTGCAACAGCACCAAGTCTTGGGGTAGTTGCATTTTTCTCATTGACGTAGCTAATGGAATTGCTATCCATTTAGCATGATTATTAAGAAACGAAGAGATTTTCCAACCTTGTCCTATAAATAAGCTGTGACTTACTTGATCTTGACAGGTGACTTAGTGCTGCTGTAGAGTTTTCCAGCTGCAATAATGTCTCAGAATGATGTATTCAGTGGGGTATCAGCTGTGAGCCGTGCGTAAACCAGGGGGTCTAACAGGAGCTGGGAGGAACCATTTTTCCTGTTCAGCTTCCAAATGATGTCGTGCCTCCTGCTGGTCCCAGACGGGCACGTGTATGGATGGCTTTGGAGCTGGTAGGCATGTGCACACACACAGGAGTGTTCCTGGAGGGCCTGCATTTTTGTGGCTGCTCTATTTTCCTTTGGAAACCACCATTAAGTCTTTTTTTTTTTTTAAACTATAATTTCTGGAGTTTAAAAATCACACTTGAGCTGTTTTCAGCCAGCCCACCCTCCTGGAAGGGTGGGTGAAGTTTCCTAAGGCTGCTTAGGTAGAAGCACTCCTGTAGTATCCCATGTTTCAAAACACTCACTCCCTTCTGGTCTTAATTGTTTCCTTCTGCTGCCTGGAACAGTCCAGTGGCCTTATTGAGGTCAGAACTGTTCCTGCTAAGGCACAGGGCATTCTTAATGCCAGGATTTACTTGATTTTCAATTGCTGCAAAAGTCTGGTCAACCAGGGGAATTTTCTGTGTCTGGGAACACAAAGAAGTGCCTAATAAAGGTATTTGAAAAACCATGGGTCAAATATACAAAATGCACGTGTGAGAGAAGACACATAAGCCCTGAATGCCTCAGATGCTTTCTGACATCTGCAGAGCACAATTCCAATGAGCTGCAGATGCACGGGGCACAGGGAGCAGAAGCAAGAAGATAAGACATGAAAATTGCTAGTAATAGGAGACAGGTTGCCAGACTGTTTTTTGGAAGGCATGTTTTTTGTGGTCTGAAATACATTTTAGTAGGTGAGAAACCTATATGAGTGGCAGGGAACATAGGCTATCGTGGGACTTTTGAACACACACAGTGGTGGTTATGCAGCCTTCACCCAATGTTCACCGGCACCTGGGTGTGCAGGACTTGGCATTTGTGCACATGGCTTTAGCAGGATGTGGTCAGAAAGGCACGGGAAGGATGCAGTGCACACAGGCTCTCATTTCCATAGGCATTACAGACCTGTTTGTGAGGCCCTGTGTAAAACGTGGCTCTATCTATTAACTGCATGGTCCGGGCACTAGCCAGCATATTGATTGTCAGTAATGCATGCACGGGGAATAAATGGTACATTCCCAAGGTACTAAGACAAAATCAAGATTTGCATATGAAAAATGTAATTTTTTTTAACTCCTAGCCCTATGGCACAGCTGTTTCTCAGCTCCTGCCTGATCCAGCTCTGAATGGCTGCAGTATATGAGTACAATCTGCTTGTTTCTTTGACAAACTCTGTTCACAAATCCAGTGTATTCCTTGTATTGGGAGTGTTCAGAACATGTTATTAGCTGATGTTTGAGGAGGGAGGGCTCACAATAAAAGCTTCATTATCAGATTTAGAGCCACATACCATTCCTTTATTGACCTGCCTGGTGTAATCAATGCAGCAGCCACACAAGTTTGAAATCATGCTCCCAGACTGTAGGCCGTGCGTCATGCATCCAGTGCTGATTGTGCATTATCTTTTAAATGACACTGCCTAACTAAGTATGGATTTGTCTACCACGAATAGCCCTTCTTTCAATTTGAAGATGGTAAACCTTTTGGGTTTTTTATTGATATTCAGGATGACCTAAAAATAGAACTGTAATGAAGTGCACAAGGAAAGGCCATTGTTAAAATGCTGAGGAGTGTGTGAGCACAGAGGAGTCTGTGTATTCTTTTACATTTTCATGCTTCCCCAGCTAGGTTCAGTGGGCAAGTTTCTTGTCAGTGCTGCCATTGTGTGTGCAGGGCTCCATCCATCCTCCTCCATAAAGTCATTGTTAGACTTGAGAATAACATCCAACACTGCAAAGGTCATTCCTTCTTAAGGCCAGGAAAATTTCCATGTATATCAAAGGAAAAAGCCATTGGATTTTGTGTTTGGTGATGTTAAATTGTCTAAAAGCAAAGCAGTTCCAGCTGTCATTTCACGAATTTCTGATTTGTGGTTCTGCATATTCAGTGTCACAGGCAGGGGTGTGCTCAGAGGGCCAGTGCTTCCTGAAGGAGTGACTTTATGATTTCCCCAGCTGGTATTTCGCTCACAAGGGCTCACAGTGGTGCGGCCGCTGCCGCCTCGCTGCCCTCGGGCCGCTCTCGCTGCCCGGCCCGGCCCCGCTTCCCGCGCAGCCCAGTGCCCGCCCGGGCACCGCCGAGAACTTTGGCCGTGATTTGGGAACGCAGCAGCGCTTCTGACACCTGGTGGTCGCGGTTTGGGAGTGCACGGGCCAGAAACGCTCCTGCTGCAAACGGGGTCACCGCCGCCGGCCCCGCATCGCCCGCCGCCCATCCGCTCTTTCCACGGGCGATTTCCATCAGGGATATGTCATCCCTGGATAAAGCGGGGAACTGCTCTTTTATCCTGATCACAATGTAGCTGTGGATAGTGTAGAAGGACCAGATGATTTATGAAAAGTTAAAATATCTTACTTTATTTTAAAGCTTCATCACTGTAAATAAATAATTAGATTCAAAATTCATTTTGTGTTTAAAAACTTATTCTTCAAGCTGGCAGAATTGCCCGTCTCTGTTATTAGGCAGATGGAGACTAGGGAAATTGCCTAGGCTTGAAATAGCACAAATGAATTTTTATATTTGGGGATGCTGGGGACTCAGCTCAAGAAAACCTCACCATGAAGCACTTCTCTAGTTGCTCAAATAATTGGATAATCATACAAATAAAGCTAAGCTTATGTGTAGGACTGGGGTTTTAGTCAGAACACAAAATGTAGGTGAATTGGTACTACTCTAAAAATATGCTTCCAAGGTTGGCTCTACGATTTATTGGCTCCTACACAAAATGGCAGGACAGGTCAGCATCCTCCGATGTGAGATACTGTGATGACATTGAGGCTATTACAAATCTACCAAAAGGAAAAAAGGGAACAAAAGAGACTAAACTGCTGAAAGAAATGTGTAGAGAAAAGTATATTCTTTAAAGAGCTTTAACTTCTGGGTTACATGTCCAGCCTTTTTTCTGCTGGGAATATTACCCTGGTGCCTGAGCTGGCAGTTCAGCTGTTATTGCCGAAGTATTTCTTGGACTGAGAAGTGTGTGTCACAATCTGGTGTCTCTTGCTGCCAGTACTTGCACCCGGTACTAGTGAGAATAAAAGAGTAAAATATGGCAAGGGTTCCCTCACGATTCAGATTTTTTTTTTTTAATTGTTACAGTGAAGGGAATCCCTAAAGGCAGTTTTTTTGCCCGTGAAGTTACCATTTTCTTTATATGTCTTGAAAGGAGAAAAAAAAAAGGAAACCTTCATGACTATACTTGGCTTGCAGCATTTTTTTTCTAAGTTCATGCCAGCATTAACAGATCTGTCAGAACAAAGCAAATATGTCATATTGGCAGCTGTTACTTATGAGTACTTTTTCTTTATTGCATTTTGTTTTGTAATAATTGAGAAGCTTTTATGTTGAGCTCTGCATAAATGGTACTGAGTGGGAGGGTATGGGCATGCTTTCTATTATTCTGCCCCTCATGCATGTCTCCTTTTTTCGTCTTTCCAGAACCACACATTGAGCCAGCACGCACAGTGAGCCACTGGCACTACAGGACACCTCTCTGCAGAAGACTTGACGGTGGCACAGTGGGGAGGACCATTTGAACATTACATCCAATCAAAGTGTCATTTGCAACCCAGATGTAAAACTCTAATGATTTGGCCATGAGGCGCTGCTATTATAAGCAGCTGGAAATGAATATTAATGGAAGAGATTAAAAGTATTCCATGCTCAGTATTTTTTATTGTCCTGCTTCAGCTAGTGTACTTTAGAGCTTCTGCTTCTGACTGAATTTATAGTGTTAGATAAATCCGCTTTGATGCTGTTGCCCTTTGTTGCTTCTTGTATTATATTGATAGTTAAAGACTAGGTGTGATTTTTTTCTTTTTTGTTAACTGCTTTTTAATTGCAATTTTAGGTAACTGTGCATTGTGATGTGATTGCTTGGCTATTGTCTGAATATTTCTTTTTAATTTTTTAATTAAAGACTAATGCTTTGATTGGATTTGCCAGTTCACCGGACAGTGATTAAAACTATGTAATGAATATAATCGGTTTCAGTGCAACTGGATGGTCTGCTTTATAAATGTGACTTAATCTGATTGCAATAACTAGTACAGTTCAATAAAGGGAATACATGAGCTTAGCGTCAGAGCTTGTCTGTCTGTCAGTGCCCACTGCATTGCTGCTGCTGTGGCTGAATCTCAGTGATCACTCACCTGATGGCACAGAGCACTCTGCAGCCCAGGAGGAGGGAAGATTGGGAGAAAGCAAAAGCCATGGTTCTGTGTCTGGCATTGTGTTTGCTTCTGGATGTACCTCCCTAGCTTCACGGTAGGTTGAGGTGAGGTAAGAACATGTACTATGAAAAGGTATTGCTATCTTATAATACCCATTAATTTTTAATTTTTAATTTTTTCAGCAAGAATGGAGGGACCTGACCTATAGCTGCCTTGACCATATTTCTGTGCATCCTTGTTGCAATACAAAAAAAAACCCAAACAAACAGGTTTCTGCATTATATACAAATGCACAGATATTGGATCAGGCCTTGCAGACCATGGTAGGAGACTGCATATTTTAACCACGTGGACCTCTAGACCCCCAGGTGTTGTAGCTCTGTGTAAGTGCCATACTTCGGACACTGGAAACTGCCATCAGGCAGCCTAACAGAGCCAATTACCAGGCTTTCTTTTACTCTTTTCAAACTTATCTTATGGTAATGAGGTAAGTCATGTCTCCAGTCAGAGAAACAGTCATTTTAAGGACCATGGACACCTCTGGAAAGTTAGAAAGATGTAGTTCTCATGGTGTCTCCTGCTTGAATGAATCATAATCATCATGAGAGATATTCAGCAGTTGTGACAGCTGAAATGATGTGGTTACCCATTTCCACAAAGTACAAGGCTTTGTAAAACTGTGGCATGGGAACATGCACAGTCAGAACCTTTGAAAATCGCTGCGCTGAACTAGAGCACAACTGGTTGTCATTGGACCATGCCTGGGCTTGGAGCATGTAAGTGATATTTTGTAGGAAATGTGTTTTCAAGGACATGTAGTCAATGCCAAAAGTAGTTTATATAGTGAATTTTTTACAAGTGCAAGGGTGGCACAGCTTGTTGACACTGCAGCCCATCAATTTAGATCCCTGCTGATGTTGATAGTCCTGTTATGCACACATGGTTCCTTCAGGGCAGTTAGGGAAGGCTACAATCGAAGCACAACTTCGGGCACAGTTAAAGTAGGGTCATCTTTACAGCAGGAAACACCAGAGCAGTCCTAACTTAAGAAAAGTTACAACTTCCTAAAAAAAAAAAAAAAAGTAATGTCCCATTTGAGACAAATGATAGATGTTTTTTATTCTGCCGAAATAGCATTGCGTGGACAGTCAGAAAGAGTTTAGGCTCAAAATGTGGCTTGTGATAAATTTACAAACCCTAATATAACAAACTAGGAATGACTTTTCTTAATTCCAAAGAGGACAGTTCTGTTTGCATTTAGATTATTCTTAGCTCACTGTTTCTACATCAAAATCATTGTACTAAAATGATCCATTTCTAGAAAAAAAGTATTAACTTTCAACCTGATTATTTCTCCGTAAACCATAACACAGATGTTTAGGGGCTGAAAAATTAGTTATGAAATCACCAATTCATTATTCTTGTTCATAATATAAGCGTGTTCCTAACTCAATTGTACTACTTTAACATGGGAAATGGAAAAGTGTCTTGTAGTACAGGCTTGCAGACATGCCCTTGCTAGAAAAGCTGGGAATGTACAGCAGCTGCTGTGGAAAGAGCTCATGTGCCATCGTCTCCATACTAAAAGAAAGGCAGCAGGTTCTCACAATGGAGGTATTGAAAAAGGAGGCTCTTTGCCTGACGCTGGTTTGAAATTATGCTGTATCACTTCTGGGCAAGCCTTCAGAAATGAAAAAGATGTAGGTTTCTATCTTCAGGAAAAGGTTCTGCATTGTGAATCCCAAGAGTTGAATTGATGTTTCCATGCAACTCGGAGAGCTGCCTTAGTAGTGCTGTACTGAACCACGTGCCTTTGTCTGAGCATCTCCCTGCTGACTAGTTAAAAGTAGGTGCAGTCACTGTGCTGAGATGGGGAACTCCCCACATGGGGATCCTGTTTGGAGCTGCATATATTCCCCACGTTACTGGAAATGTGGGCATGGGCCAGAGTGCTGGGGTCCTGCCCAGCCCAGCAGTACCAAGCAGTGTCTAAGCTCATGTTTCATCTGCCCTGAACCCTGACCATGCCATGGGCAGGGATAGAGGAAAGGAATAGTTTGGTTTTCCACTCAGCCTTTAAAAGGTAAGAGACTCCAATGCATGAGTAAGGGCTGTGGTCCCGCTCCATTTTCACCCCTTTTGGCATATGAACTTCACTCATGAGCAGCCTAAGTCAGGTTGGAGAGAGGGGCTGGACTGTGCCCCCAGGGCTGGGAAAAACGAGCTGTGGTCCTCTTCTGCTTTTACAATGTTTAGGTAATATTTGAACACCAAGGGACCAATGCCACTTCTTAAAAAAATGTCTTTCCTAAGACAGTATGTGCAAATGTGCAGAGATGCTTGCCATGAATCTGCTGGGTTATTTTATGGTATTTTTGAGATAACCAGGCCCATATGAACAGTCATCATTACATGGCAAGGGGTGGTGCTGTCTTGATAACTGCTTTTTTAGGGGCCAAATAAATCCAGTTTGGGGTGCAGGGGTGAAAGCTACTGCAAAGAAGTAGAGGGAGAGCCGCCCACTCTTCTGTTCCTGCCATGGAGCTGCATCTGTGGCACACTGGACGCCTGCAGCTCAAAGAGGTGATCCCCAGCCTATGCCAGGGTGCAGCACTGGTGTCTGACCCTGTTTTCCAAGGCCTCAGCCTCCCCAGGCAGGGCTGTGCCAGGCAGGGCTCCGGGGGGGGCAGAGCTCTGCAGCACAATGTGGGGCCTTTGGTGCTTCCTGTGCTGCTGGTCCCACTGGGGAGCAGGAGCAGAGCAGCCCTGCACTGGTACAAAACAGCTTTGCTGCCAGAGCTGCAATCACACCAGGGAGTGCTTTGCCAGGGTAGTATATAGTTCCTGTATCCGTTAAAAGCTCCTAGGGAAAACAGAGCCTAACTGCAGGTGGAGAAAAGATAATATCACAGCTTCTGGTACATGTCTGAGGTTTCACCCCCTTTTTCTTAGTGGCCAAGAAGTGCTGCTGAAGGCATTTGAAAAAGTCAGAAACGTTGGCTCCAAAGGCAGCTATATTTCAATAGCTGTGACGCACTGAAAACAGGCTGGAGAGCCTTTTCATAATCCCTGTGATGTTTCCCTGCCTATCTGTGTAACTTGCAGCTCCCGTGATGGTGCAGACAGGGGCTGGCACAGGCTGCTCAAGGTGTGGGCAACATGGATCACTCACAGGTAAGTGCAAACCAGAACTGCTGAAATTCTGGCTGAGGATGGGCTTTAGGCAAAACGTCACTTCATGATCCAAGTGGCATTAGGACCAGTACAGTGTTGGAGATCATGAATAATTCTAAATCTGTAATGAAATGTCATACAGACAGTTTAATATCTTCAGGTTTAGAAAAATACTGAAATACAAATTCATATAAACAATAGATTAAAAAAGGACTTGTATTTGTAGCAGTCTACTCTACTGGCCCTTATGCACTGACCAATCTTTGCATTTAGCTTCGCTACATACCCACCCATCCAAAAGACATTGAAATACTTAGTCAAGAAGTAGCAACTAGCAACTATTGTCTATGTAGGCAGCTTTACACACGTGTGTTCTGTTCAGTGCTTGTGTATGTTCTTGTCTGATCCATCAACTTCAGCAAGGGATCACCACCTTTGGTCAGGTGCCTTAAAATTTTGGGAAAAGCAAGTGTTTTGCCAATTGCCTCCCAGAAGAAAGGCAGAGAAAAGAAGTTTGAGGATCATTTGAGGGAGTGAGCAACTGATCACTCTGTGCTGGAACATCTTTGAGTGGATTGGGCAAGATCACCGTACTGAGCAGGGAAAAGTCAGGTAGCCGAGGTGGGTGTCCCTCCACAACCTCACTGCCCTCCCAGAGGAGTAAATGAAAATTCCACCCTGTAAATCTGCACGTCCCATGTCCCAAGTGTACAAGTCACTTTATCCTACCATTGTCTAAGAGTAGACTGGGGTTTGGTGTGTTTGTCTGGCTTTTACTGTGTAAATCACTCTCTGGAATGAGCAGTGAAGACTTTTCCCCATGTCTGCATAAGTGGTCTCTGTGTGTGGGCCCACACCCTAAACAGGGAGGTTTCTGCAATCCCCTCTCCTCCAGAAGCATTATCTAGGTTTGTCAGAGGTGCGGAGGCCAGAGGTACCGTGTCCCTGTGGAATGTTGTCAGGGATCAGCCAGGGCAAGAACAGTCCCTGCAAGTGCTGTCCTGGCCAAGAGCATGAGCCCAACACGCGTATGGCCACAGAAACCCAGATGGTGAGAGCTGCAGCAGCCACAGGGCTTTGGAGCTGATGGGAGCATGGTGTGTTCTTCATTGCTTTGTCTTTTTTCTTTTCTCCTCATTTTTGCCCCTTGTGAAATGCTTTGTTCTTAGTTTTGTCTGGTTTTATTACATTGCTGTTGTCCTATCAACTGTAAGGACCCTCTCCTGCAAGTGGAAGGCAGGATATGCCTTCTGATCTGCGTATTTGTGAATTATCGTTACTTTCCTGACAAAAAGGAACACCAAGGAGCATCTTGGCAGATTAGGTGACAGAGGGAGACAGGAGGTGTCCAAATGAGAAACACCGAGTACCCCGAGAGAGAGAGAGACATTAACTGATCACCACTCAGCTGCTCCAGAGCACGGTCTGTGCTGCCCTGGGAACCAGCTCAGTTTACCCAACAGAGATTGCCCTTTTCTGCGGAAAAGAGCGAAGCGTTCCCCTGTGGGTATCAGGAGGAGGGGGCCGGGGCCGGCGCAGGCCTGTGCGGCGCTGCTCCTCGTCGGGCCCCGTTCCGCCGGCCCTGCCCGTGCCCGTGCCCGCGGCGCTGCCCGCTGCTCGCCGCGGCTGTCCCCTGCCTTCTGTGTCCTTCTGCCATCCGCAGCCATCTGTGTCCCCGCGGCGGGCGGCCGCTCCCACACAGCACCATTGTCACCGCGCGGGGCGGCGCGCGCCGGGCCGCGCCTCGGCCTCCCCTCACGGCGGGAACGCTGCTGGGCCGCTGAGGCGCTTTGGGGCGTCTCTTCGGATTTTGTAAATCGAAACTTTCATTTTGTTTTCGGAAGCGGGTGAGCTCCGTGCTGGACGCGAGCGCCAGGCTACCGGGAGGGGCTCGGGCAGCTCTCGGCTCTGGGGGGGTCTCGCCACCCTGTGACATCTGTGGGTGTCACAGCCGCCCTGTGAGAAACATTACGCTTCAATCCTGCTTCTGAGGGCTTTAGAGACATCAATGCCCCCGGGCAAAGTGATGCTGAGACAGCGTTTTCACCGTTTTACCCACACTTGGCTCTTAACGGCTTTGTCTTGATAGCGCAGTGCAGTCAACCTTCTCTGGCAGGCTGGAGAGGCAATGCTGGGTGTTACTGAATTGTGGGAAAATGTACAGACCAGCTTTTCCGGATTTTGCTTCTCCTGTTGTTCCCAAATACCTGTTGTCATTTAAAGCCCTGTATAGCACTGATGGTATCCTCAAAAAGAAGGAACTAGAGAGTTAGTGAGTGCATGGGAGGACGCTGTATGAGGAATCCTGCTAGATGAGGCATCATCTCTTGAAACAACCTTTAGCGCCAAAATCTTTTTGTACCAACTAAAATCTTGCTTTGAACTAAAAAAAAAAAAAAAATATTATCTGTGTCTTCAGTTTTACATGACTGGAAGGGATACCTGGCCCCCAGTGTGATCCTTGCCTCACAATAAACGAGCGAGCAAACAAGCCCTCCAAGCTGCATGTGTTGAAGCCGTGTCCCTGAGGTGCTGGGCTCTTCCTCACCCAGCCTTTAATTTAAAGGAAAGGGAGAGAGAAAAAGACTTTTTTTTTTTTCCAGGTTGGAAGTAATGCCATAAATAAGTGCATCTTCTTCCAGTTGCAATTTATATGCACTGTTCCTCAAGAAATTGGCTTCTATGCACGAAAACATAAAAGATATCTATGAAATATCTATATCTATCTATAAAATACAGATGCTGTTTGCAAAAGAGCTTCTTTTTTTTGCTTCTTCTGTGTATTTTCTGGTTTATTCACATGGTATCTCAGTGTAAGCCTGCAATGAAGAGAGGCTTAAGGAAGTGTGCAAATGAGCTCAGCTAATGATTTTGTAACAGTACTAAATGGTCAAGAGCTTTCATTAGCCTAGGTAGGAGAAACAATTTGGGTTGCTAATTAGAAAGACAGAGTTTCACCCAAAGTAGGACCCAGGAACATTTGTCTTCATGAGGGTCTTGTGGCTTAAGAGTTGATCAACTGTAGTATAATTCCCAATAGAGATGCAATGTCATTATATGTTATATTACAGTATATCCTGAAATGCTTAAACACTGAAACCTGGAAGATGAAACCTTGATCAAAGTCAGAATAAGGTTTCATATACAGACAGTGAAAAAAAAAGTGGATAGGTTGAAAGGAGAAGGTGGGCAACACCTGACTGTGGCAGAGCCAGTGGATGCAGTGTATGTGCTTAAATAGTTTTGCCTCTCTCTCCCTAACTGGCCTGATAATGTCTGTGATGATGCCAAGAACAATAGTCTTTAAATAAAATCCCCTTTTTCACTTTGGTTTCAGCACTGAAGCTGAGGGGGTGTGTGGATGCAAGCACGGGGCCAGGAAATCTCTGTGCTGAGTGGAGCACGTCCATGGTTTCCCGGCTGCTGTAGGTTTGTACCACCTGTTCCACTGCTAGATAAACCCAGAATTGTGGTGATGACCCTCTGCTGTGCATGCCTCTCATCTGCTCCCTCACTAGCTGGGTCATTTTTTTCAAATTCCAGACCTCTCTTTTTGCTTTTTCTACATTCCCCTCCCTCAGGAGGGGCACCTGCACTGCCCACCAGGTTGTCAGTTTGCCAGTGCTCACACAGCAGCTCTGTGGTAGGAGTAAGTCTGACACAGGAGAATTTACTCTGTTTGGTGTGTTTGAGAAGGAGTGTCTGACAAAGGGTAGAGGGACATAAGAAATGTGAAGTCCTGCACTTGTGAAGACCCAAGAAAAGACAAAGCTGCCATACCTGGCTTCCTGCTTGGGAAGGGAGTTACCTTTGCTGGCTGGTAAGATGTGTTTGTCCTAGCAAACAGGAATGCCAATGCCCTTTCTCTCCCTGAGGGGTTTAGCACCCTAACAGAGCATAAAGTACCAGTTAAGTCCAGAGTCATCTCTGCCATCCGTTTTTAATTTCACAGAGTAATTCCAGTTCTTGATACATTACATCAAAGTATACACCAACCTCATTTCCTTTCTGGGAACTGCCAGAAAAGTACATCTTCTTTTGTGCTGCACTGCAAATGTGTACACAACCACTCCCTTGACTTCAAGGAGTTAAATGTTCACACATGTCAGGCACACTAGGATCAGAGCCCTCAGTAATCTGGATAACTTAGGTAATACTGGATAACTCTTCTGTGCATCATTAGCTCAATGATGCACCAAGCTCTGGGAGAGCAAAAAACTCAACAAGCTGACCCCCAAACCCTGAAATATTTTTGTGTGTGAGAAAGAAGTCTGGAGGGAGGAGGGAGGAAAAAAGAGTCAATATATCTTTAGTTCTTTGTGGTTTGTTTTGATTTGTTTGCCTGTCTTTTGTCCAAATGTTATTGAGAATAGAAACAAATAATTAGAGAAGAACCACTGAGGAATCCAGAATACCCCCATGTTATGTGGAACCCCACTGGAACAAAAAAGTAGGTGCTGGAAATATATATATTCAATCTTTGTGGACACACATAAGCACTAGAGCTGTAAATTTGGCCTGAAAAACCTACTTTCTCTGCAGAGCTGTGCGTGGTTCCTTTTCGGAGACCTATCAGTTCATGCTATTCAGGCACAGCTCCCCAGCTTATCTCTGTGCTACTCTGCCCATAAGGGTGTTGAGCAAATATTTTGTATCCAAGAGAGACTCATTAATGTCTTTCAAACCGGATGTAAGTTCCTCATTATTCTTCTGCATAGGTCTAGTAATGGGAGCCTCCTCCAGAGATGCTCTACACAGATGTCTTTAGGAAATGTTGATGGCATGAAGCAGGAATTGTTTTCACTGAAAGATTTATAACCTTATAACCTTTTCAAGCCTAGGCAGTGCAAGTAGACTGAGAATCAGCAGCAAGGGGTTTCTGACTTCTGCACTATTCTCTAATACTGACTAACCCGGAGAAATAATTTTGGTCTAAATTTTTGCTATTCTGGGTCCTCAGTATGAGGAATGAAATGTCAGGGGTTTTTCAAAGGTACTGAGTGTTTCTGACTGCTATTTGAATTGAAGGTTTTGAGTCCTTATTAAAAAAAAACCCCAACCCCCCTCCCCCCAAGCCCATGGATCTTAATTTAGGGCTCCCCAAATCAGAAGCCACTTTGAAAGACATGCAGAAGCACAGAACAGCCGATAGATTTCCATATCCTGCAGGGTTTTGGCATGAATCCCCTTCTTTGGATCCAGGCAGAAAAATACAAAGAGATGTCTGTGAATAGGACCTCACTGGGTGTCCAACCCTCTGAGTGAAATTTCCTGTGCAGAGGATGGTCTCGGCCTACATTTTCTAGTTATTATATAGAATTTGTTTCCTACTGAGCTAGAAAAAAATGTATAAAAACATAAAACCTTCAGTGAATTCCCACCTTATAGAGCTACTTCAAGCTGTACAGGCAGAATTTGTACTGGAGGAGTTGACATTGAATAGGGTAGTTCAAGGGAGACACCAAAGCTCAGCAGAGACATCCTTTAAAAATTATTTGTCTTGTCTGCAATATTTTGTAAGTTGATCCAAATCAGATTTTTGAGTAATACCATTAAAGTCAACAACCAACACCCAGGATGAATCTAGCTCTTAAAGTGCCATTCAGGCTCCTTGAGAGACACACATCCCAATGACTCCTTTAGCAGTCATTAAACCAATTATCATCCCAGTCTATTTCCAACAATTATCATCATGGAGTTTTTGGGCTTAATCAGCTTTTTAATTGACCTGTGAGTAAGACAGGAGATACAAAATTCTCCCCTGATACCTTAGGTGTAACTGTTACACATTTAACATTTTTGTGCATGTGAATAATTTACACCATAATACTGACCTGGGGCTGAGATATGAACAAAAATATACTCATAAATTAAGGGTAAAAACAAATTAAAGGCAATAACGGAGAAGAAGAGGAAGAAATAATCCATGAATAGAATGTCACCGTGATTGGTGACATTGCTTCTGGGACTTCCTTGGCCAGCAAATTTTGGAAAAAGGAATTTTTTTTTAAATGTATGCAAAGCACAGAATAAATTGTAAGTGATACAAGAAGTTTTGACCGTCTCATAAGTACTACAATTATTGAATTTTGTTACAGAAATGTCTTCAGACGATTGCTTAAGACTTTAAAAAGAAATCAGCCATTTAGGCATATGTCCCAACTAACTTTTAATATCACTTGCCTTAGCACAGCACTGCAAAGTGGCCTGAATGCAGCAATTTGCGGGATTTGGCACTGTGAGCCCCGCAAGCACTTAGCAAAAGCAATTGTGTAGCTCTATTGAAAATCCCGCATATCATGCTGTGGGGAGCCAGCACTTTTTATCTGTCGGCACTGCTGGTGACAAATATTAAAATAAAAAGTATGACACTATAGGTGCTTCAAAATTCAAACTGCAAGTTTCCTACTGCGGGACTTCTAACCATGTAATAAAGTGCAGGGAAGAAAGCAGAGTTCAGACCCCATGCTGTAATAAAGGCAAGGAAATCTTAAGTGTTCAAATACATAATTCATTCTCTTCTGAGACTTTCTACCAGGTTTCTCCCAGTAAAGATTTTAATTTGTGCCTGAATGATACAATCTTTAATTTCTCTTTTACCTCCAGAGACAGCTGGGAGGGCGCCGGGACAGCCGTACCCATTGCAGTGGGTGGAAGCAAATGGTCAGGATGAGTCAGAAGCTCCTCTGCAGCTGGGAGGGTGTGAGAGCCCCGCAGGGCCAGCCCGGGCACAGCAGAAGGAACCCCCGTCTGCCACTTGCTGTGAAAGTGCCTGCAAAAAAGTCACTGCAGCAGTCAGTGAGCTTTGTTTGTTTCCCATAGAAATACTTTGCACCTTAAATAATACTTTCCTTCAAGGATTTCAAGGCACATAGCAAAGACTGGATGAGCTTCATCTTTCTGTGGGGAGGTAAGACCCTGTTCCCACCTCTACTTTTGCTGTATTTTCTGATGACTTGAAGTCTCTACTGACATTTTGTTACACAATTTTCAAAAACAGAATTTGAAACGCGTGACTGTAATTTTTTTGTTAGCTATGGTCTTGAGCATTTATTGCTTTGTTGTATAAATATTTTTACCTGTACTTTAATCTTTTGTAAAGAACAGTGCAATAATCACAAGGAAGAAGAAACTAATGAGAAATTTGAGACATCTTTGTAAGTGGGGGTAGTACACATAAGCAACAAGTTACTGAGAAGTTACTGGCCATATAAATGAACAAATAAAGCCCTGCGAAAAGTTCAGTGAAATCACTGCATTTATATCAGGGATAAATTTGACTCAATTGTGAGAAGAATGCATGCATCTCACTCTGCAGTGGTCATTTGACCTAAATTATATGCATTGATCTGTGTGCCCCCCTGGTGTTAGCGTACCAAATTGACTGGATTACATATTCAGATATAAAGCTACAGGAAAGTGGCTTTGACCCATTTACATTTTCTAATCCAGCCTCTTAAGTCTAGTTATTTTCTTTTTAACCTTGGTCTTTTTTCATTCCTTCTCAAAACCTACCTAGGGACTGGCACCCATCTCATCCCAAGACGTGATGCCTAGTACAGTGCTCAGCAGTCAATGCTTTAGAGACGGTTGTCTTAGCTGGGGCTTGGTCCTCCCAGACTGGGTAATTCAGGCAGCAGTGTTTGCAGTCATGGGATCTGTGCACTTTTACTCCCTTTCCTAGGAGAAAGCCCAGGAATCCTTTGCATGTTCAGTCTTAAAAACATTTTTATTTTAATATTTTTTTTTTTACAAAATGGTGGGAAAAATTGTGCCCCTGTTGGTGTTGCTGAGAAGGCTGCCATGGATGTTGAGGGAACTTGGGCCTGCAGATAGAGGCAGAGGACATCATGTTTCTGTCTGGGTCTCCAGAAGCAGAGGATGGTGGATCAGGAGCACAGCAGGGCTATCCCACGGCAGAATAGACCTCTGCCAAAGCAGGCTCTGGGCCTCTCAGCAAACTTCCTCCATGGTGCCATCTGCTCCGAGGAAGCCCAAAGCCTCAGTTCCTGTGCCTAGGCTTGCTCTTTCAAGAAAATATTAACATTATTCCATGCTGCTTTTTAACAGCTCTTCAGGGTTGGGAGAGTTAGCTCTGATCCCTTACTGCAAGACAGACTATTAATTAGAGGCATGAGCCTGGTGCAGCAGGGTTGAAATGTGTTAAAACAAACAATTAAAAAAAAAAAAATTGAGCACCCTCTGCCTACTTCAGTTTAGGGGAAAGGTCTCTCTGACTCTACCTGCTCAGAGGATACATTGAGGCTCTTTGACTCTGCTCTGAGACTTGCTGACACTACTGATTCAACACTGTATCAAGACACTCCAACTGTGATCTGAGACCTGGAGCAGAGCGGGAGCATCTTGACACAGTGTCAAAACAGTAGTCAAGAGCGCATGGACGCAGCACTGAAAGGCTTTTGTCTCCCAAATGAAAAGGAGCTGGATTATTTTCATCTTTTTTCCTTTTTCTTTTTTTTTTGGTATTAATGGTAGCTTTCTCTTAAATAAAAAAACCCCACAGTTTATTTTGCAGGAAGAAAGCGTGACATGTTCCCCCCCCGCCTTTTTGTTTGATAAAGCAAAGTGACAGACAATGGCTTCACTGTACAATGCACTTCACTGAAGCTTCACTTTGCTTCTTCAGCTTTGGAGAAGTAAAAGGCTATATTTGAAAATTATTCCAACTTGGGAACCAAAAAGGGTTAATCCTTTCATGTTACTGCACATCAATAATCTGTATCTTTTTGCATTTTTGTATTTGTTGTATATTTTGGAAGTGCATATTTATACAATAACATAGATTTGATGTGACTTTTAGTTTTGGACATAGTTTTGCTCACCACACTGCCCACAAAATTCAAGCTACAATACCTGTGAATTTAGTTTTGGGTGTTGACCAATGTTCAAGAGAAGAAATTAGTTCAATTGTCAGAATGTGATGATGCCTGCTGAGACAGGTTTCTTTTTTGCAGATGAGATGGTCTTAATGTTACATGGACTGTGACTTTATAACAGGTTAAATTCATTTATTTAAAAAATGAGAATATGGTTGAATTTATGTTTCCTCACTGGGGTCAGAGGTACCAAGGAATTAGCAAAACCATCTACTGAATGTTTTATAGATGACAGTGTTTTTGCTGAATGTTAAATGAAAACAATCCATTAAAATAAAAAATGAAAATTCTTTTTGTTTCCTTTTCCTCTTGGGCCTTCCCAAAAGGAGGTCGACACCGACCCAGTTTGAAAAATACTTACCTAAGCCAATCACTGCCCAGCATGTATTCCCTTGAGCAACTTGAGTGGGCATGATGCCATCTGAACAGATGGGCATTACTGTAGGCAACCAAGAGACCATGCATGTGAATCAAGTATGGGTGTTTACAGCATCATTTCCCTGATGAGAATGTCAAAATGGCAGCCCAGTCTGAGCCTTTGGCTCAGTTCGCTTGCATTTCACTAATTCAGCTCTAAAATGGACAACTTCATGAAATAAATTGTTAACATTAAGTTGGGTGATCCTGATTTTACTTCATTGAATTGGGCAGAGCAAGTGGGTAATGGACTTGCTGAAAACACCGTGCCTGGCTCCTGTCTGTAGCAGGGAGGTTTGGTCTTTTGTCAAATGAGGGCAAAGAAGCCCCCACGTCTGTGCCAGGTATAACATAACAAGCAGGCCAACACATCAGTACTGCAGATGTACTCCAAACTGAAATAAAGGAACATTTTCACTTTTTTTTTAGGGAGCCATCTTATTTCAATCAAATTAAAACAGTGTAAAAGGGGACTTACATACATGATGCATTTGAACAATATCCCAGTGCAAGGTCAGCTCCTTAAAGGTGCACATATTGAATTAGGATTTCACTGCTGTCCTAAAGAGAGCTGCACATAAATGGTGCAACATTTCTGAGTCCAGCAGTCAGTGTAACTCCTTTATCTGTTGATAAAGTGATTTCTACTGAATTGTCATTGGAAGTTCTCTACCATCTGTTAAAAAGATAACTCCAAGTACAGAAATAAAGGCTGGAATTTGAATATTAAATAATCACCTTTTTCTACTTTAACAAAAAAGGCTATAAGATATGTATCCTGGAACCTTGATTTAAAGTATATATCTGAAATGCTGCTATTATTTTATTTTTCTTTTGATGATCCGTTGTATTTTCTTCTTGCTGGCTTCTGTGTGATTGTATAATGCTAACTGCATGTGTACCCTTCATTTTTAGATGCGGTAATCTACATAATCTTTTGCTTTCCTAGTCAGCCTGGATTTGAAGAATTGGCATGCTGACCCATCAGTATCAGGTACGAAATACTTGAATACATATTTCTTTCAGGAATAATGCAGTATCTTATAGATAATAGCTAAAACTCCTAGTGTTTTACAATTGTTTCTGGTTTTGTTCGGGATTGTTTTTGTTTTATTTAAATAATCTGATTTCTTTGTCTTCTAGGAAATACCTAGTGAGTTTTACATCTAATCCTATCCTTTAGCTGGGGAATTCAGAAAAAAAAGAAACATCTTTTCAAAAACATTAAGATTACAATGAAAATAAAAATAGTGCTTTTCTAACACTTGGATGGAACAAAGAGTATCTGAAGTGTGTAATTCTCTGTATGCAGATTATTTAATTATTTTCCTGTCTTATTTCAAACTATCAAAATTAACATTTTCATTTGTCTTCTACACTGTGCTGTGATGGCTCCATCTTCTGCCATTAGACTTGCTAAAATGCTCTGATACCTTCTTTTTAATTTTCTAGGGAGTGTAACGTTTATTTTCTTGCTCAATGTCATGGTAACAGGAAGACTTCCTTTATATTATAGCTAAGTTTGTGCTTTAAATACAAGCAGGGCAGGTTGGAGAGTGCAGTATATCCCATGTGGAAAGGCAGCACTAGCTTTCTGGGTGCCAGCACATACTCCCAGCTGTTGCTGTTGCTCTGAGGTCACAGATGCAGCTCACACTGAATCAGTTAAAAATGTAGTAGCTATGCTTGGGGACACAAGCTCAAATTTTCAGGGCCTGATTATTCTGTTAGTTTCATATGTGCAATTCCCACTGAAGTCAGCAGAAGCACTACATGCAAACCTGACAGGCTAATTTGGAGCCCAGAACTGAAAGGATGTAATCATACATTTGATTTCTGTGGGTGCTTGGGGTGCAATTCTCATCCATCTCCATGATATTAGGATTTTCCACAGCTTTTGAAGATTTGGATGACACCAAAAAATATTAGGCTACTTGTGATATTTTATTTTAAATGATCGGGGAAGAAAAAAGAGACGTAAATGAGTTCATATTGGACCATCCCAGAGTGAAAAATGTGCTCTGCAGTGCTCTGAAAACTGAGCTAAGAGTAATACAACGTATGGCACATTATGTACAGGGAAGGGCCCCAAGGGATGAAGGCAAACTAATCAAAGGAATAGCTAATGGCCTAGAAGGAGAATGGGGAACAACCTGCTTCTTACAGATCCCCCTCAGCTCAGAGAGCTGGTGTGCAGACTGCTGGGACCCCAGCTCAAGGTCTCAATGATTTTACCCAAAACAGGTCAAACCAAGACAATTTTTTAATGTCTATATATTTTATTCTTTTATCAGAAATTTATTCCACACAGGGAACAGAGACAAGTACTGGGGCTGGGCCACCACTGCCACATCTGCACAGGCTTCTATAAAATTACTTATGCCTGTGCTCCCACAGCACACCAGGGGTAATACTGCTGGTCTGGTTTGCCTGCTGGCTGATCAGCATCTCAGGGCAAATAAAATTGTCAAGTAAAATGGATTTGGCACTGGATCATTAAAAGATGATCTGAGAAGATGACCAGCAAGGTCTAAGCAAGCTGTCACTTGTTTCAATAAGCAAATGGAGACCACAGACATCTTTAATATGATGCTCCCAGTGTCAGTATTAACTCTCTTTCTCATCTGTTTTCAGACTAATGGGACTGAGAAATCCAAGAAAGAAAGTGGAGGCTGGAGTGATGCTGATTACACTGCAAGGTATGGCAGTTGGTGAACTAATGGAGAACAGAATTACACACATCCATAGGAACTGAAGGAGCCTTACCATAACAAGGCAGGGCAGCCAGTGCAGCCTGCACAATGGAGAACATGAAGGTTCACTGTGCCCTCACTCTTGAAGCCTAAAGCTTTGGGAAAAGGTGAAAATACAGTCTTAGGAATCCCACATTTCTTCGGCATCCCCAAATACACTAATTAATATTTGCAGGAGATGAAAAGAGCTGTTTGCGTTAGGTGCTATAAATAATCAGTTTTCAAACTGTATCATTTTCCTGTGGTGACAGCAGAGGACTATGCCACTGAAATAAAGTAGGAGCTTTCAGCCTGTAACACTGAAAAAAAGTTAGTCCAAGGCCAAGGGTATTTAAGGCTTGTGAATAAAAAATTATGTGTAAGATGGACACAGTACTGGATGGCCCCAAGGATGAGGGTTAAATGTGAGGTACTTAAAGTTTATATTGATTTACCTGGGTGTGAATAAGGGAATTAATGCCAGGAACCACATCCTTCTCCCTGGGTGCTAGGGGATGTTGGACATGGCAGGCCATTGGGTTGGGAATTCCAGGTTAGGATCGGGATAGCTTTGTCTGGAGCTTTGCCTGAGCAGACCACACTCACCTCACCTGTATGTTGTAGTTGCTCCATATATCAAGGACTGATAAATAGCTTTAACATTCAAAAAATGTGCAGCTTGTATTTTCACCTTTGAACAGTTATGTAGAAAAGCACATTACAAGATGAAATTCTGGCATCAAATATTTCAATATTAGAACAGATGCTGTAAATGTCACCTGTGTGAAAGAGAAAAATGATTCTCTGAGAATTCAGGACAGTACAAATGCAGAGGAGGGGTTTGAAAGATGGTGGTGGGGGTGCTTGGCTAAAGAGAGCAGAGGCATAAGCCAGGAGTAGAAAAGGTTGGAAAGAGAGCAATAAGGGATAGCTTGGTAGGGCCAGAGGTGGGGTGGATGGGGAGTGAGATTTCTGAACCTGGTTTCAGAAATGATCTTTAAAAGTTGTCTGTGTTCCTATAGTTTAAACAGGACAGTTCCAAGCATATTTTCCAAAATTGTAAATGCTGAATGAAATCAAGAAGGTGAGCAGGGCAGACAGTCTACATTGTTAGGGAGACCAGTAAAGGAAGCACAGCAAAAAAAGGGAAGCTTATGGATGGAGAATAAGTAGTCTGATTTTTAGGTTAGTGAGCTGAAAGCAATGGTGGTATATCCAGAAAAGAGAGTCAGAAAGCATCAGAGATACAGAGGTAGCTAGGGAGAGTTGAGGTGAGGAATCAATAAAATAAACCTGCTGTATAGGTGTTGAGAAGGGTTAGGTTGCCTTAATAACAGGATGAAGGAGAAAATACAGAAAAACTTGAGTGCTGCTGATGTGTACGGAGAGAAGATAGCTGAAGGGCATCAGAGAAAAAAACAGGGGTCTGTCAGAATGAGAATCAGAGGTGTGTTTCAGACAGAAGGAAAGATTTATGTTATAAAGACTGATTAAGGAAAACAAACCTGGTGTGGAGACCTCTTGATATGGCCAAGATGTGATCTTTTGAGGTAGAGTTTGTAGAAGCTTTCATAGTCAGGGGAGGAACAATCTTTACTATGTGGAACAATTAGCCACATTTTTTGGGACTTTGGCAGTTAGGTATTAAAAGCAGGTCCTAGTGTGCCTATGTATATGTGTATGTATATATTCAGGCTGAGGTTGTCCCTGAGCCCCAGGGTGGTTCCTTGTGAACCTCATTGCCCCAAAGTATTAAGGAGGCAAGGGGATTTTCTTCTGCATGTGTTTTGTACTGGAGCTATTCTGGCTTATCCAGTGATTTTAGGTTCCTGTAGGAGGCTTATTCCTACAGGGAGTAATATGCAGCAGATGTTTGCAGTGACACAAAGCAGCCCTTCAAAAGAGGCTGCATTTTTTCAACCCAAATATGTTTCTATGTGAGAATGGCAACACAGACTGACTGAGGATGTGCACAAGCTTGTAGCATGAATTTCCAGTGCACGTATATATTCTTGTTCTATGAGGAACAGCTAGATCTTATTGTTATGTCCAGCTGTGTCTCTTGCATGCTGGTCCTGCTCTTTGCAGAGGTTTGGATTGTGGTTTGTGGGTTGCTTGTATTTTGTCATTGGTCTTTCACTGCATCTCTGAGGTAATTCTGGACAGGTCATTCTGCACAGGTAATTCTGCTCATCTCTGGACAGGCCTTCATAGCACTCAACATGCTCCTACAGGGCTCCTACTTCCATATTATAGGGAAAAGATGAGTTTTCTCACTTCACTGTTGCAACAGTGATAGGAATACTTGGTCTATGTTGTACATGCTGTTCATAAGATAGCATAGAAATTCTTCACAATTGTAAATAATTGTTTGTCCTTTTTTAACTAGGGAATAAAAGTAAATCTCAATAGCCAGGACACAGTGCCAGGTTATTCATGCAGCACACATAAGTGTGTTTGCTTCAGAGTAGAAATTGGATAGAGGTAGACAAATAAATACAAACTGAAAGCTCTCTTTTTGAATTTGTTTTGCAGGTGTTTTCATGTCATTGATAGCTTTTATTTGATGCTGCTATTAACTACACATTGTAAAGTGAAGCCAGCATTTGGAAACTGATTTGTTACTCAAGAAAAGGAGCTAGGAGAGAAGTTTCAGTGGGAGACTGCAAGTAAAGAGAGTTAATACTGCATTTAGCTGTGACTCATTGTGCAGATCCTGATTTTACAGACAGGTATGTTAGGACAGAGATTTGCACCTGTATTTCAGAGTAATTTCTCATTTCACCTTTCTTGGAGTAACAGCTGATTCCTGGTAAAAGGGGATGCACTGCTTCTTTCTGCTACCACTCTGCTTGCTTGCCTTGCCTCTCCCTTTGCATAAACTCTAGTGATGGTGTGCCAGAAGGAAGGAGAAAGATTGGTTCAGCAAGCTGGTCTGATGTAAAGCTGTCCTCCTCAGAATGAAACAGAAGTAGAGTCTTCTGTCATGAAGGGGAAATGAACTCAGTCATATGATGACTGCATGGTGTCCACTTCCCATGTGAGGGAGGGGCTGGAAATCTGCTGCTGCTTGTGCGAGGAAAATGTGTGAATAGAGCCATCCCTTTGGTGGTTGCCTGCAGTTACACTGGGTTGATTATGGTAGGAAGTCTTTTATCACTCTAGAGTGAACTGAATGTATGAGATGGGTCAGTATGAACTCATCCACATTTAGTGGTACACACACAATTCTTGGTGTCTGCATTAGGGACTTTGGGGAAGCTAGTTTTATAGAAACAAGTTTGAGGTGGAATTAGCTTTTGGTTTCTGTGTTACTGCGTATAAAAAGAAAAACAAGCAATTTGATAAATTATTTACAAAACCAGCAGTCCAATGGGTGATGCGTTTGCTTTTTTTAAGATGCACTAATGCACTACACCTGTTGCTAAACAGCTGCTATAAAACTCTCCTGGTCCTATCAGGGTGAAATCTTCACCAGTGCAGGACTGGGTGAGGAAGTGGAGCTGTGTTCCTTCACTCAGCTTGTATGCATGCCAGAATCCAGACCTTCAGCTGCTTTTCCCTGGTGCCTTCATAAGATCCATTGTCTCTCACACAGTGTTACAGCTATGAACTTCAGCAGCACAGATCTGTAGCTGTTACCAGGATCTGTTTTTTAAATCCTTTTATGTATGCTCATATGTTTGTCATTTAAGTTACTTATTTTTAAATTACAACTGAATCAATATTTCACATTATTTGGGGGCATAAGCATCATGATTCAGGAGAGGCCTGATACAGAGACCTTGCTCACACTAAGGATTTCTTTCTGATAATGGAGAGTTTGGGATGCTCCCTGTAACAGCAAGAGTGGGGGAATTGCTCCACTGAGGCTTTTGAGTTCCATCAAAAGTACTTCTTTGTGGTTACTGCTTAAATCCTGTAAACACTTGTTGCTCAAAAGTGGGCCTTCCTCTGTCTTGAGTCTTTTGATTTTTTTCCCCCTTCTTGTAGGGAAATGCTAACAATGCTTTTGTTATTATGAGGAGGTAACATTTCACAATATAACCAGCTGTGTGTACTCCTTAGATACCTAATCCTCTCTTCTTCAAATAATCAAGACTCATCTAATGGTCTTCATATCACAGCTGTTCCCTTAACCTTTGGGTATTTTAAAGTGGTCCTGGTTATTTTCATACTTTAACATAGTTCTGTTTAATTTTTGTGATTCATTTTGGTTAGTGAGAAATTCTTGCATTTCATAGTCTTTGCTGCAAATGCTAACTTCTCTGAAGCAGAAGTATGTCCTTTTCCCTGTTTAATTGTGGGACTTCCTGACCCTATGCTGAACAACCCTTCTTTCTCTCCAAAGCTGGGATCTCCACAGTAAGAGCTGAACATGGGAAGTTTTGGGGTTAGATTTTTTCCGTTTTGTGGATTTAGGGGAGGAAATTTGGTTGGTTTGTTTTTATTTTTTTTCCCGATGTTGATTAAGCAACTGGGTTTCTTTGGTGCTGAAAAGTGTAGTGAAATATAATGAACTGTAGTGTATCTGTTATTCTGGTGTAAGTTTTAGTGCTCTTTAAATTCTGAGTGGCTGTATGACTTCTGCTGACATGCTGTACTGTCTGTGAAGAAAATCAAGTGTTTGAAGCCCAGAAGACAAGCTGAAAGTGTGATGCTTCCCCATTAAAAATAAATTTATATGTGAAGAGTGAACTAAATATTGCTTTACTTTTCCTTATGATAGCCCTGACTCATTTTTAAAATAACTTTTAAATTAATTTCCATTGGAACTTATAGCAGGACTGTTTCATGGACATTCTTAACGATACTTTGATTCATTCCTTCTTGTACAGTATTATAATTATACTTTTTTTTCTGTCTCTGTATTGCCTGTTTGCCCTTCAGGCTACACAGATTATAAAATGAGACTTCTCTGCATCTGACTGCTGATCTACAGTCTCTTTTCTGTCCTCTAATCTGCTGTTCTTTAATACTTTGATTCCTTATGTTCTTGGGTGGCCTTTCTTATCCCTCTCTTTTGGATTCAGTGTTTTCTCTAGTTTTTCCAAGGCTGCTTTCTCGATGTTCATTGTCTGTTTGGCATCAGCATGATCCGTAGCTTCGCTCTTTCTTCCTTTCATCCTTCACAAGATCTCTGCTGCATATGGTGGCCACCCTTCTTTTAAACTGCTTTAGCAAAAGCTCTTTCAAAAACTTAAGCAATCTCCAATCTACCTTCTTGTCCATTCTTATCTTCACTGTTCCCTCCCCACTATGCTCCTAGTTTGAGATCTGTCAACCCTGCATGACTAAATCAGTGTAAATAGGCTTGGCAAACAGTTTTGGATTCTTATATGCTGTCTCTCCCTGAGTCCTCAGATTTTTTCCCCCTCCCTCTCTCTGCTAGAAAACCTGCTCTTTTCTCTCTCTCGGCACCATCTCTTGAGCACTGTCTATTTCTCTCCTTTTTCTGTCTTTGTCTGTTGTCTCCAGGGCCTCCACTGTCACATCATACAGTTCTTCCATCATATCTGGCATTTCTGACCTGATCTTCCTCTCTAGCTTGCCTGCATTTTCTCATTAGTTACAGGCGTCCCCTGATTCTGTCAGACTTTTTTTTTAAAGTTATTTCCTACAGCTTTTCTAATTTTTTTTCCCTGTGACTTTTAAAAATGTCCTCCAACAACTAAAGCAAACTGGTGGGATTTTTGTGTTATCTTGCTTGCTTTCTTCCTTTTTTGTTTTGCATATTGACTTCCTGGAGCCATTCTGAAAAACCTTCAGACCATCCCATTTGTAGTGTTTAATGCCAGTGCCATCTGGATGTCTACGGCTACTGAGGAAGGCTGGGGTAGCATGTTAGCCTGCCTTTGTGATTTGAGAGTTAACAGTGAAACTATCTACTGGCCATCATGATGCAATTTTTAGGTCTTTTAATATGGTTTGTACTATGTATGCTTCACTAACTGTTTATGTTGTCAGCATGGTGCCTTGAGCTTCCAGTTGCACAGCTTTAGCAATCTTCACTTGCTGACATTCTCTTTCCTAGGGCCAGGTTTCCCAGGAGATTTTCCTCATGTGACACAATCCTCTGTAAACTAGAGTGCTGAAATCTCTTAGCAAAATTAGTTCATCAGGCTTTAGTACTGGGTGACCTCCCTGTGAAACAGCCTCTAAAATACATTTTATGTGTCCAGATTGTCTAGGTAATTCCATTAGTATCATTCTTATGGTAGCTGAGCAGGTAGATTGTTTTATTATCACAGTGCCTGAATTAAATTCAGCCTTATTTAGTGGATGGTAAACTCTGCTGCTGATATGGGTTCCATGTAATTCTTCACTTCCATAAACTTCTCTCTGTTTTTAATGTGAACTTTTAAAAGATAAATACAAATATCTTTCTCCTTGTTAACAGCTGCGTTTCTAAGTAATACACACAAAATAAATATAAATGTATGTGATGTATTTGGTGTACTGTCATAAAAGTAGGAGAGCTTTTTATTTGTCAAAAATATATTTGAGTAAATGTTTCACTCTTTTGATAATGCCACCTGCATTCGGATGGTTAGAATTGGTTAAGATTGACAAGGATGGGCATAGTATAAACTCCTGTATAGTAAGACTGAGCAATTAAGAATTTTTCATAACAGAAAAGCAGCCAATATTTGCATTATCAAGTTTTCTTTCAAAATACACAGAACTTGTGTTGCCTGAAATCAAGTGAACTGTAAAAAAATAAAAATAGTATTTCGTATTTTAAACTAGGCAGAAGTTCTACCTTGGATGGATGAGATTGGAATAATTATAACACTTTTGATTTTTTAATTTTTTTTTTTAACTTGTGATGTTGACTCTATCAAGGTGAAAGGGGATGTAGGTTCCATTGACAGTTGTGACCCAAGGGTGTTTTGTGACTGCAAATTTCTTTGCCTTCTTCCAGTTCCAGCCATGTCAGGTAACAGTACAAGTCCAGAAACTTAGTTTCTAATATTTTTGTAAAGATAAAAATTTTGCCAGTAGACACTATGTTTTGCTTTTGTTGGTTACACTGCCTTCAGAACTGCCTTCATCCTTTCATACAAAGCAACAAGTTGAATTATGCTAAAGTGAAGTGTGTTTCTGTGAGTGTCATTTATTCCTTCTCAAGTTTTTCATAACGTTTTTTAACGCTGGAGCTCCCTGACAGAAAGATTTCATTATGTTACCAGGAAGTAGTCACATCCTCTCCACTTGTACAGTAAACCCCCTGCTCTTGGAAAAAGCTGTAGGATGTAGATTATTTCCAGTAAAATCTTTGAAGTTTAGCAGTTGTGTGTTGCAGAATGCAGGGTCTTTGAATGGTAACTTTAAGTTACAGGCTTGGCTATTGCGTTTTTGTAATAATATTTGCTTTAAAGGGTAAAAACCCCCAAACAGATGAGTTTGGGGAAACAAGAAGGTTGCTTTATCAAATCATAATGATCAGCCTACCTTCCTGACCAGCAGAGCTGTTCAGTACTTCTGGAACTACATGCTCATGCTGAGGAAGGAAAAATCTTTGAATCCCTCTGGTCAGGCCGGCTGCGCCTTGTGTTCCTTCTGCCAGAACATCAGTGTTTCCAGTGGATGTCCTTGCTCAAAGAAGGGTTGGGTTGCGGTGCATCTTCTGCTGCTTTACACACCATGTAAATTCTCTTATGAAATCTGGCACACTGTATTGGTTACTAAATTCTTCAAGGGGAGATTTCTTGACCCTGTTGTGAAGAGAAGGCCGTCACATGCTGCGCGGGCAAGGGAGTATGAACAGAAAATAAGGTGACCTCCTTGGTGTTCTTTTGTAAGGGGAGAGTATATTCAACTGATAGCTTGTTCACTAATTGCGTGTGTTAATTTCTCAAAAGTTGCTGTCTACAGCAGGTATACTCATTGCTTTCACAAGCAGAACAGTTTTTTAATATTAAAATAATTATATTAATTTACCAAAAGAAATTAAAAGAGGAAATAAATGGTTTAACTGTCTATTGTCACATGCAAATTCCTTGATTTGTTAAAAGGACCATGTAGAGAGGAAGCATTTTATTTTAATCTCCCTGAGTTCTGTTAAGCAGCAAAGAACCACTACTTTTATGGTGCAGAAGTCCACAGATCTGGCTCTGTGGTGAGTATCTCCTGTGGAGATCTTGCTCAAGGTTGGAAAAGTTCATACACTGAATCAGTAGGACCCAATTATTAGCTCTTTTTCCCCCACCATCCCAGTGTGTGTGTGTGTGCACGTGCTCACCATAGCAGCCACAGTCACCAGTCGTACACATGCTTCTGTGTGAGACAAGTGCTGAAGCTTTTTAATTTAGAGAGCTCTGTTACTTGTGGGGATTATGGTTTGCGCTGAAAATATCATCAGCTTTCACTGTAATGTAGAACACACAGCTGCTACTGTGTTTTCAAACAAGGTATTTTCAGCAGTAACTTTTGCTTTAGCAAGTATTCAAACATTCATGAAACCCCCCAAACAAATAAGCCCCTTCTTCCCCAGGCTAAACACATAGGATATAGGCATAGCCATAGCTTTGTTCCTTCTCCATTTCACACAGTCATGTAACAGTACAGGCTCGAGTATTTCTACAAATTGATTTCTGAACCATGCTGGATACCTTTTTTGGAGGGGCTCTGCAATGAAGAGGCATCTGAGCTTTGTGAAGTACCCTTCTAGCAGCTGGTACTCTCCTGCTCTTCCCCTTGTTTGTAAATCTGACAGCAGGACCTTGTCCTACATGTACATTGCTGGTTGATCTGGAATTTTGTAATCCTTGTTGGAGCTCAACTGTCTTTTTAGAGTTTTGAGTGTGTTCTGGATGGTGTTTGGTTTATTATTTTGTTTTGTTTTGTTTTGGGAGGCGTGTGTGTATGTGTGGTTATCCCAAGGAAATAATTTAGAAACCACTATGCAACTTGGAGGCAAGCAATGCTTCTTTTTGTGTTTAACAGCTCTCAGAAAAACTACCTGTAGTTCATCAAGGTTACTGTTACCAAAATCTGCATGGTTTGGGGCATAGGATGTTGCCCTCAAACAGTGCTTGTGTTATTAAGTTTACCATTCAGGAGATCACAGACAAGAGTGCTTTGTGATTATGGTAATGGACTATGATTTGGGGCATTTGGCTTCTTTCTGTTGCATTCTTTCAACAAGAACTTAAATGGGAGAGTTAACCTATCTTTCTCAATCTTTTAACAATCATTTGCTGTAGTTTTGGGTATGAACAAGCCTTAGGTACAAGCAGCTTTAAGGCAGTCTTCTGCACTTCAATCTCCATGACCCTGACTTTTTGGTGCATTGTCTTGCTTTAGCTTTGAGATTTTTTAATTTTCTGGCTGATGGGAAATGTGTCAGTCCTCCTTTGAGAAAGGCAGGAAAGATGTTTTGAGACATTATTGGAATTAAGGAGATTTAGCAGGCACCTTAATTGCAAAATACTTAAATTTAACATTGCACTTCCCTAAGCATTATAACCATTGTGTGATCTAGTGTAGGTGTAGGTTCCTCATTAAATGACTTCTAAATAATATGGAGGTGGGAGTGATGTGTAGGTCACTGCTGAAATGTGTGTTACAGCCCATTAGAGGTGTGCAGTGCCACCTGATCTTGATCTCTTCATTGTACTGATAATTCTAACATTTGCTGAAGAATTTTGTGGGCTTGCTGCTTTGGGTGTTCATGCTTATTATTATGCCAAAGGCTCTATAAATAAATACAGAAATGGACGGTTGAATTCAAGTTTCTGCACCATGTTTGTGGTGCTGTGTTTAAAGCAAGGCAGCAGAACTGGGAACCTCTGCTGGGTCCCCAGCAGCGGTGGTGCCTCAGCCTTTGGGAGCTGGGTAGCAAAGCTCTGAATACCTTGGTCAATGTCTGAACTTCAGTGGTGTAGTGCAATGGTGGCTTGGCTGTGCATGGGAAGGTTTGTATTTCATTGCTGCTGCTTCAGAGGACGGTGGTTTGCATGTGTCTGAGCTGAGCTTCATGATTGAAATTACTCATCATCTAAGGAAAGTTTGAGGAGTCATGCTGCACTGTAGCATGGTGGCAACCAAAGAGACTCCTTGAGATATTTTATGAAGTAATATAGCAGTTAGCATGCTTTCCTTGCTTGGGTAGGGGAATGTGGATGTGAAACAGCCTAAGCACCATTTCCATTGGTCTTGCTCATTCCTAGTTACCTTAGTCATCCTTATCAACCACAGTGAATGGCTGCTAGTGAAAATTAGAGTTCAGGTTGCTGTCTTGTATGGTGAGTGCAGAGACCTCTGCACAGTACACTCAAAGTTTAGCTTTGCTCTTTATCACATCCCAAGTAGCTGGACGTATAACTCAGAGCTGTTTCACATTTAAGGTTATCTATTTGCATTCTGCAGCTCACTGACTGAAGTGATAGACAATACAACATTAGCACCTAAACTGAAATGTGGTGTTTTTAGTGCAAAGATCAAGGGAGAGCATTTGAAGTTAAACACAAGTTTTTTTTGTTGTATGAAACTCATTTTTATTGTGCCGTTTTCTTAGTTTCTTAAACTATTATGAGTGTTTTTTCAATAAAATTTCAAAGCTGAGTTAGTTCAGGTCCTACAGTGTCCCTTAAGTTGGTTAGGCAGAAAGTAGATATAAACATGTCCAGTTTATTTTTTTATGCACCCTGCAATAGAGGCTATACAGTATTATTTTCAGTCTTTTTCAGCTTTCACAAAAGGACTTGACGTTGTATTAATTTTAAAGGACATGCTATGGGAGATGAACTTTTCAACTTAGAGGAAGAGAGCTTTTGCTGTAATTCATTAGATAATCCTTAATAATGGAGTAACATATAAAAGGCTTCTACTAAATGAACAAACCTTCCTTAAAGTTACAAAACATTTCTTCAGAAGAACATTTACTAACTCTTACACAAACTCTAAAATTTTTAGTCTTTATATTGGGTGTCTGCTTTGAGCTTGACTTAGTTTTTGATCTTTTACCTTTCTTCGTCCTCTTTGCTTAAGACTTTACACTGTGTTTTTTATCTGTACTTCTGGTATTCTATGATCTCTGATTGTTTTATGTTTTCAGGACTCTAGAAGTTTTAGAATATTCTTTAAGATCAGCTTTGTTCTCACTGCTGTCTGTCCATATGCTTTTTTCTTAGTTTTAAAGAATTAAGTGTTTCAAGGTAGAACTTTCTTTGCAGCATTTTCTTGCTAATTAATAAGAAGAAATTTGCAAAGTATTTCTGTCTTGAACATTTCAGATCATGGCCATGTGACAAGTGGGTAAAGAAAAAAGTCTGGATTTAAAAAACAAACAAATAAAACCAAACCCAAATAATGTCATCCTCTATACATAAAGCCTTCTAAAATGAAAACTGATTTTCTGAGAAGACCCTTAGACATTTTTTTTTAATGTATTTTTTATTTATCTTTTAGGGAAAAACCTAACATTTAACTTGACTTTACTATCTTGAACTAAGCAGTGAGAGGGCACATGAGTTTTGGGGGGGATAGATGTGGTACCAGATTTGAGATGTCATGGTTTTGATTCCTAAGGTGTTACTTTTCCTTGCGCTCTTTGAACCTCCTTTAGGCTATAACTGAGGGTACTGGCTGTTGGAACTCTTGCAGCTCTTTGCATAGTAAGGCTCTTGTGAGGCAGAAATGGCAAGAGAGGCTGCTGGGCTAAGGTGGCTTCAGTCACTTTATGCTTTCACAGAATGGAATAATGCAGCTGTGTGAGCCCATATACAGGATGTCCTTCATCCATGACAGAAGCAGCTGAGCTTCAGCTATAAAGTAAATGACCTTGATATTTGGTGCCTAATTGGCATGCGAAGTAGACAGGAAAGGTTTTACAGAGATGGCTTGCTTAAGTGGTGGTTAAAAAGCTGTGGGATTTGCCTACTAGTAAGCATGCCTAGAAATGCAGAATTATTTCTATTTTTCCTTAACTAGTGAAGCAGCAGGCTGATTGTTGCTATTAAATAGTTTTGTTTAATACTAGCCAAAATTGAAAATTTGGCATCTTTCTTTTTACAGAAGAGTGTAAGTTTATTAACATTTGGGAGCTACACTAACAAGTGCTGCTGACCACTGCTTATGTTTGTTTTCTAGAAATCAGAAGTTCTTCCTGGGGATAGTTCCAGGAAATGTCAGGTACCAGGTTTCTGTTCGAACTGCTCTGTAGTGTTCAAAGTGGTGTAGGTAGTACAGTCAAGACCAATCTTTTGTTCTTTGGTTTATGTGTGCAAGAGCTTTCCACAGCTTCCTGGGCACTCTGCATGTGTTCTTTATTCTTCAGAAATCCGATTTGCACCAATATTGTAGCTTCATACTCAAATAATTCTCCCCAAAACAGGAAGCCCTTACTTTGCATTCCTCACCTGAGGAACATAATGGGCTATTGCCATCAGGTTTTCTGCTGAAGTTCTTTTCAGGTTTTGTTTCAGGCTCTGGCTGACATGGCCAGCACTGGGCTTTCTGCTGCCAGGTGCTAACATGTGCTCAAATATTGACTTCCTAGCCAGAGAGAGGTGCTGGACCTCCAAGTTAAAACACTTTATATTCTCATGGTTACATTTTAAATTGAACCTGGAAATAGTCACCTGTACAACCAGAGGTATGGTACAAATGCTTTCTCTATGCAGCATTAAGACAAATTAATGTGTGTGGTAAAGGAGGTGATGCTTCGAGGAATTCCTGAATTCCTGTTACTTTTCCTTTTCCTTCTTTTTAATAAGGATTAAATTAATGGGTTTCAGATAGAGAAAATACAGGACATGAAGAGGGCTTTTTGATTTGCTTTTATTTACTTATTCTTAAAATGAACCTAGTGCAACACCCAGTCGAGTCTGCTTGGGTCTGGGTGGCAGTGAGCTTCAGTCAGCTTCAACCTTAGAAGACATAGAATAATCTCTGTTGGGCTCAATGTACAAAGGGAAATTTTGTTTCAATACAGATTCTATAATGTTATAGAACAGTCCCCATTACATACTTTCTGAACCTCCAATGTCATTCAAGGTATTCAGAAGACACTGACACAGAGCAGTTCACTTTGACAGGATATTGAAATCCTGAAAACAAATGCTCACTGGTGCTTCCTGCAAAAATAAATTAGAAATAGAGATAGCACAGTTCAGTCTGAGAGCGGTCCAGAACTAGGTGCAAGTTCTATTTATTTTTCTCTTGTTTCAGATGTATCAAATATTTAATCCTAAAGCCTTGCTGAGCTATATAATTATTTTAACTAGTCTATGAAATACAAGCGAAAATCTTAGCAGATTCTATAATTATTTTAACTAGTCTATGAAATACAAGTGAAAATCTTAGCAAATTCTTTCCAGCCCTTTCATCTTACCCACACTGACCAGTCTGGCATTGCTCCAAGAGCAGCTACAATTCATAAACTTTAAGAAGCATTAAACACATTGATCACGTTAACCAAGAGAATAAAAGTTGCTGCTGTCTACCATTAGGTTCAGAAAAGGCAATCAATAGGGTTCTTTGGGACTATCATTTTGTAGTAGTGGAGAAATTTAATTTCAAACATAATTTTATAACCTCTGCACAACTGTTCTACAATTTTCCATATGCTTTATTTGAATGCCACCCATCAGAAGCTGCCCAAGTCAAGGATGTCTGTCCTTTACATTTGACTTTTTCCTTTCCTTCTGCTGCTCAATACATTTGCAGGAGCTGTTACTTGTTGTACACCCAACCATAGCATGGAGCAGAGTTCCTCCCACAGCTGCAGCCTTCCTGAGTCAGGAAAACACAGCTGAAACTACTTGATTAAAAACCTCCTTGCCCCCAAGGAGCCCTGCTGATCAATGTTTTTGGTAAGGGAATTTCTGCCTCGCTGTCAGAAGTGAGGATGTGTGTTTGGGATCACAAACTCACATCGCTCCAACAGAGGGATGAGAGCCTGAGTCTGTTGGTTACTCTTGTGTTGTTACATCAAGGATAGGATGAGTGGCCACAGCTAATGGCAACAATACTTTCACGTTTCAGTATTCATTAAGGATGTAAGAACATACATATGAGTTATAAGTTCAGCCCAAAGGTCTTGCCCGTTCCAGGAGTTATTGTGCAGCAGTAGATGCTTGGGGGAGACATAAAGATGGTATATGTGCCCTTTTTTTTTTATCTTCCCACAGTTTGCATTTCACAGATTTTGGTATATTATGCCAAGCTAATATTTTAAAGCCTGCTGAATTTTAACTGGTTTTGTTGTATACATCACCAAAGAAAAGAGGACACCAGAAGGTACCATTTCAACTGCTGCAATTTTACATGTCAGTAATTCCTCCTGTGGAGATTGAAATGTCTCAATGTACAATTCTTGCTTAATTTAACCAGGTTAACAGTACTATATTTGCAGTCTCTTGTAGATGACTTCATGATCCTCTGTAATGGCATCTCTTTTTTTTTAACATATTTCAGCACACTGGTAAATGTTGATGATTGTCCTTGAAGAGCTGTCATAACTACTTACAGCATTCTGCTCTGTGGTAGGGATTGCAAATCAGCTGGAGTTTAGGATATGGTTTTCATTTCTTTTATATCCTCTAGGTTTAGTGAAGGTGTTTCTGGAGAAAGTGATTTAGAAACTAAGTTGGTCACTGTCTGGCTGTCTCAGTGTTACGTTAAGTGGGAAGCCAGTCTCTGTCTCTTTTTCTTTTGTATGCATTGCTGTTCAACACCTTAAGCCCTGAGCAACACTTTTTCCCTGTGTGTTAACATGATGCAAAGAAAACACAGTTGTAAATTTACAGGGCGGCTGTGCTTCTGTTATACCTCTGAGGATAGGTTTTAAAAGGCTAAATATCTATCTGTGAATTAAGAGTACAGGACATGGGCTGTTTTTCTTGATCCAACTGGGATGTTTTGTGAGTTTATTGTCTATAGCAACAAAAACCGTGGAAAGTCGTAGGTGAAGCCAGAATGAACAAGAACCTGTTGGAAGCAGTCTAGAGAATCAATATCACTGGTGACACTTTTGTCAGCTGTAGGGTGCCTATATCTGTATCCTGCTTTACTAAATAATCAATCTATTGACTACCACTTTAGGCTTGCTCTGTTTTCAAGGCACCATGCTTGTGCCTGAGATATAATTAGGGATTTGATAAATATGGGGGGAAATATTAGGATTTTACCTTCCTTTCATAAGAAGGGTGAAGGAAGCATTTTTTTCAATGTGTTGAACACTTGCACTGAAAGGTGTTTAACTTCTTGTTAGATAAAATATGTATTCTTAGATTGTAACACAATGATTCCTGACTGTCTCAAGACTACCAAATAAAAGCACATTTACTGAAAAACATATAAATAGACAAATCTGTCTCTAAATAAAAATGAATATTTATACTTTAGGATTGCCTTCTTTCAATTTACTACTAGCTGCATACACTTTGAAATTTCTACACTGTTTGGAATTACCTTAGAACAGACTGTGTTACTTGAGTGACTCATGACATGGAGAAAACATGCAGATTTTCTCTGCTTCTGGGACAATGGGGGGAAGGAATCAAAAATGGCATGGAAATGGACTTAATGGAAGTTTTTTTCTTTATTTTTTTTCCTTTATCCCCTCTAACCAAGTTTAAAAAAAAATCCAATGTGGTTTAAAACAGGTTTATTCCTTTTATAATTTCTTTATGAAGTAAAGAATTCCTGTAAGACTTGTCTCAGATGATCCTTTCGCTTTTGCTTTTGTATTAGAATTTGAGAGGGTCTGAGGCAGTGTGAAAGCTGGAAAATTAAAGAATTGGTGCCAGCATGAGCATAACAAAAATGAAGACTGAATATACGAAAGGGAATAAGAGATTCAAAAATCTGAATCTTGTGGATTTCTTTGACTTGTATCTGCGCATAAAATATCTAAGCATATCTTTGGGTAATATTTGAGACAGAGGTATTTGTTAAAGACTTAAATTTGAAAGTGTATCACCTGTAAATCAAGCAGGAAAACCAGGGAAGAGTAGCCTTAACATACTTTATAAGTTTTCAGTAATGAATCAAATAGACAGCAGAACTTAAAACTTGTCAGGCCTTCTTTATAGATATCCTAGAGTATTGAAAATGTCTCTGTGGACATTTTCCAGAATTCATTCAATACTCTGGTATAGACTTCCATGATTCTCAGGTAATCTTATAATTAACTCTAAATGAGAAAGATTCAGACCTCATATTTTTGTGTAGTCTGTATGGACTGTATATTAGTTTGAATAGTGAGGAATTCAAAGAAAAAGTTACAAATGGAAAGAAAGCAATAAAAAACTGGTTGACAAGTTTTTGTAAGAGCTACGACAGTTTAATTTATAGGTCACAGTCAAGTCTTTACCCCTCGTTTTTTGTTCCCTCTCATGTTTTTGACAATTTCTCAATTGTCTGTTATTGTCCTAGATCTTTCATGTCTTTTCTTTGTAACTTTTGACTCACTTCTTCTTGATGAAGGCAGAGTTAACTCAGACTCTAAATTGTTCTATTGTTCTAAATAGATTTTTGAAGACTTCAGGATTTTTGAGATAGAAAGAATATTTCCTCTGACTTCTCTGGAGATACTCTTAGATCTCTGTGATGCTTCTTCATATCCCACCTGCTTAAGCAAAGGGAGCTGTTCAACAATGGCTTTTTAATTAAAGATGTTGGTAAGTAGAGTATATGTATGCCCTTTAATTTTTTCATTACCTGGTTATAAATCTAGACTGAATGGTGAATGAAACACTTCAGAAGTTTGTATGGCTCAATAAATTAAAATCCAAATTCCTTCCAAGGCATGGAGAATGCAGCGATGGACATCAGTTTTGTGTTTGAAAAGAGTTTACATCTGTTAGTAAATTTAAATAATGAGTTAAATGGTTTTTAAATGATAGAGAGTAAGGGCATATCCTTTACATAATTACTTTAAATGCTTTTTTATAGCTTTGGGTTTTATGTTGGTAATCACGTTGCTACCTGACAGTCTGCATGCTGTAATCCTGCCTCTTTGATGGCTTTCACCTTGTTGAAGGGGGTATTAATTTGATCTCTCTTTAATTGGCAAAGATAACTTAAGTAAAGAACAGTGCTCTAGTAATTCTCAAGTAGTTCAAATGATGTGCTAACATTCTATAAGCAATGGATATTTTCTTGAAGCAACTTACTGACTTTCAGGGTTTTTTGCAAAGTAGGAGTTTTGATAAAATGCTAAGCAATAATTGGGCTAGTTTTCACAATATATAATTTTTAAGACTTGATGGTAGCTCCTTAAGGAAGTGGGATAGGCTGTCATTTCCTGAAATGAAAAGACAGCAATTAATTAAATAATGCTAGATGGGCACAGCTATATTTTTCCTTTGTACGCATTAAAATCCTTGTGTAGTAAGTAAATATATGAATGCTGCTGGTGTTGTATGGATGAAAGTGATCCAGTTCACTCTTTGAAAATGTTTCAGGGCCTTGGAAAATTCTGCAGGTAATCTGGATCACTATTTCTGTAGACTGTCTTTTTCTAAGGAACCCTAGACCCCTTGGCTTCAGCTCTGTAAAGCTGGGTTTGTTTTCCCGTGGTCACTGAGCAAGCCCCATGCCCAGACACACAGCTTGCTCTTCCCCTCTCCTGGCTGCAGGATATGGTAATTGGGCTCTGGGGAGCTGTGCTGGGAGAGGCACAGAGCATCCTCCTGGCCTTGCTGTGTTTTTCCCTTAGCAATGGGCCGGCAGTGCTGCTTTTCACAGCTGAGTGACAGTCCTGTTAGAAGGTCTAAAGGAGCTACAAAAGTTCTTCCAGCTATTAGCTCTGAAAAGCAGTTCAGATAATGGGCATTATACACCATTTCCAGCTTTGCTTTTTTCCCCCGCTAATCCAAGAGAGAGGTGAAAGGCAGCACGTTTTAAGAATCAGAGAAACCTTTTCTTTGTTAGGATAGCTCCCACATGAAATTTGAAGTAGTGAGATGGGCTCTCACAGGCGACCTCCAGCAAGCTGAGCTGGTTGGTGTCTCACCCTTCTGTTGGTGGCTTGTCCCTCTGGAGCGGGGTGCCAGGTTAGCAAGTGTGTCCATGCCTCTGGCACCTCATTCAGCAGCTTGGAGCATTACTGGATCAGCACAGTCACTGAGTTGTGGCTGAGCTGGTGTAACATTTGGCAGCACCATCTTTCACGGTTCTGGAAGAGATTTGAGTTTTCCAGAAATGTGTATATTTATCTGTTCTGAAAGAGACATGCTTTTAACATCTATCTCAGCTGTTGTAAAAGGTTTCTTCTTTTAGGGACACAGATACATTACTTCTATACAGTGATCATGACTGTAAATTATTTTCCCTGCACAATTACATGTGATGTGTTATGTGCTGTACAGAGTATGGTTTTTCTTTTATATTGGCTCTTTGTCCCATACTTGCTGGGCTGCTGTGTATGTTTACAGTTATATACAGCAGTCTGTCACTAGTAGCATATTTAAGAAGATGGGGGGTGGAAATCGACCGACTGTGCTCTAATCAACCCTGGTCAGTAATTTAAATATTTTCCATTAAGGTGAGCTGATTCTGGGCAAATTTGCTCTACTTTTCTTCCTTCCAAGTAGCCCTGCTGTTAGGTTTGGAAAGTCCTATACTGTAAAGTTGGCACCCTGGAAAAATAAAGACAAAAACCACAAGAAGAAGTTCAAAAGAAATACAGACTAAGAATGAAGTTTTCAAGCTACGTTCCAAGGCAAGGACTTTTCATCTTTATACCTTTGAATTGTGAATCAAGGCAGTAAAAGTTACTACTAGGTTAAAGTTTAAATGGCATAGAAAAGGTAGAAAAAAGATTAAACATATTCTGTCTGGACAGTGGAACAAAGACTTTGAATCCTTATCTATGCACCTGTCTATTGAGTATCTAAGTTCCAGGAGTCCCACAGAGGACATGCAATGAGCACTCTTATTGTTCGTATTAAGAACTGAAGTAATTGAAAGGAAAAGTAAGGTAAGGAGAATCAGAAATCAGATGTGACTGCCTGTATGGTTAAAAAATAATTTAAAGGGAAAGTGACTATCAAGCAGTTCATATTATGGAAATCTGACCATTGAAGATAGAATAAAAAAAAATCTATTATTCTTTGAAAGAGTTTTTCCTCTCTAAGTGAGACTTAAATATCATTTGAAAACCAGTAATTTTCACAAAGTGCCTCACTGGCCACTTGTAAAGGAGCAATTCAAATGCATGTTTTTTTGATTCTTTGAATTTATCTGATGGCTGAGTCTGAGCCATGGAGATTTTTTATTTTGTTTTTATTTTTTTTTCATGTAGAGACATCTATTTTGTGGCTTTTTTAAAGTTTGAAAATTATGCTGGTATAAGTAAGCATATTAAAATGACACACTTTATTTACTTAGGTGTCTTGTTGAATATAGACATCTAATTCAAAATTGATGTGCCACCTCTTTGCTAAGAGGGTAGTAATCCTAATAATAATTTAAATGTTTTATAATTCTGAGTTATTAAGTTGTCTTATCTGCCCAGATCTTGGGTTTGGGGTTTTCTGAGCATTCCTTTCAGTTCATTTAATTGGTAAGTGCAGGGTATTATATGGAAGGTGGTTTACCAGCTTAGACATGTTAAAGAACTATATAAAAATTTGATAATTAGATAGAATGAAATTAGTTTTATTTTAAATTATATTTCATGCAGAATTTAGAAGTTATCAATTAGCACTATAGCTTCTGTTTCATTATGTTGTTGGCTATGCAGGGGTAGCGGGGGAAGGAGAGTTGATAATTGCTTTCTGGTGAAAAAGAGAAGAACTTGCCAAAGAGAATGGAAAATGCTTTTAAAAATAGATTTTAAACTGTAGCTTCTATTTAATACAGATATTCTATGCTCTGCAGAAGTTCAGCAACTTTCTAAATTGCCTATTGTCATGGTGCTTACTACGATTTATGATATAGTCAGGAATATATGATGTCTAGGATTGATATGGAATATTGCAGGTTGTGTCATTGTCAGATTTTATTTGTGTATGCATATGTATATGCCCAATGCACAAGGTAAGTTTCTGTTCAGCTTTCATATGTCTATCACAAAGGTATTCTCTTTTTAACTGAGACTCACTCTGAAGCTGAATTCTGGCTTTACCATCCGTATTTCTGACTAAGGTTCTCAGTCTGATGGCCCAGCTACCTCAACTTAGAAGAAAACTTTGACATGTGTTTAGGACTTCGAGCAGGAGTCACTACTGATGAGCTGACTGTGTACAGAAATGTTGCATGCTGTAGCTATGCTGGATTTGCTGCCCATACTGGGACCACCAGGATGAAAATGTAACTGAGTGTGTCTGGCTTTTCCTGGAATGCGTTATCTGGATACTGGAAATCTAGGCTGAATTTAGAATACAAGATGACTTTGCTTTTCCGTATGAAAACATACATACCTGAGAATCCCAGATACATGATGGTCTGTTTTATGAGGTCAGAATTCTTCTGAAAATCTTTTTGCTCAGTCAAGAGGTCAGCCTGTTAAATTTTAGACCTTTGTGCAACACTAAACAGGTAAACAGAACATACTCTTGAAAACAACCACATAATGTCTCTGTTGGCCTTGCCTTTACTCTTCCTGGATGGTGTTGTGTATGTGGGGTTTTCACATGGGGTTGTTTGCTGCAGTTTTTTTCTTGAGTATAAACCACCACTGAACATAGTAGCTGTTAGCAGTGGTACAAGTGTGTGAGTGTTGTTACAGCACTGTAAAGTCTGTATATCCATGCTCTGCATGTTGTTAGTCACTGGGATGCAGTCCAGCATCGCTGCATTGACAGTTCCCATGGCATTACAGATTCCTCCTGCTGCAGGCTCACAGCAAGTCTCCATCTCCCAGGGGGTAGAGGTAGAGTCACATGTGATAAGACTTTTTCCTTGGCATTCCAGATTTCATTCTATCTCATCTGCTTGCCCGCACTGTGCTGGAAGGGGCCTGTCTTGTTGCACAGTGGTGGGCAGCTCACTTAAGATGTTACCTTTAGAGAAAACCCTCATACTTGCTCATCCTGCTCTGCCAAAACCCTCACTACATTGAGAAATGTGCTCAAAAGTCACACTTTTTTTCTTACAGTTGCCTCTCCTTGGTCACTGGAGCTGTGCTGGTGTTGAGCTGTTGGAGGCTGTTTTGTTTGGGATTGTGGTGGTTTTCAGGGAGCTGAGGAAGCTCTGGGGACCCCAGGGCAGTAACACCAAGAGAACATCAAGGGGCTATTAATGGTCTGGAAACTTTAATAGTGAGAAGAGCATAACAAGAAAGTGATGCAAAGAGCTGTGGGCTATCTGACAGATGCAGTTACATGATCCTTGTGAGTTGTTCCTCTTAAAAATTCTTTGAATTATATTGATCCACTAGAGTGGTTTGATGCTAGTATAGTGCTTTGCATCATGTTATTGAAGTGATTTTTATGTCATTCTGAATATCCTAAAATGTGCACTACATCACTGTAAATGTTTTGAAGTGGAAAAAAATTAAAAGAATTTTCAAAGAATTCAAATTCAAAAGAATTCAGAAGTTGCAGTACTCTATTAGGTTAAATGTTCTTTCATAATCATAATGTTAAAACTTTTGTTTCTCCAGGCAAGGAGCACACAAATCATGATTACAGAGAAATAAAATAAAAAATTATTTTTCATAGGTGTTTCTACATAACCTGTTTGCATGTGATGAATGTTGATTTCCATTAAAAACAAGCTTCAGAACAAGTAAAAATGTTATTTGAATGTTATTGATGTGAATGAATCACTTAAGTTGTTCTGTATAAGTATTCATTTTTGTTTGAAGAGGGTCTTTTTCTGATTGAAATATCTTACATAAAATATCTTTTTGTCTCAGGTTTTCAGTACAGGCCCATTTATATTATAAACACAATGCAGCTGACTTGATAAATATTTCAGTTAATACATACACAATGTGTATAAACTAGAGATGGAGAAGTCTGAATAGATGTTTTACCCAGCCAGTTGAAGGGATTTTTTTCTATAGTATATCCTACATGCTGTTCTCCTGTAATCTTGCCAGATTTTAGAAGATGAGCACTTATCTGGGATGTCCCTCAGGCAAGTTGTCCTGTGCAAAGAATTTAGCTGATGTTCAAAACAAAATTGAAGAGTACTCTGCTTATAAACAGTGCTAAGACCAGTGTTAGGAGTCAGTGCATAGCTGGAGTGCTGACTTTGGGTGATATATGAAAGTAAACTCTTTAACGTGTGTGATAACTATAGATTTGAGGCTGCTTCATGTACAGAAGGGGTGTTACACCTCCTCACAGGCCTGGCTTGTTAGTCAGCTTGGGAAATTACATTCTTATCAAAATTCCACATGAAATTCAGTTGGGATAAAATATTAATCTCTTCTTGTCCTAAACAGCTCATGTTACTATAAAGCTGCTGTGTTTCAGCTCCAAAAGGCTTGCATAGCATTAAGGTATTAGATTATTATTTTGTGTGCTATTCAATATTTTTGAATGAAAAGTATTTGCTTGTGTCTCCTTCCTTGCCTCAATCAGTCAGAAATTATGAACTTCAGAGTATTTTCAAACTTAAAACTTCACATTGGGTTGCACAGAAATGGCTATGTATTTTAAACAGAGATGGACATGTTTGCCATAATTAAGGAGATAATGCCCATTTGTGGAATATAGCATGCCACACCCTGCTTTAAGAAAGAGTGTATATGCCTTGTCTTTTTAGGCTGAATTTCTTTCATAAAGTAAGTTGGAGCTAGCAGATTAGGTTGTTGCCTTTTAGTGACTTTGATATGTCTCCTGAGCAGAGTGGTTTTGCCCTATGTACCATAATGAAAATACTGTAATTAACCATTGGAACATCTTGCCCCAGTAGGTTCTTTGTCACTTGAAGTCTTGATTTAAACACGGTCATTTTCTTGAGAGACATGTTCTAATGCATCTAAGATCTAGAGAGCTCTGGAGAGGTGCTACTGAGTGGAAATCTACATCCTATTTAACCTGAGACCTTGGACTAAATAGTACGGATGCCCTTTATTTCAGCTTTAGAAACCACATGAACACATGTATGGCTATATCAAGATAACATCCCATGGGCTAATCTGTTTCACTCAGATAACGTCACTGAAATGGCTTTTTCTTAGCAGGTGTTGCAAAACAAGGTACTGGGTTCTTTGCAGATTAATGATCAGGGGCTTTCATTAGGCTTTATCTCATCAATTTTCTTCCTGGACTTCTGTTTCCAGTGGTCTCCTTGCTTCCTTCTTTAAAATCATCTCTGCCTCTTTTTTCACAAAGATGACCTTTTCTGCAGACAAAAAACCAAACCAAAACAAAGAACCCCAACAAAACAAATCCTACTTGCTTCTGTCTAGCACAGCTTAGACTTGATAAAGGATGTTCTATTATTTATTAGTCTCGCCAGCTTGGCAAGATTTGCATTTTTATGACTTAGCAAGCTATTTTAGGATCAGCTTGATACATGGTTGGATTTGTCATCTTTCTAAATGTTCTTTTTTTACAGGAACAGAGTACTCTGGGGTGACATACTCTGTGTGTCTGCATCATCAAAACAGAGCAGGTACCAGTGATGGCCTCTTCTAAAGGTACCATTTTGGGCACAGTTGGTGGCACAGCTATGGTCTTGTTCCTGGAGAAGGAGGCTATAGGTAAAGGTTTCAGTTCACCAGAAGAAATTAATCACCAAAACTGGCCCGTTTGTACCACTGTTGTCGTATCTATGTACAAAATTCACCACATAATACACAGCTAGAATTTACTACTCTGCAAAATAACTGATGAGAGGCGCACACCTGAATGGATTTATTTAGGTTAAATTGTGCCATGGGAGTGGTTGGAAATTATGAATTATTTGAAAGCAAAGAGAATTTATATTATAGGGAAGCAAGATTTGCAATGAATTAATCAGTTGCATATGTAAAGTAGATGTTTTTAATTTGAGTGAGGAGAACTTAGTATAAAATAGGATCGTGGGGTTTTGTTGTGGATTTTTAGCCACTGTTTTAGGGATTGTACACAAAATTTGAGATTGCTGGTCTTTTCTTTTTGTGATGCAAGTGCAGAATACTGTGCTCTGCCCTATTATTGTGCTTAAATTGGAGTTGATGCCACTGTGGAAGCACTGTGGTTCTTTTTTGCATTCAGTGCCTGTGCAGTTCTGAAGCAGCCTGCAGGCGCTCTATTGTAGTTTGCCTTGCACAACACTTGGGGCCCAATTTTGAATGGCTTACGCATTAAAGAGACATTTTCCTTATTTTTCTAAATGTTTAGCATTGTTCCATGAGGATACTTGTAAATTTTGTTTGGTTTAGTACTACATTTTAAAGAGAACACTTTCAACCTGGTAGGTGATACCCACATTTTGCACTTGTGTCCGATCAGATCACGTAGTGTATGTGTGTCTGTGCAGCTCACAAAATAAATTATATAATATATAGTCATGTATGGCTGTTGTTTTCTGGAATTTGACTAAGGCTTACAACTTCAAAGGTGAGGCTGGGCTTCTTTTTTGTGTTCAGAGAGGGTGACTAAACTATTGTGGCCAGCATTGCAGTGTAAGACTTGTGAGGCTCATCCTTTGTTTTAATCTTTAAGTGCCTCAGGAGTCATCCATAAAGGATATGCCAGTGGGGGAGTTGAGGTCTTGTGGACAGTTGGTGGAGGGGGCAGAGTAAAAATTCTGGAAAAATCTGCAGATCTCCTTTCAGGATTTCCACTTTTGTTCCCTTTGGCTAAAATAAGTCTTTGAAAATGGTGCTGTGGAAGTGGGTAAATGAAAGAGAACTACATGGGGCTAAGGAATGGTGATGTTCTTTTGGGAGTTCAAGGCATTTATACAGTTTGAGAAAGAGAGTGGGGAGCTCAGTATTTGATAAAATCTACTGGAGCCCTCTAATTTGTTGGAAATAAAAAAAGGAAAATGGAAAAAAATTTAGGTTATTCCCTTGTTTAATTTGCTAGACTGGTACTAATTCTGCAGTTCACTTACTGTACTAGTTAATTTCAATATCCACTCTGCATTCTTGATTTCAACAGGGGAGAAGGTGGATGCTGAGGGCAAAAGGGTACAGGATTGGAGGGGGTTTGAGTGGATCTTTGCAGCAAATTGTTCATACCCTTTTCACAGCTGTACCTGAATACAACTCATGTAATTTTTTAAAATCATTTCATGAGGTTTTTAATTGTGGAATTGTTTTTCCACTTAAAAGAAGCTTCTCAAAAATATTTTTTCTGACAAATTTTATAAAATTAGATGAAAATCCTCAATCAGAAAAGATGAACTTGCAAGTAATAACACAAATATTATAGGAAGTGTTTTCTAATAGCTTCTAATTTCAGAGGTACTTCATGCTGCAAGGTTACTTAAATTTACAACAGGGTAGAATGCAGGTGCTCTAGAGATACTGTCAGCCTGTAGCCCCCGTTTTTCATTCATGCATTGCTCCGTTTGCAAGATGAAATGCAGTTTTGCTTGCAAATCTTTCTGTTACTCCATAATCAGCTTTTTAAGGAGGAATCGCAACCCAGCTACCATTTCTGATGTTGACTTATTTTTAAAGGCTGATTAAAACTGATTAACTTCCCAAAACAGTTATACAAGTCACAATTCCTCTTAAAACGGAGTCTGGGCTTCCAAATATTGGCCAGGATGAGGCCCCTGAAATTGCCCTGTGTATATTTCCATATAAGCAAACAACGTAAAGAGGAGTGTTTCAATATTTTGAATAGTCAGTTCAGTTAAGTACCTTAGCTCTCTTCTGTGGGAACGGTTGTTTTACACAATAGCATTCCCTCTTACAGTTGTCTCTTTTCAGAGAGGTTCATTTAATATTTGCCCATGGTACCACCAACTGCAGTGCTCATTGAATGGTCAAGAAGGAAAAGTGCCTGTTCTAAGCAGATTGCAATCTAAGGATGGACAGATAGATAATATAAATGAGAATGTATAACAAATACAGAAGAAGAAAGGATTTGCTGGTGTGAGGGGGAGGAGAGACACTTCAGCATGGTGAAGTCATATTTTAATCACTCCAAGGAGTAACAACAGGTTGCATTATGGCAGGTCTGTTATTTAATGCTGGCGGGGTTTCGTTTTTTTTTGTTAGGTGACTGCCATAAAATGTATTTATATGTTTGTGCATAAGAAACTGCATCCTTTCTGTATAAAATGTTGGTTGTCCTTTCGTTATGAAAGAAGGTGGTTTTATTTCAAAACTCTAAATCTCACTCTGGTCTAAACCTGCCCAAATAGCATTTATACTGGTGACTTGCTTGACAAGGGTTCTTTGTGAAGGTGCAAATGTGCTGCAGTGTCCCTGCTGCACAGTTAAACTTTCTGTGCATAAATCATTTTAGTAGATTGGGCCAGCAGAGGATTGCTTGTAGTGCATTGTGTGTGATTTAATATTATGCTATATGCAATGCTGGAGCTTAGTTCCAAATCTCCCAAATGATGTAACAAGTACCAAAGACTGAGCCCAGACTGCTTCAGCACCTACAAAGCTGGCAGCAGCAATGCTAAAGTGCTTGTGACCCCGTAAACAATTTAAAATCTTTTGTTTCTCACAAAAGCCATGTTCAATATTGACATTTTAAATTCAGTGAACTGCTAAGCCAGGACCAGCCCTGCACATTCACACCCACTTTCCTTGGGAAGGGGATGGGCTGGTGTCAGTGTTGCCCCTTTCATTTAGGTCTGTTCCTTGTAGAAGTGTTGTAGACTTGTAGTAAACCAATTTATAAAGGATGTGTCCACATAGAGAGAACAATAAGAAAATGTCAGTAAAGATTTTGGTTAATTAAAACACAGTAAAACGATATACTCAAAATTGAGTTATTTAGGTATTATTTTTTGAAATCAGGAAATTAATTCAAAGGAGAATTAATAAATTTTAAATATTTTTATTCTTAAGGAATCACATAACTGGAACTACATAACTTCTGTTAGATTACTTCTTTTCTGAAACCAATACTGAAATTGATGAAATATTTCACTTTTTCTGTCCTCTCAGCAGGCGAGATGATTTTTCTGGGAGGTACAAGAAAAGACAAATTTTAATTGTGTGGGACATCAGAATTTATAAGTCATTAATTAGAAGAAATGGACCCTGTGCATTCAGTTTGTTGTCTGAGTCTGTGTGAGAATTAGATCAAAATGCTAAAAATGCAACCTTTTTGGCTGTGGCCGATGAAAGTTTTTGTAGTTTTAAAATTTGCTGTGGCATTTACAGTAGTCATAAATGGTTTCAAAGAGACTTCTCAACAAATTTATAATCCCTTCCACTGCTGCGAGAGTGAATTGACTGCCAGCTTCTATCAGCCAGGCTGAGTGCTGTGGTCCTTAGTGCTGGTCGTGCTCTGGGTCTGGCTGAGTGTGAGGGAGCCGATGCCGTGGCTCTTCCTGGTGAGCAGGATCTGCCCCTGGGAGAAGTGGGTACGGAGGCACTGGGCAGGACACTTTGGGAATGCTGCTGGGGAGCCCTGAAGGTAGTCATGGGCACTACGTGGCCAGGCAGCACCTCTTGGGACAAGGGGCAGCTGGTGGCTTCTGTCCTTGTGAAGTGAGTCAAGCGCTGCTGGGGAACTCCCCAGGCGAGTGACAGGGGCTGGATAGCAATGGTCTGGTGCCATTAAGGGCTATTTCTTAATTGGTTGGGGCTTTTAAAATTTCCTGGGTTTTTTTTCCTCAGGACACCAATGTCTTCAAACTAACTGAACTAGAAACAATAACTTTAATGACTCCTTTCTAGTGTTTTGTTTTTTTTTTTTCTCATGACATTGTGGGATAGGGAGGTTTGGGAAAAAAGTTGATTATTTTCTGGGAGAGTTCTGAGAGATCAGCTGGCCCGGGCTGATAAGTGTCCTCTCCCCTCCAACATGTATCATGTCACCTTTTTTCTTGAACACAGGAAAAAGTCAGGTAAGTCAAAATGCAAACCCAAGACTATCTTTTATCTTCTGGCAGGTTACAGAAACACTGAGATGCTTCCTAGCAAATTTCTCTATTGCTTAGTGCTCTGATGGAGATGTTGGCAGAGACTACGTCAGTCTGGGAAATGGGAGAGAACTCCCATGAGAAAGTGATGCTTTCTGAGGCCCAAGAACTTTTACTTTACTGTTCTTGGTTCAAGTATTTAACCTTTAGAGAAAAAACTGTCAATGGCATGATTATTCATTTTAATTAATATTGAGTAATTTTTTCTCATTTACACACCTTTTAGAGGGTTTGTTTTTTTTTTTTTTTTTATTTGTACAATTCAGTGGGGAAATGCTGCAAAAGAATAAGTTTCTAAAATAAACATCTTCTATCTTCCATTTTTTCCATCATTCTATTTTTGCTTCTGCCATGGTTTAACCGCTGTGCACCACACAGCTGCTCATTCTTTCTCCCCCCATTCCCTAGTGCAGAGGAGAATCAGGGCCAAAAAAAGAATAAACCTTGTGGGTTAAGATACGAACAGTTCAATAATTGGAAAAAAATAAAATATAATAATAGGGCACTGGCCCCTTGCAGTCAACTGCACCCAGTTTATGTGCTGGGCATGACATTCTATGGTATGGAATATCCTTTGGCCAATTTGGGTCACCTGTCCTGACCACGCTCCCTCACAGTTTATTGTGCACCTGCTTAGTGGCAGAGCACGAGAAACTGAAAAGTCCTTATTTTAGAGTAAACACAACTTAGCAACAACTAAAACATCAGTGTCTTATCAATATTTTTCTCATACTAAATCCAAAATACAGCACTAAACCAGCTGCTAAGAAAATTTACTTTATTCCAGCCAAAACAAGGAGCTCTTTTCTTCTTTCCTTTGCTCAGTTTACACAATTATTTTTTCCTTTCAGTAAAAAATTTGCAAAATGTATCTCTGTTATTATTTATCATCATTGACTTATCTTTCTATTTAATATATTTTTCAGGAAATCATCTTTTGAAAATACTAAGCATAAGTAAATATTTCAAGTCTTCCTTTTTTTGAATATCTAACACTAAAAGTGATGTTGCACAGTTTATTTTGATTGTATTTAAGCTGTTTAATACTTTAAGGATGGTATAGAAAATCTGGAATTTCAGAAATAAGGTTAAGCTGCACATGCTTAGGAGGAGTCCCTCTTTAAAAGGGACTTCTAAGAATCAAGCACAATGATTCAGCAAAACCTCTACATTTTGTGTCTCTGTATATGAAAAATCAGGCATGATTCCTGGATTTTTGTTATTCATATGAAATCATATGTACAATATGTTTTCAACAACACTTTTCTATTGGTGATATTTCCAGTAATCTTTTGAAATTTATGAAATTGTTCTCCTTTGGAATACCAGCTTTCTGTAGCACACAGACATGCCATAAGAGGTATGTTTTGAGGAGATGAGAACGTATCTTCACCCTAGAGCAGAAGTGGTGTAATATGTGAGTTTTTATTGAGAAAATGTTTATTTTATACTCTGCACTGCACTCCTAAGGATGGCTTTGTGTGTGTCGCAGTTATAGGGATATCCATTTATTTAGAGATATCTGTTTTAAGGACAACATTTGATTATCACACCCTCTTTTAGTCACTTTTTTCTCTCTGTGCCATCTCAGGTGTGCATCTGTGAAATACCGGCAGTTACCCTTTTGCAGTTTGGGGAAACTGTCAGATTAAAGCAGAGATGCTTTTGATCTCATATGAGCTATTTTCTTGCTTTGACGTGGCTTCTTTGTCCATTTATAAATGGCTTGGTAGTATATCTAATATCTATTGCATCCTTCTATTTTAAGTATTTATTGCAAATGTACCAAAAAATCCTGGCTAGGTATGTATTACAGGAAACTGAAAACGTCTATGTATAAGCAAAGCAAGCTTTGAACTGCAGCAATATATGTATTAAACATACAGAGAAATAAGGCCTTTACACCATCTCTACTGCTGTAAACAAGAAGCAAACACCTTGCTCTATAATTCCACCTCCAAACAGCAAATTAACTCTGCAGAATTTTTTTTTCCTAAACTGCAGCTGAGAACTTGTAATACAAGTAGAGGTATTCCCAAGGGACTGTCGTATTTCAGTTGAAAGGTGTCCTGCAAAACAAGCAGTGTTTTTGCCTCTAATGAAGGCCCCAGCTTTGCCATTCTGATCTTAATATATCCAGCCAAGCTGGATATAGAGGTGCTTAGATTAGATATCAGGAAGAAATTCTTCCCGGTGAGGGTGATGAGGCCCCGGCACAGGTCGCCCAGAGAAGCTGCAGCTGCCCCTGGATCCCTGGAAGTGTCCAAGGCCAGGTTGGACAGGGCCTGGAGAAACCTGGGATAGTGGAAGTTGTCCCTGCCCATGGCAGGGAGTGGAACTAGATAAGCTTTAAGGTCCCTTCCAACCCACACCATTCTGTGATTCTAGGATAGTTAGGTTCAGACTCAGCAGAAATCCCTCCTCTGTGCCACACAAGTTCTTTTGGGATCTGGGCAGGCGATGCAGCACTGTGGGAAACACTGTGCTGTTCATGAACTTCAGTATTAAATTAATTCAGAAAGGGAGAGGTGGCCTGTGGGGAAGTTAAGAGAAAGTTTTGGGCCAGCTGCAGTTCACACAAGTGATAATTGTAAAAATACAGCTGTGAGGATGGTAAAGTGGATTTTCTGAGTCACACTATGGCTATGAAACTACAGCATCTTAGCAGGGCAAGTGTGTGCTCTTTAGGTAATTCTTAGACACCTCTAAAAGATGCTCTTCAACTTTGTTTTTAAATGTATTGCATGAGGTATTTGTGAGGTTCTAGTTAATTTGCTAAGAGTCAGTCTTGACTCCTTTAATCTTACCTGGTAAATGACAGGCTCATCTGTAGCAGCTATGGTGGGGTCTTGTGTTCACTGGAGTACACCAGCATGGGTCTGATTGCAGCCTGGAAATTAAATAGTGTTCTAGCATTCACCCTGTAACCAACACAATGCCAACACATTCTGGTAATCAAGATGAATTCAATCATGTTTGAAACCTACATGACATTTCGGCCGTCTTTCTTGTAAGGAGTTCTGAAATCTGCAGCCCTCCTTATGAAATAAGCTGTTAAACTGTCAGGTTTTCTTAAGAGTGAAGGTCTGATAAATGAAGTCCATTGCAGAGCTTCATTTCAGTCTAGCACAGCTATTCTATAAGGCCTGTAAGATTATAATGCATTTGATCTAGTGTTAAGAATGTAGCAGGTTTTTAATTACAACTTATTTCTGTAGGAAATTCATAATGAAGAACATTTAAAATGTGAACTTCAGACGCCTTGGAGGTGCCCTGGAATATCATGTCCTCTTCAAGGCAGTTTTTTACCTACTTTTTGGGTTTTTTTCTATTGTGGCAGTTAAAATGGGACTAATTTCTTTTAGAAAGCTATGTGTGGGTGCCAATATAAGGGATTATTCAGGAATGCTTGTGGATGTGCAGGACCTCCTCACATGTTTGAAACTGGATGTCATTACTTCCTAGAAAACAGCTTGCAGCCGTGTCCTCACCTGGAGAGGAGCAGAGCCCAGATGGGGAAGGGAAATGTGTTTGTTATCCATAGGCCTTTTGGGGACTTTTTTTTTTTCTTTTTTGAATCAGTATAAGTTCTTCTGAAAGCTTTAGAGACAAGAGTTTTAAGAGCTGACTTTGACTGTGGTTTAATGGGAACACTTTCAAAATCTGGTTTTATAAATCTTAGAACTTCACAGTTGCTGACCTGTCAGAAGAAATGCCTTTCCAGAAACTGTTCACTGGTGTGTGTATGTTGCTGTAATGGCAGATGATGGAGAGATTCGTTTTATTGCCAGTTTTTTCTCTCTCTACCTGGCCCTTATGATTTTGTGATTTTCTTTTTTTTTTTAAGTTGTTACTTTGTGCTGGAATTTACCATACTATCTTTGCATTAGCTTGATTTCAAACTCTGGAATAAATGACTCCTTTAAAGAAGGAAGAATAAATTCTAACCCAGTTTTAATTGTACTACATAAAGAACTTTGCAAGCCAAGGGTGTTTATTGTCCAGACAAACATTATTTTTCTCCTTAGAAAACAAGAGTGCACCTTTTGTTTCATTATTTCTTCCTGGTAAGTGGACATTTTGTAAACTCCCACCTAAGGGCATGGCACCTCCGAAAAGGACTGTGTCAAGGTTAGTTGTAATGAGTAAAATATGCAAATTCAAATTAAAAATATTTTCTTAATCGAGGATGCATAAATTATTCCCAGTGGGCACCTAAGTGACAATAAATTTCGCATGCCTGGGAATTAACATGTCCCACTTATATTACTTTTCTCTTCCATTAAAAAAATGCATTATTCATTTAAATGGCTTCCATTGTATTTAGCTTCTGAAAAAGAGATCAAGCTACTATTTTGGGGCCTAAATTTAAGCAACATATAAAACGATTTTATGTGTGCTTTCATATTAAACTTGGAAAAAATCTTACATTTGACTGTCTTCTTTAAAGGTAAAAAAATAAAATCATACAAAAATAGGTAAACCCACTCAGCTAATTGCTGTGATCAATTGAAATGATGACAGCATTTCCGATACCATATTTTGGAGTACCCTGGATCTTTCCATACGTATCCAAATCTTTTGAGCTGGGGCTGCATCCTTGTTAAACCCACGCTGTGGCCAGGCAATACAGTGCATAAGCAGATTTTGTCCTGTCCTCCTTCCGGGGTGGTTTGGCTATCCCCTCATCTGCCTCTGCAGGCAGTTCTGCTCTGTCCCCCCCCGCCCCACAAGGCTGAGAGGGGACAAAAGAAGCTAAAGCTTGAATTTTCAAGGGGGACCAAGGAGTGTTTGAGCTGGGAATAAGCAGGAGAGAATAAAGATCAGTGGGGATGGTGTATAGAGCTCTTGGCTGTCCCTCTGTAGCTGTCTTTTGATAATCTTTAACTACCAGTTTGCTCATATGAGCAGCAGTTATTAAAAATGGGGGGTAGTTTATCTGCACACTTTCTTCTTAGCTAAGCAGGTTTGAATGTCCAAGGGCTTCTGTGAGCTCTTACTTGGTGTATACTGAGCACATTGTATCTAATCATTCATTTTTTTTTAAGCCCTTGGAGGTGCCTATAATCCTAAGGATGCCATACAAGCTCCAGTTCTCTCCATGTAAATCATTTACAGTGGGATTTCAAAAGTGCTCAGCCTAACCCTGCTTCCTTAGAAATCAATTGTTAAGGTCCTTGTGACTTCAGTGGGAGTAGTTATGCCAACACAGAGTGCTTTGAAAATGCCTCCCTAAACTGTAAATGAGAATATACATTTGAGAATGTTGCAACCTAATTTTTAGACTGAGCTTGTGATGGTAGTAACAGAGTGCCCTAGATTTAGTGCTGTATCTACTTGATTATGTCACTTTGCCACCTTGTCTGAATTTGGCACTGTAATTCCTATATACATGGGATTTATTCTTTTTGTCGGTTTGATCTTTGTATTTTTATTGTAATGGTCTTATCAGTCCTGCTCTACACTGTACCCACACAAACATTTAAGAATCTCTTTATCCTAAATGTTTCAGTGTCCACAAACATGGCATGTTTTCATGTATGTGTGTGTGTATATATATATATATATATGTATAATTATTTTTCTATTTTTCTGCTTGTACATGTTTAGGGACAAAGTTGATGTGGATTAAATTGAGAGTTTTTTGGATTTGAATGTTGTGATTTTTCGGTGGGGGAGGCTGTTTTTGTTTGGTTACCTTTTTTCTTTAAAATATAAGAATAAGTATTTAAGTGGCCCTTTATAAACGTTGGCATGCTTCACTGTTCAATTATGACTGTAATATTAAAAATGCTAAACCATGACAGATTTTAAAGAATATTTCAAAAGCTGAGTCTGGAGGTAACAGCTTTATTACTGCATGATAACTTGACCCATATTTCCTAACATGATTTCCCTACTGTAACTCGTTCATGTAACTCTAATGATATCAGTTGACCTTGACAGCTAGACCTAAAAGCCTGTGGTTGTCCTGTGTTTTTATCATCTTTTAGATTTTTCTTATTTTGTTTTTTTTTAATTTTAGTTTTTCAGCAATTTCAAGTAATCCATTTTAAATATAGGATACCAAAAATTCTACCAAGAAGGTATAGCTAATTCTAAACAACCAGAATTTTTGCAATTCCTTTGAATCTTTGGACTGAGCATATTTTGCATACAGTTGCAGAGTGATACCGTTCTCTAGCATAAGTCTTAACACCTGTGTACAGACAAATAGTGCTAATTACACAACCACGTGGAAAAATGGTTATTAAATACTTTTGGTGTCTTCAGTGGGAGATAACTTTGCTATTGTTGTTTAGAATTATTCTTAACCTTCGGTTCTGCCTTTAAATGAAAAATTTTTATTTTGTTTTTTTAAATCCCCTTTCCAGTAAATATTTTCCACTTTTCTTAAGTGGAATTTCTAACTAGAGTACCTTGTCCTGATGTCTAGGTCAGTTTTAGTGATAATGATGAGATTAATGCCAGGTATTTCAAAATCCGGTCTGTTAGCAACATTCAACTTCTGAATAACAATGTAAAGGGGACACTACCAGCTTTCCAGTGAGCATGTCACTTTTAGCTCTGAGATCACATCTTAAAACTTGCTTTGAGCCCTTTAAGAGCAAACCTGAAAACCACCTCATTACTATGCATAGAAAAACTACTTTAATCACTTTGAGATTTCTAAAATGTATTTGTTAAAATCTTTCTCTCATTCTGAGGCTGATATCATTTGACTAAGGGCACTGAGGGAGCCTGACTTGAGAGGTATTGGGACATGAAAATATTGGAAATTCTTATAAGCAGTGTTTAAAATAGCTTTTCTGTAAATGATTTGGTTCACACAGAAAAAGTGATTGTCTGGTGCTGTGGTTTGGCAAGCGCTCTTGATGAATATGAATAAATTCACAGGTGATTTCACCTTTTATGAGTAACATGACCATGGTTTAAATTGTCATAACAACTTTTCCAGCATCATGAATTCTCGCCATCTTGTGTTAGCCAGTAGTGTAGGCAAGAGAGACATGGACCTGCTGGACAGAGTCCAGTGAAGGGCCACAAGGATGATTAAGGAATTGTCTTTGAATCATCTAACCCCAGAGGAAAGTCTGAGACAGAGGGGACTGTTCAGCCTGGAGAAGAGACAGTTCAGGGAATTTTATCAATGTACCCTCAAGGAAGGGTGTAAAGAAACCAGGGCAAGGCACTTTTTGCTGGTCTCCAGTGACAGGACGAGAGGCAATGTCCTGGTTTTGCTCTTTGCTCTGTACTCATGTGCAGATAGCCTAGATCCAGAATCCTTCTTCCTTGTTAGCTGGGCTTAAACAGTGCTTTTCACACAGGATCTCCAGTGCAGCCCCTTTGGCCTTGTCGTGCACCTCCTGGCTGAGTCCTACATCAGGAGGCCCTGGGCTCGGGGGACAAGGGCTCTGCTCAACTGAGTGGGAGGAAATGCCCAGAGAGGTCAGAGGCTGCTTCCCAAGGCCTGAATCTGATTTCCACCATCCCAGTCTCATTCCTGTATCTTAAAACCTTAAAGAGACATAAGCCATATCAGCTGTGTGCCTTTCATGGCAATCCCTTTCAACACCTTTCCTATGAAACCCATCTGTCCTGAATAAAAGGAGAGCCTTCCCATATTCCTTTGCAAGGACAAGCTCGTTGGAGAAGAGATGTGATGTTGGGGAGAATACCTGTCAGGGGAGGGTGCAATGCTAAGAAAGAATTCTGTTGGCATATCTATCTGTTCATACCAGATGTTGAAAGCATCATTGAAGGACAAAATACATTCTTTTGGGGGTTTGCTTTGGTGTTGGTGTTAAAAAAATCAAGTAGGGAATATTATTGGTTTTTTCCCCAAAAGAATTGGTTTTTCTTTGGCCTTGATGTTTTTACTTTTACTCAATTATGATATTGGAGGTATTTCAAGTAATAAAGGGACTCTGTGATTGGTATTAAGAAAGCAAGAAAGAGACCCATGTTATGAAGTAACTTACTATCTAGGAAATTGGGTTTTATATTGTTTTTTAGAAGGCAATGATGACTGAAAATTTTGAGTGCATTGATTGTTACTGACAAGCAGGTTACTAACAACAAAAACAGCAACAGAATTTGTGAATTGGTAACAATCCCACAGAATAAAATTGATTTATGAAATTACATTTATATGATAGTTTTATTGGAGACAGTTTGAAATTGAAGATAGATGACATGAAAGACAGAATTCTACTTCTATGAAAATACTCTATACTTGAGCACTTAAGAAATAAACTGAAAGAGGAGGAAATATTTCACATATTAGAGACCTAATAGTTCTTTTATATAAGTCTGGTTCACTCAGATAAATTGATTTCTAGATTTTGGCCTGGATACTTATAAAGACACCTTTCAAGTACAAGAATCAGCATAGAGGTTTTGAGGAAAAATTATGATTAGAACTTCTCCAAGCTGAATGCAAACCGAACTTGCAATGGAGTTTGGCTGTAACACTGGTGTGATGTATTTGATGTGAAGATATTTTTTCCCTTAAATTCAGAGCACAGTGGTTTATTTTGTTGTTGTTTGGGTTTTTTGTTTGTTTTTTTTTTGTGTTTTTACAATTTTGTATCTTGAAAAAGTAGTTTACCTCATGGTTAAGGAAAGGAAAGCAAATAATAAATAACTGGGATAAAAGAAACTTGTGGCTACTAAATATTTGCTGCTGTTTGACGAGCGAAATGTGGGGGTTTGGGGTTCAGTTTTGGGGGGGCAGAAGTGTTATTGTTTCCATGGGGCTTGCTTGTTTTATGACTTGAGTGTTGTGGGTTGTTGGGTTTTATTATTATTTTGGAAAACAGATATTTGACAAGATAAAATTATTCTTTATTTTTAGTTTTATTTAATAACTGGCACAGAGTTCCATGGGTAGATTTACTGATAGACTGGATATTAGGCTTATGAAATGTTAATACAGCTATTCAAAAATATTTTGATAGATGTTAATATTGAAACAGCATTGGAAAATAAGGGAATATTTCAACATAACTAGCCCTTGTAGTTTGATCACCTGATCCAATATTTTCGAATCCTTGCCCTTGCTAGGCTGGAATATGAAATTAAGCATTCAGATCTGGAAACCCCAGCCTCTGGAGAATTTTGCTCTTTTGGAAAAGGCAACTCTGTCAGCACAAAGGCATTTCTGGAAGGCATTTCAATGAAGATACGAAATTGTAGAGGCCACATAGAGAGAGTGGGAGCAGGGAAGAGATAAGGAAGTGTGTGGATGAAAAAATGTTAGAGAAACACTGGGCCAACCCCATTATTTTTGTACTAACTTGGGTTAAGTAATCCCATAGTATGAAAACTTATGGAAAAAATACCATGAAAAAGCAGTAACAAAAAATGTTTAATATATTTCTCTTGGAACAAAGATGGCACCTGCTGACATGCTCTCCTTTTATGTGCAAAGCTGTTTTTTATCCATTTCTGCATGATTCTGGTAGTTTAAGAAAGTTTTAATATAGGCTTGAAGTATCTTCTAATTGAGATTGATTAAAATGTGTTTCATTGTTTTTGTGTAGTCTCATAGAATACATTTTTGCATTTAGAATTGGTGATTTTTATTGTTATCTACTACATAGTGTAAGTCGTTGATGTAACTTCAATGTGTGCTGGATTAGCTTCTACTGTTAACATTCCTTTTTATTTCCAGTTGCTGGAATTATTGCAGCTGATTTTGCCCCAGGCACAGTTCACTAGGGAGTTGGTACCTGGGGTTCTGTTGATATCCCTGTCACTGGCAAGGTAAGGAGAGGTTGACTTGCATTCGCTATGAGTAGCAGGCTAGAAATAAATCATTTTAATATGCTTTCTGAAGATAAAAAATTAGGAGGGGCAGTGGGTGTCTTGCTGATTATTTATATGCACGCCAGTAGTAACTGGGAACCTTGACCGTGATTTTTGAAACAATATTCTTTCTTAGTGATGCGTTGAGAAACAAGTCTTGCTCACACACTGAAGGAACTAACCTATTTTAAAGGGAGTATTTTCTGTATGACAAATCAAAATGATATTTTTTTCCTTGGAAAAAAAAAAAAAGCTCTCCTAAATGAATATCTGTAACAAAGAAAATCTACCATAGAAGTACAAAATTTTAGCTTCTTCTCCATTCAACAAGTTTCTTATGTGGCACCTCCAAGCTGGTTCATGAAAAGCTTGTGTTCCATGCATCCATTTAATTGTTTGTTTTGTTGCTGGCTCTGATGATGTTGGATCAATAAAATGACTTTCAGAAACGCTTACTAGTTCCTTTTTTTTCCTAATAGCATGGAAGGAGTGACACAGCTGAGTGACATTTGTTTAGATACTCGTGTAATATGAGTATCTTTCAAAAGAGGCGAGCACTGAAACGGAGCTCTTTTTAAAAAGGATTCAGTTTTGACAAGTCTGTGCTTAGTGTTTGAATACTCGTGAAATGATTTCCTTGCAACAATGCCATATTTAGCACACTAATAAAAGAGAGGAAGGAAAGTGGATCTTTGATAAGCTAATTATTTTTGGAACTTGCATCAGAGTTTAGTAAATCAGCATGCTGCATCTGCAGTGCTAACCAAACTAATCTAAAATACTTGCCTCCCTGTGGAGGTATAGAAATGTCATAGTCCGTGGAGACCTGCACTGCATTTATGCAGGTCTGCCTTTTCTGTCATAGATTCAACAGACCTTTCCAGAGAAGAACTACAGTACTTTAAACAACCTTAACATGGGGTTTAAAGAGATTAATGAATATCAGCCTTGTACTAAATAAATCTTTATCACTTGCTTTACCTACTGCAGTAATTGCCTCTGTGCAGTGGAACCCATTCAGTCTGTCAGCTTGCCATTAATCTCAAATACATCTTTGACAAAAGAATCTACCTTATCTTCATTTTGGTTGTGTCTGTGTTTGTATGTGAGCTCTGGCACTTAATCAGGTCATCAAAGTACTATATATGAATCTGTTTAGTTGTATGAATATCATATGTTTGAGGAATTCTGACCTCCTGTAAAAGATTTATAAATTAACAAAAAAACCCCAGGGCTTCCAAATCTGTTTGTTACAAATATGTACCCATTCCTGACACCAAATAAAATGTGTTAACAGACATGAGGGCCACGACTGTGCTATGTGAGGTTTATGCAAGCAAACAATATGTGTGTGTTGCCTGTGAAAATATCCTCACTGTCTCGCCCACCCAAATAGCAATAATTTGGGTTATACCATAGGTAGCTTTGCGTGCGTTTTTGTGTTTATGTTTACAGATTACGGTTTCAAAACTGATTTTTGTTTACCTGTGTGATAAACCCCCTCTTTTAATATGGCTATCAAGTTATAATTGAGAATCAAACTGCTGTGATATGTAATTAATGCACATATTTTATACCTGCTTCACAATGCAAACAATTTAAATTTTTTATTTAGCCCTAATGTTACAATCAAATTAATTATGTACTTCCATGTGAATTTAAATTTCTTTAAATTGTTTTTCAATTTTTAAAAATGATTTATTTAGTATTTCTGGAGTATTTTCAAACTCATGTGTAAGGACTGTCTGCTTTCTGAGCTCACGGCTAAACATATAATGAGAAGTCAGGTATTTTTGGATCAATAAGTAAGGATAAATCATATAAATGGATTAGGTTCTCTCTGGAAAGGATAGAAGTTTAGGAGGAATATAATTCTGTGTGTGGAAGGGGCCTTGCATATTTATTCAGATAGTTTCTGCAGAGATAATTGTGTGGCAAAAATTAAGTAAGAACATGAAAAGACAAAGATTGAGTACATAGACTGGAACATGAACTTTAACATGAGTCCAAAATCTGGTAGTCTTACATTGGCAGCCCTAAATTAGGTGCTATTTTGGATTTCTTCCCAATAGGTAGGATTCAGATGAGGGTGTGATGTACTCATTAACTTCATCAAGGGAGATGATTAACAACTGCATTTAAGCTGTTTAACCTCAAAGGCTAGGGAGGAAGATGACCAAGACCTAAAAAAATAAATTTGCAGGGCATAAATCTCCCTTTGGATTGAAATATTTGCTGTAAGTGTTGCTGAGCTAATAAGCGAATGTTGAAGTCAGCAAGAACGGTGAAATACTTTGTAATTTATTAAAAATTAACCTATTTAGCTTAGGTTTTCCAAATGGAGGCTATTAGGGGTGCTTGTTTCATATTTTGAGTGTTGCCCCTGGCTAGTACCCTCTGCAGCTGTGTGTACAGTGCAGGCAATGGCTCTGCTGGGTAGCAAGGAGGTGGGAGCCATCGGTGTGGTTTGGTGCAGTGTGACTGGGGAGGGCCCCCAGAATTCTGTGTCTGCATGGTGCCATATAGATCCAGTCCCAAATCAGCACAGGTGTGCCAGCACAGCACTGGGCCCCACAGGCACCGCGCTGCCTCGCACAGGACAAGGTGCTGCTCTTGTCTTGTGCTAGGACCCAGCTTGTTCCGTGCTCATTTGAAGACTTTGTCCTCTCTTGTACAGCTTAGACATGATCTGTGCAACACCACAATTAAAATTAGGAGACCTGGGTCCTGTTTTTGACCTTGGGCATATTTCTCACAGTGCAATAGTTCTGCCCTTCACTGCCTTTGTCTAAGCACATTGACACAGGTCTGGAAATCATTATGTAGAAATATTAAGCAATACCATTGCTAAACACTAGAGGATATCCCCAACTTCTGTTTTGGTTTGCAAACCACATTTCTTAAAATCTTTAAGGAAAATACATTTCCTAGTAAAAATAGTTTCAGCAAGTAAGTAAGGCAATACATCTTTCCTTATCCTGGAATTTCAAATAACCGGAGACTGGATAATCGAGGCTAATCTGTACATTTATTTGAACAGTTTTGATTAAGGGGTAGGTCTGCTCAGCAGAAAAACCACAAGTGAGAATTTGCCCTTTACATTTAGATTACTATTTTTATGCTATGTTTCTTGACCTTTCAGTGCTGTGTTTGCTGCTTGTGGTTGCTAAGCACATTTAGCTCCTTCTTTAAAAATCAGTCACAAGCCACTGATGGGTTTGAGACTGTATTCAAGAGCTCACAGAAAGCTTGTTTTCTGTGTATTTTGTTGTGGTTTTGTTCCCCTCTCATTTGCAGCAGTCCTCACGTCCTCTCTTGCTGCTCAGCTGCTAAGACCATGACCCAGCTGATGCTGTAATGCTTCTTCCTTTTTCTCCTTTGACCCGCTGTTTCCAGAGTTTCCTTGGAGTCCTGCACGTGAACTACACATACTGCAGCTTGATGCCTCTGCATGGAGCTGCTGGCTCTGCCCTTGCTCTACAGCTGACCTTGCAAGGTCTTTATTTCACAGTAAAAGGCTTGAAGACCACACTCGTATAGAAGTGTTTATCCTAAGAGCTGTTGCTCATGTAACAACTGCAAAAAATGCATGGATTTACAAATCTATGCCAGCAAAGCAGAAACACTTTTACATTCTGCCAAAATTATAGCTATTTATTCCAACAGCTTCTCCTAAATATTCACCCCACACTGCAGACCAGAAACTTTTCAGTACACAATTCTTCTTAGGGACTGTTTTTCAATTTCTGATGTATTGGCTGAATGTTTGAACAAGGAGATGGCAACTAATAGCTGAAAAAGTTTGGCCAAAATTCTTGAGCTGTGTTCCAGAGGGTTATTATGGTTTGGTCTAGTTAATAATGTGCTCACTTCAGAGCTTCCACTGACGTGTACTTGCAGGAATAGCCATCAGATGCTCTTGGGTTGTAAAATTGATATGGAAGAAAGACAAGGGCAGAGACTTCTCTAGCTTTAGTCAATGAAGACACTGGAAATAAAGGGTAAAAAGTAATTACTTACAGAGTTCAGCCTGAGAAGAAAATTATTCAGAAGACTGCTGGATGCAGAGGGTGGGATGAGAATGACATAGTCAAACCAGACACATGCTAGAAAACCCTACCTTGAGCTTCCCACAAAAACTAGCATTTAATTGTGCTATTTTGAAAAAGGTTTTTTCATTTCTCCACTGCAAAATATCTCTAAACTGGTTTGATTGTCATATCCCTCTTCAGTCTTACTCTGGCTGCCTGGTTTTGTTTTTGATTTTAGGGATGTGGTAAATGCTTTTTCAGCTACCAGCAGACACGACATCAAGAGTCTTTGCTAGTCCTGCTGATGTAGGTCACAATTCCCAAGAGGTATCTAAGGCAAGGACCACTAATTTAGGGTTCCAGGATGAGTTAGTGATACAAATTTAGATATAAATCTAGTGATTAGAAGCTGTATCTGGATTTCTAGTAATTTCATATTTCTTTCACGTTTTACAAGAGACTCTTGGATACCCTGAGCACTGACACTTTTCTGAGTAGCTTCCCTATTTTGGTGTATACCAGCAGTCATTTCTTGTAAGCTGACAGGTTCTGCTCTAGCCACTTAAAATCATAGATGAGATTGCTCTGTATAGCAGTTCTCAATTACCTTGCTTCTAAACTATGGCTAATTGAAGCTCAAGCTGAATTTTACTTGTAGATGCATTTACTCTTGATATATGGTCTTCTAGGATTTTTATAGCACATCATTCACCCAGTCATGTTTCTTGAAGAAGCTTCTCCCTTATGTGAAGAATGTTCCATGGTTCTGATAGAGTCTCAGCAACATAATTTTATTTCGGTAGTTGTATTTTCACCTTCTACTACAGTGACTGCTAACTTTTTTCATGGATGTAGGGGAAAGCAGTGCTGTAAATATTTGGACAGCTAAAATATATGAATATTTCACATTTCTTCTTTTTTAGTTCTGTTATTTTATAAAAAATCCATTTAGTCTTCAGTTTTCAAGGTGTTGTTTTTAAGAATCATGCATTCCCTTTTCAAGCTTGATTTTACTTTCTCAGTACTCACTTTCTCATGCTTTTTGGGGAAGAACAAGAAGCTGGGAACTCTGATATCTGTCATGCACAGAGACTGGGCTATATAAAAGGTATGAGCTTGGAAGCAGCTCTCATCAATATCCCAGACCTACAATGCCACAGGATACTTTTTAGGTTATTGTGTCTCATTTGACCTTTGTGTAGCTCTGTAAGATTTATGCTTTTTTTATTGCTGCAAGTAGTGAATTCCAAATACAAAAAGTTCTAGTAGCCTACTAGTCAAGCAGGTAAAATTAATGTAGAAAGAAAATGTACTTTTTCTCTGGTTAAACTCTTTGATGGTTTTAAGGAAAGCTTTTTGAGGAGTGTCTTGCTTTTGCATACCAAGTTACAAAATTTCCCAATGTCAGTCCAGTTTTTTATATTCTCAAAGCATTAAGTTGCCAAAGAGAGGATTTCATTCAGACAGGTCCTGTTTTGTCATTTTGAAGTTCAAATATTAATACCTTTTTTTGCATCATGCTGTGTGGGTCAGACTTCATGGAGAATCAGAAACTGTGTGCGTTGATGAAATCATGTTATTTTGTGTACTTGAGATGCTTCTATTTTTGAGCCCTGTATGTCTGACAATAATGACAGGTGCTGTCCTTACAGTGTAAAGGGACAAATACAGGCAAATTGTTTGACAAAGACATTTAGTGTAGTTCTCAAAGCATTACAGCAAAACTTTGAAATTAGGCTTTCTTGGGAATAATTAAAGGAGCAGGTTTGGAGTCAGTTAAAGACCATACCCATATGTAGGAAGCAATGCAGAACAATATACAGTGGAAAGATATCTCACTCTTTGTTCTTGGCTTTTACAAGGCTCCTATGTGGAAAAAGATGAATTAGAATTAGTATGAATGGATGAAAATAGGTTTTCAAAATATTTTCTTTCTTTGTCTCTTAAGGCACTGCTTCCATCTACAGCTTTCTTCCAAAACTTGAAATGAATGAAATCTCTTTTAATAAAATTAGAAGTGCTATGAGAAGCCTTTGGGACAGGGAATTTTCACGTATATTTTTTAATGAATGACATTCTCCAGCTGGCCCTATACCCTGCCTAATATTTTGCACAGCTTTAGAAATTTTGGTTCTGTATGCTTTATTTGTCATGGATATTTGCATCACTGAGTATATTTTTAGAGACTCTATTGAGAATAAAATTTTATTAACTTGTTGAGGATATATTATTTTTTATGCAATTATTTTCCACTTCAGAAATATTTTGTGTAATATTGCAAATCAGGTTTAAACTAAAATATGCACAATGGAATTTAAAATCTTTGTTTCCTAAATGATGATGATAGTATTAATTAACCTGCTGTTTACTAAGGAGTCTTAGTCCCTTACAGACTATTGAATAGAGGGGCAGAAGAAACTCACTCAGCCTTGTCCATGATGTGTAGGTGCTACTTACAGCAGCCCAGTGCAAAATCCTTTCTGGATCTGGGAGCACACAGCTGTCCACGCCTGTGGCCCCTTGGTCAGCTTGGAGAGCATGGGCTTGTCCCTGAGCCAGACACTCACTGCAGAGCCCCTTCTGTGCAAGGATGCCAAGGGATGGCTTCTGTTGTTAAACAAATGTGTGTTGTGTGTGCTTTGTAATAAAGGGGAGGATGATTCTTGGAAAAAAACTAGCTGATGACACTTGAAATTTTCTTACTCTGGAATATTTTTGTTAGGATTTTTTCCTACATTCTTTTAAAATAAAGTAGCCTGCTTTGATGAATGAGAGGTCTTCATCTTTCTTCTAGGAGAAAAAAGAAGTGAAATAGCAGGTTTGAGTCAGCTTTCTCTTGAGGGTTGTTGCAATATATTCAATAAGTCGCAATGTCATCTTTATACTGGGGGTATTTTCTTTTTCCAGTGGTCTTGGATTTTCTTTTTTTTTTTTTCTTCTCATGAGGTTTATTTGGCAACTTATGAAAATGTATGTAAGTCTTCCAATTTGCTTTAATGTCCTGGAAGGCTGTCCTCAGAAACGCTCACCTCAACCCAGAGAGGATGAATTATCACCAAAATGTAAATATTTGTGGGGTTGGTCAGTTCATTTGTTTTTCCTTTGTTTTTTTTCATGCTACAAGATGGTGTTTTTCTTTGAGCTGTTAAAAGTTCAATTTTGGCAGTTTGCTGTAGGCAGAGGCACTGTGGTCTGTGAAGACACACCAGTACAGATATGCACACCCGGTTTTTGGCAATAAGGGATTATGAGCTACCAACTGGTTTTCATCAGCCTACAATTTTCCTGTCAGAGCCTAAAAGAACAGAAAACAATTTTGCTTGTAGAAATGCTCAGTGCCTGCTTATAATTAACTCTGTGACAGTGGTTTTCACACAAGTCTATTACTTATTTTATATAAACTTCAAAGGATTTTATAAACATGAAATGTTTAACTACTGGAAAAATAAATAAAATTGAAACATTGCAATAACTTGAAGGAGATATTTTTTCCAATGTTTTCTGGGAAAATTCATAGCATAAGGTACATCTGGAGGCCTGGCCCAGATGAGCTCTCCCATGTTTAATGCTGTGTGCAGTATGGTCTTTCCACCTCTTTTGTTGTCTTATTGAGGTTTTATCGAGGACAGAAAGAGGAACGCGCCTTTGAAGAGCTTTATGTGTCACTTTATTGAGTCGCCTGTATGAGATGCTTTAGGGTTTCTTTCTGCTTGAACAATGCTCGATCCATGTTGTCCTGCAAGCACATTCTCTTGGTTTGCTCTTCTAACTGCAGCTGCCCCAAGGCCCTTTCTAATATATGTTCTCTTAATGTATATTTTTGTGACTAAGTGCCTTTCTGTAGTGAACTCCTTCCTTCTATATTTTCTTACATCACAGGGTTCTGGTTTCAAAGTAGAAGATTTAATTATATTTATGTCAATTTGAATACAAAAACTCAAATTGCATTACAGCAGAGTTTTTGAGAAAATCTTTCGATTATTTGTTCTTCAGGTGTTTTTAAATGCAAGAAGTAAATGATTTCAAATTGTGAAATGATTTTTTTTTCTTTGGTTATTAATTAAACATTGACATGATACTGTACAAAATAAGGAAACGTGAAAGTAGAAAATGTTGTAATTTAATGGACAAGAGAAGGCTTTTTAAGATCTTTAGCTATACAATTCTTTATAGCAAAGAGAAACTGAAATTTTGTTGGTTTTTATATACTTAACGTGCCCTTTTATTTTAAATGAGTTACACATTGCTATTTTATTTTGGTTTAAGAGATCTTTAGCAGCACAAAACTAATCTCACATGTATAGACAAAATGGAATCTGTAGATTTTGACTATTAATGTTAGCATATGCTCTCTAATGTATGCTAATTTATTTGTGGCCACCATACATTTTAGCTGCAATCTCTTTACGTTACTCTTAAGTTTTTGAATTAATAGAATCATATGTTGTTTTCTTTCACTTCATTGTGTTTATTTAATTGGAGGTATGGGTGCCTGGTCCATACCAGACTTTCTCACACAGAATAGTATTTGTTGCTTGGTTTTGAACTGAGGAAACTACCCCTGAATGAAATTTGTTCATAGCATTAATAGTGTGTAGCTCATACTGAGGAAGAGAAGAACTTAAATCAGACTCAAAACACACACTGGGAGTTCTGTAACATTTTGCATAATTTTTACAGTCACTTACAGGATTTATCTTATCCAGAGTGTTAAAGCATATCAGATCTATCTCTGGTTTCCACAGAGAGTTAGATATATTCTGTATGTGTGCAACAGCATTGTCATCTTGCTTTTGGCAGTTTTAAAACAGTTTGATTGCAACTGGAGTGTGGTGGTGGGGTTCTCCACTGATGTTAATTGCAGGGATAAGAGGTGTCTATATCTCTGCTGTCTTTAGAATTTTGCTGCATATTTGGGCTGCTGATACACAGGACTGAGGGTCTTCCTTTGGTACAACCTGTGCCTGCTAGTTGAGGTAACTCTTGAACAGATATCATTCCTCTTGCCTGCATGCTACTTAAATTACCTTCTCATTCACCAGGTAAGCCTGGCAATTTCCTTATTAGTTTCTTCATTATTAATTTTTTGGGTAAGGATAGGCAAGGCTGAGTGACTTCTGCTGTTGGTAAGGGACATGAAAGGCCTGGTTCTCAACTCTCAGCTCAGAATGTTACTCTTGCTGAGTCCAGACTTTGACCTGGGACAGGCAGAAGACGGACTAAGTGCTCACAGAAATCTCAATGTTTTGCTACACAGTGTTCTGCACATTCCTTCTCTCTTATTCTTTTAAGTTCCCAAGACCAGATTTTGGAGCACCAAGTTCTTTCAGGAATCAACAGTCTTCTGTTCCTCACAATGCTTCAGGATTGTGTTCCGGCTGCCTGGCTGGCCAGATGCCTCTGTTGCAAAGGTTCCTCTTTATCCTGGTGTCAGGAATGATGGGAATGGGAGTTGAGAGAGGGGAAGATGCCTTAGCCAGCATCACAGCAGAAGATGTCCCCTCTCCTTAGCCTCCTGGAAATGGGTCTGTGCTTGGCTTTTTGCCATGCATATTTGAGTGGGGCATTATATCTCTCTCTGCTGAGCTGAACTCATGACTTTAAGGTTTGTTTGGGTTTGTTTTGAAAGACTTGGATGCAGCTGTCTCAAATTTCCACTCAAATATATTCATTTGGCCTTGCTTGTAATGAGCTGAATTTCATAGTGCCTGTACTGAACAGTCAGCTTGCTACACAGAATCTTAACAGCTTTAATAATTCCCCTAACCATCCAATTAGACTAATAATAAAGGCTTAATTACATATCCAGTTAATCATCAGATTTGTTCACTGAATGGCTTTAATTGGTAGATAGAGCTGTTACACTATTCCAGTTTGAAAGCTATCACCCATTTTTGCTCACAGCTATATCCACCCAATTGTTTTTTATGGTTGGGACTCAACCACCATTTATTGAGACAATAAAAAAGCTCTTGAGCAAAGAAACATAACCACCCTGTGCTGTGGGAGCACCCGTCCACCTCTGGGTGCCTGTGTTCTAGCCAGGGCCTCTCTTTACATTGCTCTATACTGCCCATGTTGAAGGAACTCCAAATAGCAAATAGCTCCTTTACAGGTTTCCAAAAATTAAGATGTTCTGTATTCTGCCCAGGTAGTTCTTTCAAAATGACTGTTAAAGACTCTGGGACCTGGAAGCCCCTTGGCTTTGTAAGATTCAATAATGCACCACCTAAGCCATTTTGAAATAGATACTTCAGTAGCCCTGAGTCTTTTCTTATTATGGAAACATATAAATTGGCTCATCCTGTAAAACCCTTCAGTTTTAAAAATGTAAAACCTAATTGCCTTATGGACATTCAAAGAATGGAGGTGCTTCTCTGGGGAGATTTTTGCACTGAACCAAAAGATGACAGAACTAGTTACTGATTAAAAAGAAAAGAAGAGTTAACCTCTTGATGCCAGTTGTCAGGATTTCCCCCACATATATTTCTGCCTGGTTTAATTGCTACTATATTTCTACACCATACAGATCTTACTTCATTTTCTTCAGGGTTGAATGGGGTAACTGGTTACAGAAACCTCATTGTCCTAGTCATGTTCCCTTCATGTTTTCACATCAAATATCCTATACAACTGCAAAATAATTTCCTTCCTTTAACAAGATTTCCAGCATCCTGAGTTCGGAAGACTCATGTTCAATGTTGAGCTTTAGCTGACAATATTGACCTTTGCTGTATTTCATGAAAGTATCATTTAAAACTACCTTAGCTGGGGGTAGTTGGGGGGAGCAGGGGGAGTCTTCCAGTATGTCAAGAATAATTATTCTGCCTTTGCATAAATAATCTGTTATCAGAGGAGAAGAAATGGTGATATTTTTAGCAGGCTCTACACCCTGGGGAAGTAAATGAAACATAAAAATGAACTTTCAAAGTCTTAGTCTATAGAAAAAGGAGCAGTGTGTGACAGCAAAAAAAGTGAATTTCTGTGAATTAGTACAATTCATTATTCGTGCCGTACACACTCGCTGCCTTACATCCCCTGCACTGCCGCTGGAATAGAAAATCAAACTCCTGGCCGCCTCCCTGGCCTCAGTGGCAGCCGCTCTGATTGGATGCCTCCTGCAGCATGGCCGGGAGCATCAAGGAGCTGCGGGCCGGGGAACGTGCAGAGCAGCCCTTCTTCAAGTACGTGTTATGAGCTACCTTTAAAAAGATGTAAGTGGTTTAGGTTTAACAGGCACCCCATCTCCCCCTTGCAGCTCATTTAAGTGGGAGGAGGAGTGTACATACAGATCAATAGCCCTTTGACAAACTGTGTTTCCATAGCTGGATTCTTTAAAAAAAAAGAATAGAAGATTTCAGAAAATGCACAAATGCTGAACCTCAAGTATGAGAATTTATCCTACTTCAGCAGTCTTGTGTTTAGAGTCCTGTATTTCTGGCTGTTTGGCACGGGAGCTAGATTTGTTTAGTATGCATATTGCACATAAAGATTAAACAATGTCAGTGAGAGCATAGTGTGTAACCTTTCGATTAACTTCTCTTCAGATAATTAATGTAGTTATTTATAATGTGCTAGTGTTCATGATACAGATCTAATACTTTCTGTAACAGAGGCTGGAAAAATCAAGGTCTTGCTGATCGAGACAGAGGTGCTGTGTAATGTCCTCATACAGCAATTTGCAATATGTTGATATCACAACAGCTTCCAGGTGACACCAAAAGTAATAGCTGCTGGTCCTGGCAACCTGTGAGTTGACTCTCTTGAGCTTTAGCATTAGTCTGTAACACCATACCTTGGCTCCCTGTGCATCCCCCTTCCCCAGAACCAGGAGACCTGGCATGGCATGGCATGGCCTTCCACTGAGGAAGAAAAAAGAGTGCTGAGCAGAGCCCACCAGTTTCCCACATACTCTTGAGGGCCTATGGAGTCTTTGGGTCTGCTGTGTTTGGTGTCCCCCCTTGCCTGCACTCTTTCTCCTCTTGGCAGGCTGCTGAGACGTCTCCCTGGCAAAGCAGCTGAGCAAAGTCGTGTGTGAAGGCTCCTGGCTGTGGAGGAGTGGGGAGAGGACAAGCTGTGCTGGGATACAGGGACTGTGCATGAGGGAGATGCAGAGCAGGCAGGCACCTTTCCGTCTGTGCCATGGCAAGAACTTCTAGAACAGGTTTTGACTTCATCTGTGCAAACAACTCTGGGAAAGAAAGAGCCAGTGATGTCTATGTGCATCCATTGCCCTTGAAACTTCATTATCATCTTGTTCACAGAGATTAATAGTACTGTGATGCACAGTGGCTCAAGTCCCCTGAGACTTTCAAGTACCTATTTTTTCATACACTGATAGCAGCTGATTTTGTGTTTTCCATTATTTTCTTGTTTGCAGCAGCTATTGGCTTCTTGTTTTTCCTTCCACACATTTAAAGCATCTTCCTTTCCTGTGTTTTAGCTGCTTGATGGCTTCCTATTGAAGGGGCAGTTGCAGATAAGGACTATGCCTGTTTGTACCCTTGCTTTCTCTTGGTGCTGCAGCCCATAATGACATAAGCCTCTGAGCCACTGAAAATTTTTCTTTAGATATGATCTTAGCTTAACAAACTGTTCCAAAAGTTGATAGGGATAAGTATGTAAAATGGATAAAACCAAAGTGCATACTTTTTGTCATTACATTTGAATGTGAAATTTTCAGAGGACACTAAGGACACTTTACAGCAATGAAAGAGGTTTGTGCCGCCAATTTCTCCAGTAAATGAAAAGAACTTGATATAATCTGTGATAAGGGGTATTTTTCTGAGAATCTTCTAGTACTCTAAGTGTCATTAGCCTTTTTTATGACTCACATTGTGAAAGGGACAGAAATAAAAAGAATTTCATCATCATTAGAGAATTCTTTCTAGGGTTACTGCTTTTTCTGCACCACTCTGTTTGCCATAACTATCCCTGGACTGCATTAGAGATAACTCAGGGCCTGTTTCTTGCCTTGGTGAAGGCCAGTGCTGCCTTCTGAACTGTAGGACCTTCACTGTCATTTCCAGACAAAACAGTTTGGCCTGCTTAAACTTTTAAAGGCTTTTTAAAAATCAGGACCATATCAGTTCTGGTTATTTGTGTATGCCATACCCCATTCACTGTAATCAGGTTGAGATTCCTATATCTTTCCCTGCCATTACACAGTGTAACACATTGCTTACAACCATATCAGGAATCTTCCTGGTTTACGATGCTTCATTAAGTGCATACAATTAAGCATCTGTTCAAACTAAAATGTTAAACTTTATGGCATTTGCATTGACAACCAAGTGTGTTCAGTACAAATGCCACATTTCAGTACTTGCCTTTTAAATATTTTATTATGTTGTCCTGAAATTAACTTTTTATTCTTTTTTTCTCACCTTTTCAGATTCTGATTCAAGAGAAATTCTTAAGCTTGTTCTTGCTTCTTCAGAACTGTTTACATTTCTGGCCTAGCCTATCTCTGTGACCTGTCAATTCTTGTTTGCCTTCTCTGTAAATTATATGAGCCTTGAGACCTTTTTCTTTTCACACTTTGCATCAAACATTATTTCTTCCTCCACATTTATTCAGCTCCATTTAAAACTGTTAAGTGTTCACTTTTATTTTTTTCACCCACAAGAGCAGCAATTAGTTCTTGGAAAGCTCACAAACCTGCAAACTGTATCCTTGCTAAGTGAAGTTGTCTTGTGATCCTATTACAGCGATTCTTCCTTTTCTCAGTGTGGATCCCTCTGCCTTCCTACTGCTCGTCATGGTCTTGTCAAGCATTCAAATGTAAGCTCTTCGGAGAAGGGCTTTATGTTTAAGTATGTTTCTTTATAGCTGGTGTACTGTAAGAATAAATGGATGTTCAAGGTCAGTCTACTGAAGTTTATTTGATGTGCCAAAACTCTTCTGCACTTTGGAGCCACAAGAATGAGCAAATTCAAAGACTTATGTCAAAGTGTTAATTGTCAAATTATGAATGCAATGTAAAACTATTGCAGCAGTGTTCTAACTTCTTCTGGGTGGTCACCTTACCAAAGGGTTGTTACAGCAGAAGACAACACATTTTCAGATGCATTTGGGTCACAGGCCTTACTCTGAAAGCCACAGATGGGGCTGTCTGGATCTCACCCAGTCTACCAGGGCTCTGCAGCCTTTAGAGACAGAAATAATGTCTTGGTCATGCATATGTGAAACAAAAATTTGTGACAGATTGCTTTGTATGCAATGCTTCTGATTGTTCATAGGAGATTGTTCATAGGGTTAAGGAACCAAAAGAATCCACATGAAAAAGCTGAAAAGCATGCTTATAATAAGTGTCATGAAAAATGAGAGCAATTGGATCTGATGACCATTTAGGCATATTCCAGTAACACACAAAAACTACATTTCAAAGATGTACCTTTGGGGCTATTTTGTGCCAGTCTGGAACATAAAAGAAAAACATGTACTTCTGCTCCTGGATTCAGTAGTTGAAATCAGAAGCAAATAAACTGAGCTATGTACCAAAGGTGTTCAGTGGAGTGAATTCATCCAACTTCTCAAATTGCTCAAGAGCAGCTGTTTTGGTGTTAGTCTCAGTTTAGAATATTAAATACTGGTTGTGTTCAGCTTTCTCTATCTGTTACTGCAGAATAACTTTGGGGTTTTTTAATCCAGATCCATTCTAATAACAATGTACTAATTAAAATGCTGTTGCTAGTGAAAGAGACAGTCACTGTTAAGCTTTTTTAACCACCTGCCTATGTTGAGTTGAAATGTGATGGAAATTGGCCTCTACAGGAACTTTTGACCATGTTTTTCATTTAAAATCTTTCTGCTCCTTACTCTGGATTTCTTAGGAGAAACAAAATATTTGTCAGTCAGTGTTAGCACAAACATTACCCTACAAAACCAGATATTGGTCATATAGTGGAAGAACCAGAAGATTTGGAAAACTGGGGTTCTTTCATATAAACAGCTAAAAAGCAAGTGCAATCCAGGTGACCTGATGCTTCTGAACATCTTTCACCACTGTACATGGTGATGTCTGTTACTTGTTCACACAAGCCCCAGCACTTCACTGCTCTTTTCCTCTCATTGTGTGAAAGTAGCTGTGTTCACTACTTCAGCCTTCTGGGAGACATGGCAAAACAGGAAGTAAATCCTTTTCTTCCCTTTTTCTCTTATCTTTTTGACGATCAGACCTTAGTTCCCTTCTTTTCTCCCTAATGAGTTTTGTTACTCATTTTCTATTTTCACACCTCTGCTCAGCTGTAGCTGTAGCCCAAGATTTTACGTGGGTGATGTTTGTGACAGACTTTGCCTGTTTAGTTGTCTGCTTCCTCTCCCTGGCGACTTTGGGCCACTGTGCCCCTGTTCCTCCTCCCTGGGACTGTGCAGTCCTGCCTGTAGGCAGGGCCAGCACCATGGGATCAGTGGCTGCCCAGGCAAACTGCTTCACCTCCCTCCTAGATCAGCAGCCAGAAAATTCTCTCTGGTATCAAGAAAGAAATAAAGATCTCTAAAAGTGTGGCAACTCTAACAACAATTTGTAAAAGGCAGAAATTAGGAAGCATCACCACAAAGTCTTAAGCTGCTTTCCATAGTGTTTATGTTCTCTTAATTTAGAGTTTCAGAGGTTGTCTCAGAAGTATGTTAGTGTGAAATTAAATTTAAAATATCAGGGTTAAATTCAGCATCCACTAGAAGAAAATATTGCAGAAGCAGGTTAATATTTTTAAAATACCTAATTATTTGGAATATTAGCTTTTTAGGATCTTTAACAAGTGATGATTTGCAAATTCTGTATATTTCTGTTGAGTCCTGTTTTAGGATTGAGGGATTTTCACTCTAGGCACCCATTTAGAGAAATGAACTGGCATCAGAACATTTGTGGTTTAGGGCTGACTTTTGTCACTGTGTATTGGTGACATGTGAAAGATTCTTTTCTGCATACCGGTTTTATTTAAAATCTGATGAGTGTTGAGAGCTAATCATTTGCTGTCTGAAATGTCTTTGTCTGAAAAGATACTCTTGTGATTATGTTTGTTGAGAAATATCAGTGGAGCACTACAGCAGTAGGCACCATGTAAATCAAGTGGGTGCTGCCAAACCATGTAGTCAGAGGTGTTCTTGTTTGAGATACAGTTTTTAATCCAGAATTAGGATTAGCCTGTGCAGAAGCCAGGTCTGATAAGCCCCCTGGAGTCTTCAAAGATGAAGTCACAGAATTTTTTTAATATATTGTCTATGGCTCTAAAGTATGAATAATGAAATAGATTTGCATTTGGTATAAGTTTAGTTTTATTTTCTCACCACTGTGGTGAGCATTTGATGGACCCAAAGTCATTCTCTTGCATTTTGCAATTCTTTTCTCCTTTATTTGTCTTCTATTATGGAATATTTCTATCAAATAGGCAGTTGAGGGTCCCTGCTGCTGCTTAACCTGAGCACAGTATGTTTCTGATTGACACCAACCAGAGAGTTCCCAGCACTGCTTACTTGGACTGAGAGAACAGGCTAAAGCCCTTCTGCACTCACAAAATCCGTCCTGAGATATTTGAATAGCTAAAATGGAAGCTCAGTTATTTTCTAGGGGAATTACTGCTCATGTATAACTGGGAAGCGGGGAGAAAATAATGTAGCGAGGAAAGCCTTCAGAAAGAGAGAAAGTAGGTGATAAAAATAGGGCATTTCCCTGACTGAATTTCCAGGCTATACAGCAAGAGGTTTCACTCCTCCTTTTTTTGACCTTAAAAAAAAATAAAAGGGGAGGGAAGGATGTTGGTACATCAAAACAATATTGGAGGTTTCTTAATAGATTGAAGCACTGCCCAAAAGCATTGCATTTGATTTTTCTGCTGTTGTTTTCACTGGAACTTGATGCAGCAGGCTTTAAAGCATTCTGTGATTCTAAGGCATGTAATGAGATAGTCCCCATCACAGCTCCCACAAACCTCTAACTAGTTAGAAAGCTGGCACTCTAATTACCCAGCAATAGATCCCCTCTTCTTGCTACTATCAGCTTGATCTAAACTGGGCTTACAATGTAAAAGTAGTTCTGAGATTAATGCAGTTATTACAATGTAAAAGTAGTTCTGAGATTAATGCAGTTATTAAAAATAACGTTAAAAAATCCATAACCAGTTGTATCAGTAAATTAAAAATATAGATTTTTCTCGTGAGATGAAAAGTGTGCAAATATACTCTGAAAACGAATGTGCATGCAGTAGAAATATGTGTGTGTACAACATAATTTGTGTCCATAATATAAAATTGTGTAATGTCCCGTGATTTCAGCTATAAGTGAGCCCCATCTGCTGGTGATGTAAAGAAACAACTGAAGTTGCAACTGCAGAGAAAATACTCACAGAAAACTCTGAAACTCTTTGCAAAAGATCAAAGCCTTAAGTATATTAATTATATATATGCATCTAGGTGCAATCTAATCACGACAATTCTTTAAAACACTCATCTCTACAGCACAAACTAATCACTATATCTTAATTAAGAATGAAAAACGTATTTTTGGAAAGTTTGCAGACAGCTTGTGGTTTTTTCCCTTTGTGAAGATTGAATTTTAATGCAAATGCTTATGGAGTTCTAACTTTTTCACACTTCTGATTCAAATAAACATCAACAGTTTCTTCAGCTTAGAAAAACAAAATTGAATTGGCTTTTGTTGTGGAATCAAACACTTCCTGGAAAAACCTTAATTATCACAAGCTCCTGTGGTTTTGTTGGGCAAGGTAGTAGCAGTGCACCAGCTAATGAGAACAAGGAGAATAATTAGAAAGGAAGCTCTGACAGACTCTATGTGTGTGAGATTCAGTTTGGGCATTTCCATCATATTTCTGCTCTGGTGTTGGTAGAGGTCGATTTGCATTCAAGGCTTGCAGTGATTGTTAAAGAGTTAAGGGCTGTCACAGCAGTGTCTCTTTCGGTGTGACCCAGGGGTGGGTTTTGGTAAACATTTTGGTTTCCACCTTTGCAAAGACTCCCCATCACAGTGAAAGCTTGGTGAAGTGCAGTTCCTGGGAGCTCTGTCCCATGGCTGCACTGGGCTGAGCTGGGACAGAACTGCTGGGGTAGCCTGGAGAAGGGGGACAGCTGGGGACGGCTGGGTTGGCACCATGAGCCCACTGTGACCCTTGCCATCCACCCACCCCACGTTGGGTTAGGTCCCAAAGGCCTTTTCTTGCTTGTAGACTGAAACCAGGCACCCTCTCTGTAGGCAAGTTTTGGAGTGCAGCCTACCAGCTCAGCAAGGTCAGCCCATTCCTGTCTTAACCCAGTGGATGAGCAAGTTTGGAATGGATATAGGAACAAACTTCAGGTGTGTGAAGTTTAGGAGTTCCTGTGCTCCAGCTTCTCCAGCTGCATGAAGAGCTGAGTTGAGAATAAGCATCCAAAATAAACAGTTTCAGTTCTTTATTATTCCACTGCTGGGGGTTTAATTCTTATTCATTTCTCAAAATGCACATATTTTTGTATCCATCTTCAAGTTCAGATGTTTATAACTCCATATGTCCTATACAGCTTTGTATGACCCATGTTGGCTTTAGTGCTTCCTAATGTAAAACTAATTTATTTTATGTTTTCATAAATTCAATTAGTAAGTTTATTACAGTTATGAGTGTTCAAGTATTTGCAAGTAGTTTGTTCTGTGGTGACACAGGTCAGGGAGTGCCTGAACTGTGTTGGTGTCTTCAGCACTGGGATGAAGGGCAGGTGTTGTGGGGGCTTTCCCTCTCCTGAATGGGGCTGTGACTTGCTGTTAGTCTGTTCTGCCTCTTTCACCATCATAAGTTAACATTGCACTTTTGGTTTTGCTTGTTTCAATATGGCATCCTTTTTTTTGAGCCTGAATATTACAGTGTTTTTCTTTTCTTTTGTGTTTACCCCTGATGTTTTAGAGAGAAGTGCAGGGGGAGAAGTGTGGCTGAATTCCTGTAGCAAAGAGGAAATGGATGTTGCATACTTGTCAGTTCTGTATAAAAAATTTGGATAATTTGCTCGGCATAAATTATTAATCACTAATGTGCCAACTGCTCTTTTTTTTGATCTTCCATTACAGTTCTGATAGCTCTTGATAAATCACATTTTTCTTTTCTAAATTTGTTACTGGCTTGCATGGCTTTCAGCTTTTCCTATTAATTACAACACCAATTTGAGGACCTCTTTCAGTGCACACTGTGTTCTTCTGAAAAACTTGGAAGGGGTTTTCTGTTTGAGGACATCTTAAAAAGCTGAGAAATGAAGTTATGGTTAAGTTAAGGTTGAGTTATGGCTTTCACGTCCGCACTTGAACTAATATTTAGACCATTTAATGCTGTCTGGTGCTGTGAATTTGCTGTGAATCTCTGCAGAGAAACTATTTCATGAAGCTTTGTGTATGGGGATTTTATGAGATCCTTCTTTTCCCTTCAGCACTACCTTCCTGCACTGTACAAATTGTGTAAACTTAACCCTTTTCCCACTTCGCTGGAGGGCTGTGGAGGCTGTGATTTCAACTCTGACTAGGCTGAGTGAAATGATTTCACACTGCAGTACTCAGCATTTCTCACAGAGACTAGTTTCCATGTCAGTATTTACTGTTCTCTTTCGACCTTGCCACACAAACCCAACACAATTGCAATGGAAGTTTTTTGGTGTTGTTTATATAATGGAATTGCTTATGAACTGTTAATTGCAGTGGCTACAACTGTGTAGTCAAAGCCGCTTTTCATTAAGATTTTAGGTCTCCAAACGAAAAAATAACACCAATGTCTCTCCTAAGGGTCAAAGTTGACTGCCTCTGGTTGAGACTTAAGTAAATGCATCAGTGGTGTATTAAGTTTTAGTTTTCCTTTGAATCGATAGTTGATAGCAGTTGAAATTGGAGCTGCTCTCTGTAACAGCAAAGAGCTGTGAAATGCCAGGTGGTTGTAACCCATGGCCAGGAGAAAATCTGAAAGTAAAAGAGGAAGGAGGACAGAAGGAACTAATGTTGCTTTGCAGAGGCAACTGCCATATATCTCAAACAGCATCAGTAATTTTATGGGTGGGTGCAATCAAGTCTAAGAGAAGTAAAAACTAATTAAATGATGGATAGTATCTTAGCAGGAAAAGAATTAGACCGAGGGAAAGGGAAGGTGTGATTTGGGAAATCTTATACAAAATATTTAAACTGGAAACACTGTCTCATCTTTCAGGCAGGATAAATTATCCTTTGATAGAATAAGATTTTTGAGAACAATGGAAATGTTATAGAAGCATTAGCAGACCACAAACCTCACTGATGGCTTATAGTGGGCACTGAAGTTTGAATAAAGCACCTCCACATAAAAGTCTTTGTCTTAGAGAATTTTGAGTATGACCAGAATGAGTTTATAAGAACTTTGACATCTTATGCAGGCACTGTATAGAGAGGGGTGGCTGAGTCTGACTGTTTGCCCTTGTGTACTCCTTAGCTTTTCTGAATTTTTCCCTGCAAGATTATTTTCATCAAAAGTGTATTATGTGGGAAAATGTGAGTTTTGTTGAAATTGAAAATTCCCACAAACCTGTATATTTTTGATGGTGGTGGCTGTTTGGGTTTTTTATGGGGGGAAAATAGAAATATAAACAAGTTCCAATTTTTTTCTGATTTCAAATTTGTTACAATTTCAAGAACTGTTATTTTTAAATGCATGGGGTAAATAGAAAACAGACTAACAAAAAGTATTTCTAATTTTGGCTAGTTATATCACATCCCAGTTTAGATGAACATTGTCCTTTTTCAATAATTATTATAGTTTGAAAACCTGTCGAAAATTTAGTTTGTAAGAATAATGTTTTCCAATACATATTTTATCAGTTTCTCATTCTGGTTAAAGGAATGATTACAGAGCCCTGTAGTAATGGACTGAGAGGTGATCACTTAAAATAACACAGCAATCAAAACATGAGTTTCTTTCAAGGCTCAGAAGAGATGTGAATTCATCTAATATGTTGTCATAACTTCAGATAATTAAAAGCTGATCTAGTGACAGCAAATGTCAGTTGAGAGAATTTAAGCTCTTAGAGTGATATGAGCTATTGAGGAGATAGTAGTGTTGTTGTTGACTCAAGGAGTGTTAATACTGCTCTGAGATAGGTCCAGATATCTGCATTCAAGAAAATGCATTAAGGTGTCTTGCAAGTAGTTTTTAATTTTTGCTTTGCTCTTTCAAACACAGTTGTCATTAAATGGTTTCATATTGCCTCATTAGAGACATTTCTTGAGTTGTGTGCTGTAGGCACACACATCCTTCTTTAATAAAAATAATTTCAAGTTGATGACTGCCTGCAGCACGCTCAGCAGTATTTGGAGAAAAAGGTAACCTATTAATATGCCTGAATTGAATTATTGGTGCTTGAAAATGCTGGGTTATATTTTTGTATTAGTTCAATATGTGTATTGTGATCACTAAAAACCCCAAAAGCCTGCAAGATTTCCTAGCTGACCAAAAAAAGAAGAAAAAGTAAAGGAAAAAAAAACAAAAAAGAAAAACAAAAACCTTCCACAAATAAAAAGGGAAACATTTTGTCAACAAAGTATTTGGCATCTTCTTAAAAAAAATCAACCAAACCCCCCCAAAATGTAATTCCTTGACTTCTTTCTAATAAATGACCTTTCTTGGCCAGCAAAAATCCTGTACAGGCTCTTTAGATTTAAGACCATAATGACAACACTATTAAGGGAAACAAATTTCAGCCATCTGGAAAGTGTTCTCACTGCATCCAATGTGTGCCCCCAAGAGCACAGGCTGTGAGCAGATGTTGGGCAAGCGCAGGGCCAGAGTTCTCTCTCCATGGCTCTGCTGCAGCAGGAAGCATCACTGACCAGGCCAGGTCATCACTGAGCCTTCCTAAGGTTCATGAGCTGGCAAAGGTTGAGGTCGAGAAACTGATTGGTTTGGTGGTTTTAGTTTAATCTTCGCAGGAGCTCACGTGCTTACTTTTTGTCTCCCACTAGATGTTCTCTAGGGTTCCATTCTAACCTGAATTATTCAATGTTTCTAACATTTTAAAAGCTCTCATTGAAGATACAGGTGTGCTTCTGCCATCAGAGGGGGAGTAACAGAACAAGAGGACACAAATTGCTTGAAAGAAAAATTGGCACACTGCACCAATCCTTAACTATTTTTTATTGTCAAGATGGTACTGTATCATATATTTAAAGTTCCTTCACTGATGACTTAAATATTGTTATGGCATTCTAAAGAATTAATAGATTCCTGTTCCAGTAGTGCTGAATTTGCTCCCAAAATTCAAGTTATCAAATGTAAAATTAACTGCGTGGTGCGCATCATGTGGATTGACATCAGTCTCAAAGACTTGTCTAGATTTATAACACCAAGCAGTAGGAACATTTACTAATACTTCCAATAGCTGTAATAATTTCTCATTATCATTTATCATCATCTTGCAATGAAGTAGCTGAATGGAAGCAACCCCACATAGCTGCTGCCATTAAAAGATCATTTGCCAGCAGCAGCACATGGCACAGTGTGGGTTGGTTCCCAAGCTAACTCCAGAAGCTAAATACAGTAGCTCATGTGACACTGTGTGCTTAGTTAGGAGCTCATGAGTTGTTAATGACACCCGTTATACCTATTTTTTTCACTATAAATCTTTGAGTTGTTCTACTTGTACAGAAACAATAGTCTAATGTGCAGCTCAGTAATTCTGCAGGTCAGATTGCAGTTTTTGGTTAAATTTGTCTTCACTGCACCCACTTCCAGAGGTAATCTTCCAACTTTCATCAGCTGGAGATGCAGGCTTGTTCATGCCTAGGAAGCTGAGGAGACAACAACTTCTCTCCCATTTCTGGTAATGTTTGCAAGGAAGGAAACATTGCTGTAGCTTCTTGGTTAGTAAGCTACTCTTATCCATGTTCAAACTAGTTGATGCTGGAGATGCAGGCCATTTGGGACACAATGTGAGAGCTGCTTTCTGGGCCACTGGAAATGGTAGTTGAAACTGGTGGTGTAGAGGAGTTTGTTTCAGTTGCAGGGGGAAGAATCACTGGAGTCATTTTGTTGTGCATGTGTGTGTAGAACAGAAATCTTAATATGTTTCTCTCTTGGTACTGTTTGTCTTTTACTTCTATAGTGACTAAATCACTTGAAATTTGTGACTATTTATTTAGTTTCATAATCCCCTTGTGTGTAATTGAGTATCCCCATTTCACAGATAAAGTACTAATTGATTTCCTCGCATTATGCAGGGAATTTGGCAGAGCAGAGAGTTGAACGCATCTCTCCAGAGCTCGAGATTCCCTCAGTACTTACTGGGCCATATTCTTTTTCTCTGTGTCCCCCATTTCCCCCATTTTGTTCCTCTCCTTTTTTTTTTCTCCCCCCATTTTGAGAAATGTGCCCTGCCCTCTAGAGAGTAGACACAGATAGCCTCTGATTGTAAATGTCAATTTAAAAATGTGTCTTAAATAAAAAATCCAGTCTGGATGCACAGAGGATACCACTCTAAGGAGGAAGATGGATGTAAATGGATGCCAAAGGACAGTGACATAGTTCTGCATCAGTTTGCATCACTCGATAGCCTCCGGCTACCTACTTTTAGGAAGAAGGATTGCATAATAATAATAAGAAGAACTCTAATACTGGGTCAGCCTTTTTCACCTTAAAAGGTTTGCTTGTTATCTTGCTATATTTTTTCCAGAATAGCTACTTAAGACAGACAATTATTCAGTGATTGGTACATGAAAAAAATAAAATTGCCCTTTGTTAAGAGCTACTACTGAATTATGTGTTCTGTGTGTATTGAAAACTCTGGAGCTTGCTGAGTGTAAATGTTAACTGTGGTCATTGATATTGTGTTCTGATAGATACCAAAATGGAGATTTTATTCCACTGCTTTTGAATATATAAAAGCAAAAATTATTTTGCTTAACTTGCTACCTTTAAAAGAAAACAAAGTTAGGGGAAAAGAATTGCTACTACAGAAGCAATTCACGGTGAAAACTAGGGTCACCAACTGAACTCTTTATAGATGCCACGTATGCCTTGCTTGATGTAGACTAATTTGGACTATGTAATTTTTAAGGCTCCAATACTTTCTAATATTCTATTAGAAATCATTATTTTAGAGTTATAAAACATGTATGCTCTTTTTCCTAAGAGGCCAAAATGGCTACAGGTCTTTCAAGTTAAATACTGTACATAATTAGAGAGTTTTAAAAATGTATCTTCTGTACCCAGAAGTGGTGCCAGTCTCTTGACAACATACAAATAAGACAGATAATTTTTTCAGTGTGTATTTACAAAGCTGCCTAGCCTTTCAGTCAATATGTGGTATAGTAGCTTACACAAATATATGCTTTAGTACATTTAAGCTGTAACTTGCAGATGCAAATATGAGTTGGGAAGTCCTCACTGGAGCTGATACTGCTATGTATGATCAATTATAAATGTAGAAAACAGTTTTTGAAACCCTCAGACATATCTGTCTTAACAGCAGCTCAAATCTTTTTTTTATAATAACAGTATTTACTGGGGGAATGCCATAGCACAAACACCACCTACTAAAACTAATAGATCTCTGTACAGGAGTTCTCTTCTGACTTCCTTTTTGAAGGAGGTGATTATGTTTAACAAGGCAATGAGTCTTTCACAGGTTACCATTTCAGGACAGTCTGTCTATGGAGTTTTTACACGTATGTCAGTGCCCTGCTGAGAGGTCTGTTTTTTCTAGAGGTGCCAAGCACCATATGTGAAGTGTCCAACTGTAATTAAGTTGTCTGATGTTAATAACAGCTTAGGTGGTTTCAAACATAAATCTGTGTTAACAGGCATGGTGGCTTTTGGGCTGAGGCAAGATACAAGCTCCCAGCAAGGTTCCAAATATAAAGCACAGTTTCAGGACATATCAAATTAGAAAATGTGGAGAAGCTTGAAAAACCAGCTTGATACAAATCCAAAGCATTTCCTGACCTCTTTCTACTGTTTTAAGGAGGAACATGTCTTACCAGGTCACAGGTAGGTAATCTGGTTCTGTAGAAAACCATGGTGTAGTAGCTGCAACCTGAATTCCTCTTTGGCACCCAACTAATATGCTAGCTTTGGTAGATGGGGAGCTTGATGCAGGAGGGATGGTGTTTTCTGAACCAGAGAACTGCTTGTTAAATAAAATTATTATTCTAAGTGCCTACAGCATGCACATCACATCCCTTTACTTGAAATTCTTCCCTGTGATCAGAGCAAGGGCAACATAAACAGATTGGACAGTCAAGATGTCGTGAAGTGTCAGAGACTTTGTTTTGTTCTGTGTTTAAGTGTTACATTAGGACACCAGTACAACTGAAAGGCTTTTTCTAGAAAGTGAAGTAGCTTTATTTTTTTCTGTCCACGGAAGAGGAGCTGATTAGCTGGTTTTTTGGGAAACCATCCTTTAATGTGCAAGAACGACAGTGACTTCTTTGTGGGTCACTGGAGTAAGAGGTATGTCCATTTACTCTTCTAGTTTGAAGCCTTTGCATAGTACTTGAGACTGCTGCTATGATTATTTTTTACTGTGATTTGCCTGCGTTCTTCTGCCACCAGCCATGTCAGTCAGTCAAGCCACTTCAGAAACGTCTAGTTCTTGTCTCAGTCACTCTAGTCCTTCCTCGTTTTCAGTGCTGTGGCTTCTGCTGGATGCAAGTAGCTCTCTGCATCTGCAGAATTCACTGTCCTTTTTTTGCTTTGGGACTTGTGATTTGTCACCATCATAATTTCAGGTAGATTGGAGGATAAGAAAATAGCCAGAGAAACTGAAGTTGGGATTTGGTCATGAACTAGCACAAAAGATGAAAATCTTGGGACAATCTTTTCTCCTGACAAAAAGATTTTCCTGAAAGAATGGAGGAGTGAAGTTTTTTACTGTTTGCATGGGTATATCCTAGGAGTAGACAAGTGGCACAAGGTTTCATTCTGTTTAACTGGTAAAATGTTGTGGGTTTTTGTTCTCCACAGAACCAAGTGGATAAATGGAAGTCAAACCACCACATTTGCTAACATTGTGATTTGAGCTTTATTCACCCTTTACAGAATGTGCAAAACCAAACTCTGTAACAGTGCTCTAAGACCAGAAACATTACAGTTAAGTGAAATACAGCCATGGAGAAACACAAAGTCCCTCCTCTGCTCAGGGAAGTGGTGCTGGGTTAATGGAAGCCTTCACTCTGGATCACTATGAGTTTGTGAGGAGGCCTGTGGGTCCATGTAGACAGTGGGAGCCCTCAGCACGTGTGTCTGTGTCCGTGCTGATGCACAGCTCGGAGCTGCACAGGCTGGGGGGCTTTGGCTGACTGGAGCAGTCTCGGATGCATCAAGCGCCGCATGTGCATGTGTGTGGGCAATGTGCCCGGGAGCCGGGGGAAGGAGAGCAATTCCTCCTCCCTGAAGTGGATTCATCCGGCACAGCGGAGGCCGGAGTGAAGAACTGTTCCCTGGAACCTACCCCGCGCTCCTGCTTCCTTAGCTCCAGGCCATTGCTCCTTGTCCTGCTATCTTCTGAGACCGGAGAATTCCCTTCCTTCATTTATATTATTACCTTGAAGGTATTTATAGACTGTGATTGAGGCCTCCCGAGTCTTCTCTCTTTGAGACTATGTAAGTTTAGCTCCCGAAGTCTCTCCTCACACATCTTACCCTCTAATTCCTCTATTGCCTCTCTGTATTTCTTCTAATATTTTAAACACTTTTCCTAAACTCCAAGCACCTGAGCCAGCTGTAGTGTATTGCTAAGCAGGGCAATGCTATTAATGCCTACTAAATATTCATTTTGCCTGTAACTCATCCAAGACCAACTCTAGCTATTGTATGCTCCTATTTCGTGTACTGCTGCCAAATAGTAAATTCTTCTGCTTTAGCACAGCAAAGTGCCAGTGCTGTTTAGTTCTACTTTTACAGTTATATGTCATGCTTTATGCTTTAAGCATTTTTTCTTACTGGTCTCAATTTGCTTTTTATACAATTTTATTTCTTTTTTTCTTTTTTTTCTGATTTGACCTTAGTCATCAGTGTTTTAGGCCATCTTGTGCCTGTCTAAATGTGGACAATATGTAGGATCCACTAGGTACAGATATTCAAAGATGACCTGTGTAGTGACTAATACAGGTCACTTTTCTCAAAACCAAACCAAATTTTATCAAAAATACCTGGATGTGGTGTCTAAGAATTCACCTGCCAAACCACTGCTTTGACAGCACAAAAGGCTGAAGATAGAGGAATGAATCATTGCTTTCTTTAATCTACTAGGTCCTTTATGACAGAAGCAGAATCTTCAATGTAAAGACTTGATTTTCCATTATACTGGTAGGTGTTGGAGTCTTTCTTCCACCAGGATATCAAAAACATCTTAGTGATATTGAACAGACAGTACTGTGGATCAGATGCTGCATGAGAACTGACCCTGTAAGAAGAATGATGGTGAGCACTGAGCACTGAGCTAGGGGATCTTTTATTGATATTTGGCAGGTTTCCAAAAAGGAATGTTCTAAAGGATGCCTCCATGTGCAAAAGAATAATGTTCCATCAGGGTGGAGGAAACCATTATTCCTGGCTCCTACAAACAATCTCCAAAGACAATGAGAATGTAGATTGACAAACATTTATGGTACCAGCTTTGTCACTTCACCAGTCTATTGGTCTGTTGTACTTAGATGCAAATCTGTTGGTATAGCAGGAATTTCAATTACTGGATTAAAAAATATGCTTTCACTAAATGCTTTTTTCACCTTGATATTTGTCTGTCAGCATGAGCTCATTATCTCCTGGCAAGGTTCTGTTCCATTGACATTATCTCTTAATTATATTAAAATGAAAGACAAAATTTTACTGTTCAAGAATTATTTCTAAAGCTATAATTTAGATTTAAACAACTGTGTCAATAAAGCAGAGGAAGGATGCTCTTCAGATTCACTGTAATTGGATTGGGTCTCTCAAGCTGGTAAATCAATCCTCATAAAAATGGCCTGAGTGTTATGATCTCCCCTGTCTGAATCTGCTCTTTTGGTGGCTGCAGCAAGCTGACCAAGCTGGGCAGATGGCCCCTCAAGTGATTTCACTGGAACTTCCCCAGGGCCTGGTATGAAGGGTTGGCCCCTTGGTTCACGTGGGGTGCACCTTGCCTTACTCTCCACCGCCAATACGAGTCAGAGTAACACACAGGGTTTTTTTTAAAGGGTAACCAGTTTCCAGCAGCTCCTACAATTGCAAAATAAATATTTAAGATAGTCATTCCAAGGAATTGATATATCAAATAGGAACAAAATAGAACAAAATTTGGAATTAAGTTCTACCAAACCATGATACTAATTGCTTCGTCGAAGTACAGACCTCTCCTGTAGTTTTGACTACAGGACAGTTGTGATGAAATTGATCTTTTTCTTATTCCTGTGTTTCAAATTCTGCTCATTACTGGCAGCATCTGAATGCAGCCACCCTTTTAACTGATGTTAAGTGCAAATGGAAAGGAATTTGTATTCATTTCTCAGAAGAAATGAATGCTACAAGGATGTATTTGAATTGAGGGTGGGAGCAAATTTACTATTTAAGAACTGGTCATGGCCTCATAATTAGGAATGAATTGAGTTTTCCTGTAAATTAAGGTTGACCAACTTCTCTTTTAGTCGTGAATAATACTATATTTTCATAATTCCAGAACAAGCCCTTTAAACTACAGATTTAATTCAGATTCCAGATTTGAAATTAGTTAAACACACATATTTCAAAACATTTAGTTCCCCAAGTCAAGTGGTTTTCTCCCCTCACAGTCTTGATCTTTTCTCTAGTGAAAGAATCTCATAATCTGTTTTGTGTAAAATAATATTTATAAGATGTGCAGGGAACAAAGAACATAACTTTGGATTGGCCCCAATACGTGAAGATTTCACCTTCTGCACAGTTTTAATTAATAGAATCATTTTCTCAGAAATTCTTATGTAAAAATATTTTCCTCCAAACTCTCTGCTGTCTGCCATCTCCTTCTGGTCATGTCTGAAAAAGGAGTGAGGATAAAAAAGTTTTTGGCAGGTTTTTTTTGTTGTTGTTGTTGTTGTTGTTTTTGACAGAAACCATTTTTTCAAACAGCCACTAACTCTGTTTCAACACTACCGACTCCAAAATCTTAACCCACGCTACTGGACTTAGTAAATAGTCTCTGTGTTAATATTAACCACTTAATTTCCATGCTGGTAAAAGCTGTTTATTTGTAAGTTTAAGGTTAATTCTGCAGTTTGGGTGTTTGTAGCACTAGGGGTTCTTATGGTTATTTCCAGCACACCCCTAATGATTTTAGTCTAATATTGATGCATCTTTCATTGGAAATGTGTTCTTAGTGTTTAGCATAGGCAGGCCCTATGTAAAAATCCTAAAATCCTAAAAATCCTGTGTAGGTGTCAGAAGTTGAGGGTCCTGAGGCAGGTCTGTGGTGTGGAGAAGGAATTTGTTATGTGTGAAGCATGGGGAGAGAGGGAGGAAGTTTTGGGTTTTAGTAGCCATTTGCTGCAGTTATAAATAATTTTGGGTATTCAGAGTCATCAAACTGGAATGGTTTGAGTGGTCATAGCGTATGTAAAGTGTAGGTGACTTTTAAAATACTTTAAGTGTACTATAACAACACTTAACACCTTGCTGCTATCAGCTGAGGTAAACACAAGTATAAGAGATAATCCTTAGTAGGTATTTTCAACCAAAAGCAGAATAAATAGGCTGTCCACCTTATCTCTGTGCTGATGTTTACATCGACAAAAGGTGGGCAGATACACTGGATTTCACTGGATTTTTTTCCTTTTTTTTTTAAATTCACTCCTGCAGGAGTAAATGCCAAGGAGTGTCATTGTTTCCCAAGGAATGAAGATATGCTATTTAAGGAAAGCAGAACACAGCACCTAAATATCCTCAGCCATGAATGAAATCATCTCTGCCTCAGAAACTCTTTTGGCTAAAGGTTTTTATTCTTCTGCATTTGTTTTTTGATCTTGCTCACAATTTTCTTCCTTGTAAAAATGAATCAAAAACCTAGAGCAATTGACTACAACTCACACCCCTGTCAAACTGTGAGAAGCCCAAATTCTCTAGTTTTTACATTCCTCAGACACAGGAAACCTATCCCTAAAGCCTAGGACTCTCAGATATTCATGTGTTTAGAAGAGGGTGAAATTCTCAGAGGAAGTTGTTGAAGGACTGGCTCTTTTCAAAATGGTCACTACACAAAGTAAATGGTTGTGGTTTATGCTGGAATACACTCTTCACAGGTTATCCCTGCTCTAGCTGAGACTCAGTGCAGACCCAGAAGTTACTGCTCACCCATGACATTTTGCTGGAGTTAGGAACTGGGATAAAAGGAGGCATGGTGGAAGTTCAGGCTGGTTCCCAATGAGAAGGGTTTTTTAAATAATAGCCTGGGTATTGCCATGTTATACTCGTGAAAACTGCACTTAAGATAGTCTGTCCTTAAGAACACATGCAAGGCAGCAAATTTTCTTCTGAAATGTCAATAAAGGTAAATGTTAACTTGTTTTTTAGGAATAATTTCATTTTTATTTCCTTCTCTTTTAGCTTGTCATTCAAGCTCCTTAACAGTGTCAAGGACACTGTTAAATTTTCTTAAACTAAATGTTAAGAGACAAGTGTCACAACTTTTAGTGATTAGAATTGTGCAATTAGTTGTGGAAGTCTATGTATGTTTGTGAGAAAAAAAAAGTTTGATCTATTTTTTAGTTAGTTGAAGCTATAACCAGTGTCATTTCTGTGATTAAGACAATTCCAAATGTGTTATGGCTATTAGATTTTCTCTCCCATTAGATTTTATGTATATGAGAAATTCAGTTAACTCTTTTGTTTTTCTCTTCCTTTCTTTCCCCTCCAGTTTAGATGTTGAAAAAATAAAGTACCCATTTTTTTCCCCACTCCATGCTTGAAATAACTCACTGGTATTGAAGACACTCCATGTCTTAGCTCTTTTACTGTCTGGCTGGCCTGTAACATTCCTGACAACACTCTTCCAACTCCTGACAGCCAGATTTCATAAAGATGAGGAGAGAAGGGTGCTAATTTCAAAGGCAGTTGGGCTGCTGAGGCAAACAGCTCCTGGTGCTGGTCTGGCAACCGAACTGTGGTGATTCTACCTAATGGTAACATTGTTATCTCAAATTTAGTATTAGCAGTCCTATATTAGAATGTCTAGTGATGGTTGGTTTGAGAGGGGGTCTTGGATAGTTACAGAATTCAGAAGAAATGCACTGGCTGTTGCTGTGTTGTGCCCTGGAGCCATGTCCTGGCAACCAGACAGAAGGTATTGACTGAGCATTGCCACTTGCTCCAACTGGGGCAGTATCTTAACCATTAAATTAAGTTTAATTAAATTGAGGGCAACTGTAAAACTGTTTACTGTAGCAGAGCATTTTGACCAGGGGAATGAGTTAATCAGCTACATTTCTGTTTCTGTTGTCCCATAAAGGTTCCCAGTGTGTGTTCTCCGCACAGAAAACCTGAGGAGCTATAAAAGTCTTCAATGTACATACTAGATTATAAAACTTTTTCCAAAATAAATTTATATTGCAAATGCTTTTTATGCTTTGCATCCTTTCTGGAAATAAATTTTTCACTCTTTATACAGACAGATAAATGTATTATCTCCTTATCTGCAGCTGAATCACCATAAACCAGAATTTTCACTACCATTGGGTACATAACAGATTTTCTTTCCTGCCTGTGGTTTGGTGCTTAGAAAATAGCATGTGGCTGCTGGCTATGATTAAAGTACATTTTCTGCATTTTTAGAGTCCTGTTTTCGGGGAGATCTTAAAAATTGTACAAATGAGCAGTTTTCAGATGTTCAGGGTGATTTATATTTAATCTCTATATGTTCAGAGTGGACTACAAATGGCAAGCATTGGAGACTTGTTATGAATATGATTGGGACCAAAGGCACAGCACAGGTAATTTTTGTGTCAGAGCTGAGCCCCCATTGACTAGAGGAGAAAAATTGGCTAAATGTTAGGTGTGGAAGATGTATAGCAGGATATTCCTCTCTTCTGAAAGCAGATGGTGGAGCTTCTTCAACCAGTGATGCTTTTCTTTAAGCAGCCACAGCTTTTCTGGACTTCCAGTACCTCACCACTCTGATAAGTAAAGAATTTCTTCTTTATATCTAGCCTAAACCTGCCCACTTTCAGTATAAAGCCATTCTCCCTTGTCCTGTGATTACCTGCCCTTGTAAAAAGTCTCTCTCCATCTTTCCTGTAGGCCTCATTTAGTGCTGGAAGGTACTGGAAGGTCTCCCTGAAGCCTTCTGCAGGCTGAACAACCCCAGCTGTCTCAGTCTGTCTTCATGGGAGAGGTGCTTCAGCCCTGTGGTCATCCTCATGGTCTCCTCTGGACCCTCTCCAACAGGTCCATGTCCTTCTTATACTGGGGCTCCCAGAGCTGGATGCAGCACTGCAGGTGGGGTGTCAAATGTGAATCTCTTTGCAGAAATGCATTCAATTAAACCAATTTATCTTTTGACAGAGTAGAAGAATTATTCACCTACAACCATCTCTCAGAAGGTGGAATGTCAGAAATAAAATACTCACACAAAAGTCTGGATTCACTAATCTGGTGCTCCCAGGGACTTCAGGTCATCTAATAGCTTGATGAAACAGAGTAGCTCAAAGGAAAGTGCTTCCTCTGGGATGTAGATATCTATAGCAATGGACTTTTCACAGAGCTATTGGAAGATGAAAAAACTAACAATTGTGGGATATGATGTACTGAGAGCAGCTTTATGGAAGAGACTTGTGGCTTTTAATGATTATAGAATATGCTAGATATCAGACTGGAGAGATTAAATAATATATTTGTTGTTAAATGAGAACTTAACCACTCTGCTAGAGGGAGGCAGTATTTTTACGATCTTACATGGTATAGATTCCTCTTAACACTTCACAAGAAGACCTGGGAGTGAATCTGTGAAGTTTTGGTTGAGGTGACCTTTAAGTAAAAGAGAGGATGACAGACAGGAAAACACATTGTAAACAAGCTTCATTATGAAGATTTTTCTCCATGTTTGTCTTCTGGTTTAAAGTAAAACGTACTGTAAAAGCCACGTAAGAGAAAAAACAAAATGCAGCTTTTCATGTAATTGACACTTTGCTGACATGAATACAAATGAAAGCCTTGGCACCTTAAGTTTCTCCTTTAATTTGTAATTGTAGTCTGCTTAAGTTGTATGTGTTTGTTGGGCATTTCACACGCAACTTCTCCTGGAGGGAAACAGCCCTTTGCTCTCAGGTAGTCACTGGTGCAAAGGGCAGTGTGTGGCTCCAGAGAGCAGGCGTGGGCAGGGTGCTCCCTCCAGCCCTCAGGAAGACGCAGCTCAGTAGCCTGTGTTCAGCCTGGCTTCCCACCAGAGCTGGGCTGTGTGGAGGAAAGTGAGCCCAAGGTCCTCCCCAAGCTCATGATTTTGGTGCTGTTTAGGGGAAATGGAAGAATGGAAGCAAGCAGGATGGGACTGAGATGGCTGTCAGCACAAGCCTCTGTGTCTTGGGAGAAGAGTGGGTTCTGCATCTTGTGGTGATGAGATGAGGGAGAGGGGCTAAAGGGATTTGTGCCTTTCTTGAGGAGGGAAGAGGGTGGAAGTGCAGAGGGGATTGGTTGAGATTGGGCAGGGGAAGCAGGCATCTCTCTGGGCACTGATGGTGTAAGGGAAAAAGGAAACTCTTGAAGGGGCTGGGGATCATGGCCTCAGATCCCAGGCAAAGGGCAGCTTGGTTCCTGCCTGGACACCTTTTAACTCTTATCACGGGGCTTTGAATTTCTCACAGTTGGTGTCCTTAGCAATAGGAGGGAAGCAACTTGGAGATATGAGAGAGCTGACAACCCAACCTGGGGCACTGCATGGCCTCCCAGGCTCCTGCACCCTTGTGTTGGGTTTTGCTGCTGCTGATGGTAAAGACAAAATATATGATTTTGTTCCTCATCTTTTAGAAGGGGAAATTAAGTTTTGTCTATGGTGCTGGAAAGCTTTGAGCAGCACATAACATACAACCTTCTAGTTAACAGGAGGAAACAACTGTTTTTAGACTCCAAAATGATGCCTTCAGAGATCTGTGTGCCTCTGACAATGTAGTTAAAGCTGAATGGCCACGAGCAAAAAATGACTTTCAGGAACTGTAAATAATGGTTGGGACTAATCTTTAGTCTTGCCACAATTCTTGTATGGGGCTTCAGCCATTTGAAGAGCTACAAGATCATGTCCAGATTAGGGTATCAATATCTGACTTACTCCCCCATGGTTTTTTTTCAACGTTGTCCCCTACTTTATTTTCTTAGAGGAAGAAATAGGAGCAGCTGAAATATTGCTTCTGTAGTTAATGCACCTAGCTGCAAAAATGACACTAGCTTACAATTTAATTTAGGAAAATTAGAAGGCTATTTCTGACCCAGCAGCATTAGAAATTGAAGTCTATTTGTCACCTGCAAACACAGAGCTCAGACAGAAACAGTGCAAACTTCTTCATATTGGTCCCTAGCGTGATGCTAATGTTGGCTGGGAGGAAGATAATTCATTTTGTGAACCCTGCTTTAGAGCAAAGATTACTTACCGTGCTTAATTGTGTGCCTAGTTAGGAGGACGTTGTATGGCTGAGAACAGTGCTGAAGTTGCTACACCTGTGATCCCAGGGTAGAGATTCAGCTTGCTTTCAGGCCAAAGAATTGGGACTCATAGTTCTTGCAGAAAATAAGAATAAATACAAAAACCCCTCCCCCCAGCATGCACTTGTTTGCAACCAAAGACTTAGAGTTGTCCAGTCTTCAAGTGTGATGTCAGTGTGTTCTACCAAACCAGGATGGACATTTCTCATGCTACATTGTAATTGACTTACAGTAAAGTACCAAGTAGTTATTTGCTCATTAAGAATGTATTTAGAAGACAGTTCATTTATTAATATTTTTTAAAATGTACTTAAGTTGTATTTATCTACCTAAGAATTAGTGTACATTATTACTTGCACTTTCCAAATTCTGGTTCAGAGAGACACTCACTAAAAATTCAATACAGCCATTGAATTTTGTACTTGTGCTTAAGAGCATGTAAAATTAGCAAGTATTACATTGTTGTACAGTGTATTTTGTTGGTAAAATTGTGGATAAATTTTTCTGATTTGCAGATGTAATTAATTTATCGTACAGAGAAATCCACAATAGAATTGTTTGAAAGTCTGTCCTTCTCCACATACTGACACTATGCACTGTGGCTGCCCCATTCCTGGGAGTGTTCAAGGCCCTGTTGGACAGGGATTTGAGCAGTCTGGACTAGTAGAAAGTACTTATGGCAGGGTTGGAATTAGATAATATTTAAGATCCCTTCCAACCCAAGCCATTCTGTGATCTATGACTCCAACTGCTGGCCCTGTGACAAACTGGTTTGCTTAACAGTCTTCAGGCCTGTAGGCTGCTGTCATTCAGGAAAATACCAGCATCTGTTGAATTTCTTGGAATCTGTCAGCTTGGACATTGATATTTTTAAAAATTTGTACTTAAGCTTCAATTCAGCTTTGAGTGTTTCAAATTGTTTTAAGCACAGACTGATTCAAATAATTTCAAACTAGTACTGTATTGATTCCATAGGAGTTTTGTGATGACACAAACAAAGAAAATAATTGCATCCTGAATTAACAAGGTGGAGAACACAGCCTGCACATTGTGACAATGATTTGGCTTTCTTGGAACACAGTTCTTCAGAATTTTTTGGAGTTGGGGTGATAAAAAGTTTGCAGCTTGGCTGTTGTAAGCCTGAGTGTTGTCCAGTTTGAAATGAACTGTGGCTGGCCTTGTGTTTCTGTTTGGATAAACGCAAAAGCATTTGCCAACTTTTTCATTGCAATTGCGTGAATTTCCGTAGTAATTAGGCTGAGGTTGGATCCCGTTCTCTGACTTATAGCATTGCCTCACAGAGAAGGCAGCAAGGGAATTATTTACCTTTTAATTGTAGTTCTCTGAAGGTGGGAGTCTCTATGGATTGATGCTCAGGGGGTCTCAGCTGTTGTGACCTTGGGTACTGAATGACTAGATTAAATGGTAAAGTTTAGAACTGGTCATAATGAGTTAGTACAAAAAGATGCCTTGAGGGGTCTATATGGCATATCATAGCCCCTAACTCCCAAATCCTTTTCAGACTAATTATAATAATTAGAACTTAAATAGGAATAAAACCCCAGCTCTCAGGGGGAGGTGGGAGGATGAGTGTGGCTCTAATAGCGGACACCATGCTCAGAGAACTCAATTATAAGCAAGTAATTTTCTTCTCTACAAAAGGTAATTGGCCTCTTCCACATCTCTTTTCTCACAGATGATGGGGGAGAATTGCGTGGAGAGGGTGCTTGCTGCCAATAGGAGCCAGGATTCCTGGTTAACATGCGGAAATGAAACCCAGCAATGGCCTTAATATTCTCCTGTACTAAAAAGGAAATGCCCTGAACACTAAAAATTGCCCAACAGGATACATATGGGAAAAAATACAGGAGTACAGTAGGTGGGTGTACTGAAAGTTGTCTTCATTGCCCTGTGGTCGGATGACTTTCACACAGACCCAGAACAGGAGCAACTCTCCAAGCTTGCTGTTGCATCTCAATATCCCATTGTTGAGACCATCCCAAAAAGAAGTGTTATAATTTGGCTTTAGGTATTCCTCCGAGGCTGCCAGTAGTGGTCAGTTAGTTCAAATGTGGCAGCAAATTCCTGATAAGCAGTATACCTTAGGTTTTGCGTTTTTGACAAGCAAATTGCCCTTTTTCTAACAGTTTTAGTTAAGGAGTTTCACTGTAAGGTGTTGCCAAGAAAAGAAGCTTCAAGGGGAAATGTGTAAACCCCTCTCTTGCTCCTGTTCTTACTTCTCATGCCAGGCCACCCCAAGCAGCTCTCCAGCCTGGCAGAGAGTACAACTAAAGGATCTAAGTGAGTTGAGGTTTGCTACTGCAAAATTAAAAAATACTCTGCTGGTAGTCAAGCTTAAGAGGGGTTTCTGGCCCTTAAGAATGTTTATGAGCCTTTATAATTCAGGAAATCTGATTTACTAGGAATGTTGACTACAAGCCTCCGCTGTACTGGTTGTGGACAAAGCCAGCTGAACAAACCTGTGATTAAAGTTAGAAAATTGTACAATGTCCTGCAGAGGGCAGGTTACTGGCCAGGTTGATATCTGTAATTTGACAACCTTCCAGTACCTCTGAGATTTGCTTGCAGCTAGTAAAACGCATAAAATTCTAGAAGAGTAACATGTGGCTTCTAGTTTTAAAGCATTTTGTAACTGACTGATTTCATCTGACAGTAGTTTCAGAACAGATAGCAATTGTTTACAAAACCAGATGTTTTTATCTCATATTCTATAATTCTTTGCAGTCAGGGGGAAAAATAAATAATCCACTTTCCCAAAGATATGTCTTCATATAATAACAGGCTGTCTTCGCAGTCTGTGTGGTCTCTGCTCTGAGAGTATTAAAACTCCAGACGTCCAAATCTCTAAATTTTTAGGGATGAGGCAGCAGTCCTTCTCTTCCAGCTACCCCCAAATCACAAAGTTAGTGTTCAAGTGTCTTTCTGTTTGCAGTGGCATTTAAGGATACATCTGAAAGTGCAATTACCCCAGGAACTCCTTGGCTGGAAGATACAACTGATTGCTTTCAGATTTCCAGTTATGAGTAGAAAACCTCACAATGCTGTGCATCTGCAATGGACTCTCTGTTGCTGCTTGCATCAAATACTGGCAAACTTTTAACTAACAAACCTCCAAATGGTGTTTTAACCTCTCTGGCGTTCAGCATCTGTAAAAGCTGTGGTTGCCATAGTAGCAAGTTGTTGCCTGAGCGATAGGGTTCTTATGATGTCATCAGAAAATAGCCTGTTCCCAGGAATACCTTGAACTCCATAATAAAAGTGCTGCCCTCAGTGTAGTTCAGTATGGAAACAATTAGAAATGCATGTTTTTATATAGTTATGAAATACATCTTTTCTATGTGCTGGCACATCTTGACATCTGCAGTGGAATTTTTAAAGAAAACAGGAGAATTGCTTTGAACTTGTTGAAAAAGGGTTATTATATAAAATGTGTATCTGACAGTGAGTGGTTTTTACATTAACCATAGTGGTTACGTGCCTGTCTGCTATAGACTGGCTATTGTTTAACTGGAGTGTTTTATTCTGTGTCTCAAAGTTCATTCAAGTTTCTTAACTCCATTCCTGAAAGAACCACAAGTTTAAAGCTTAGTGATGGTTTATTCTTCTCTGTTCTTAGCACTTGACAAAAAGTGGCCTTTTCCTTAACATCTATTTCTATATAGAAATAATTGGCCCTCTGTGAATTCTACCTTTTTTCTTGCCTGGATTCATACGTGATAAGTAACAGCTCTGAGGTGGTGCACGCTGGTGTGGGAGTGGCAGCAAGGGAAGTTGCTGTGCTCTGGTGCTCTATCCTGAACACTGGGTTTCTGCATGTCTCATCCTAAGTTTTGAGTAGAACAATCCACGTAACCACTCTGACAGCTTTTTTCAGTGCATTGCCATGAATCCAGGAGCCTCTACATGGCCCACACACATGCAGAGTGACCAAGGGTCTCACCTGGACCAGAGTGTTTGCTGAGACTGCTGCTTTCTGGTTGGCTTTACCAGCTCCAGTCAGGATAATGGAGCAGGTGGATCCCAGCACAGCTCTATCTCATGCCATAAAACACCTGCTCTGTTGCTAGCCTGGAGGGTCAGTCTGCTCTTCTGTAGGCCAGAGCTCTTGAGGGGTCCAGCCCTCTGTGCCTCAGCTGAAGAACCCAGCAAATTCTTAGTCTGGAACTGCTAATCCTGTGGCCCACAATCAGGGTCGCACATGATCCAGGTGTCTGCCCTTATTTCATTTTGTGCCATCAAATGGCCTCAGTCATCCTCTGGTGTTGTGTGACCCGGTTTTCAACAAGATTCACAGAACCAGCAGAAGTTGCCCTGCCTACTGCCACTCTCACTGTGTGGTCTTGCTCAAATGTTGTTGGTTTTTTTCCTATCTCCTTTAAAACAGGATCTGCTACCTAAGATATTTTGAGATCTAATTTTTCCCTGAAGTATATGCTGCAAAGGTGTTGATTTCATCTCAGGAAGAAATTATTTGCTTAACTGTGTGGGTGGTGAGGCCCTGGCACAGGTTGCCCAGAGAAGCTGTGGCTGCCCCATCCCTGGAAGTGTTCAAGACCAGGATGGACAGGGCTTGGAGCAACCTGGCATAGTGGAAGGTGTTCCTGCACATGGTAGGGGGGTAGGAACAAGATGATCTTTTAGGTCCCTTCCAACCCAAGCCATTCTATGATTTATTTTAAAATAATCTTAAAATTAAGTTTTTGAAGCCAACAGAAATTGAGCTACGTAGATGGAGAAATGTAGTGTTTGTAAGGGAATGTTTACACTGTGCATCTTTTGCTCACTCTAAGTCAAATGAAATATTTTGGAGAATCTGTTGTATTTATTCTCAATCTCACTGCTCCTTATAAAATAGAAAGGATTATATTCTGCAGTTAAAGATTACAGTTTTGTTGTTGGTTTTAGATGGGTATTTGTTAAAATTATGTGATGACACTGAAGAGTAAAAATGCTGTTACAGCCTCTTCTTTCTTCCAGAAAAAAAATGCTAATTGGCCTGATCTGCTTTATAATAGTGGCATTTATTACTTATTGAGGCAAATAAATTTGTTTAATTCCCATTTACTTTTATTCCCTTGCAAGGATAGTTCATTTATATTTCATTTCATATAGGACACTCTGGACTTGAGCTGTCTTGTAGCAGAGAGAGCTGGAGAATGGAGCAACAACTGTATTATTGAAGAGCTCCATAGCCACAGACTGGGAAAAGCATGATCGGATGTGATTTTCAGAACAGATGCCCAAGCAGAGTTGGCAGTTAATTAAAAGCACTATGTACTTAATGATTAACTAATCACAGCGTGATGGCATTCAACGGAGATGCAAGAAACTTCTCTGCTGGATTCAACAGAGAAACTCCTAATGTCTGCCTTCAGGGTACCGTACTTACAGCCGTTTGCTTTTGCATTACCAGCAGAGACAACAGGAGCAGTTAGGCTGGCAAATTTCATTAAGCATTGCTTAGTTAAAACTTTAAAAACAGAAAAGAAGAGCTTAGTCAATACTGTATCAGCTATACATGTAACACGGTGTGTCTTTAGCAATGGTAGTTCACAGCCATGTTGTCAAGCAAGTGATGGCAAAGCACTGCGAATCTGTAATCATGCTTCATCAGGAAGGTGTAGTAAGTATTATTTCCATTCTACCATGAGTAAATAAGGGAGAGAGAGATTACATGACATAAATGACATGTCTGTAAATAAGTCTGGAATGTTCTAGATATTCACCAACAAATGATTCTTTTTTTTTTTTTTTTGCAATAGAATTACAGAGTCATGCTTGCAGTGCAACACCTATTCATTTCAAGGTTGTTTCCTTCACCTCTTTCTCCAATATTTTATTCTTTTTAATTTTACCCTTGAGTATTCAATTCTATTGCACAAAAGCTGTTTTTTTACCTAAATTTATGTACAGCACCTACCACCATAAGGTCCTGTGGTGTGACAACACGATCATGATATTGCATTTCTACATTTCATAGATTGTGATCATAGAAAATCTGTGTAAAATGCAATGCAGGAAGCTGAGGCATTTTCAGCCCAATTAGAAAGCAAATTTCTGAGAAATCTCTGGGGTGATTGCTTTCTTGTCACAATTCTGCTTCATGGTGTGGATGCAGTCCAGATAATTAGAGCTAGAAAGGAGAATGACAGTGGATTAAAAAAAAAAAAAAATACCATTTTAATTCAATGATGATACTGAAGAGAACATTTTAAAATTATTGTTAGAGATTGCCAAATATAATTGCTCCTATGTGATCATGTTTGGCAATATTGACCTGCTACTTTCTCCAGTAGTGAAGTGCTTTGCCTGGCTGTAAAGATGCCTGGGTCCTGCTCCTGGCTTGCACAGGCTGAAAGTGCAGGATACTCAGCCTCTATCTTCTTGCTTCTCAAATTTGTGGGTAGCAGGATCCAATATGGGAAGAGATGCTTGGACTAATTACACACACACGCTATTTACAAGAGATTCTTGGCTGCATCTCACCTGACACCAAGGCAAACTGGGGCTTATTCTCTTGATAGAGCTTGAACATGGTTTTCTTCCTCGCAGGTAGGTCTAATTCAGGAAAAAAATAGTGTTTGTTACCACCTTTTGCCATGGCCAGCTGGTGTGCAGGTTTTGTGCTTCAGTGCAAAATTAGCTTTTCCCAAAGTGAAGCCTTTTGAAGTATAAGCAACCAGCTTTTCTTTTTCAGGCAAGAGGTGGAATAACAAAACTGGCTGGTGCCTCTGTGGTGGCAGCAGCCATTCAGCCCACATTCCCATCAGACAGGGTCTGGGCCCCTCCATCACCCTGATAACCCCTTCTGCTATTTTTTCCCAGTCTTACTGCTCTGACTGCCCAGTCCCCAGCAAAACAGATGAGCTGTGAGCTGCAGGCCAGGCACAGAAGTTAAAGATGTCAAGTAGAGGTCCAGTCCCTTGGTGTCTGTGTAAAGCCCGCATGTCCTTCTCTGTCCTCATGGCACTGCTGTAGTTTTCTTGTGCTGCCACAGACAGGACAAATTTGTTTTGCTCTGTGTGTCACCTTGTGTCTGTTGGCATGTAACTCTGCAGAGCTGAGACCTTATCCCAGAGATTTGCATGTGCTGACTGATCACATGGACAGGGCACTCAAGGGTTGTTAGTCACTATCCAGAAGACCAAAAAAGATAAAACACCTGTCAAAATCCCTGATTTTTCAGTTTCAGGTCCCTGGTTGCACTATGGAGAAGCTAATACAAAGTACCTAAGCTAATGGTGATTCTAGGATAGTCATTGCTAAAGTAAAGTTTCTTCCAGAGCCCTGTCAGAAAAGTCGAGTCACCAGGGCTGCAAGGCTATAGGATGGCTTTGTGCCTCCAGAATGCTTCTGGGCTTCTGTTGCAGTCTATGGTCAGTGCATGGATCTCCAGATTTGTGCACCTCTTTTAAAAGGACTAGTACCTGTTTTTCCCCATCCAAGTAGTAGTTTTTCTATAAAGAAAGACATCAGAGGAGATGAGCCTGTCAACAATCCTGCCAAGAGAAGTTGTCTATCTTAAGAAAGCAAAGTAATAGTGACTGACCAAGTTAGAGGAAAGAAGGAAATCAAATAATAGCACAAACTGATCTCACAGTACATCTCTTTTGCTGCTCTGAACAGAAAAGAAAATAAACAGAAATGTTGCTAAAGTGAATGTGCTTAGTGCTTTCCACATATAGAAGAATGTAGTGTCCTTGTTTTCAAGGTAGAAAAACAAAAGGAAGAAGTGCAACATGAGCAAAGCATGAAGTGGCTCCTCTCCATGGTAACGTGTTGCATGAGTAACATCTTTTTGGTGATAAGGCATGTGGGAAGCTCTTGAGCCCCACAGGAAAAAAACATCTTGATTGGCTCTCTGTGCATTCTCTGGGGTAAACAACCAAGCACAGCATGGATGAAAGATACTTAAAATTGTATTTGGGTGCTGGGGTGTTACTTTGGCATCATAATGGACTGGTGCCAACATATTAGAACTTTCCATGGTCATCAGAGGCACTTTCTCCTTTTATTAAAATGCTGGCTCATAAAACTAAGATTTTAAAAAGGCAGCTCATTGAAAAGGTCATTGTTTTAATGGGAAGTTACAGTGCTGAAGTGCCTATTACAGTGTCCTGGGTGGACGGGAGACCGACCTTTCTCACAGGATGGCAACATGAAACTGAGACCAGTGGGAAAAGCCATGAAAGGAAAATATTTATCTTTTTACAGATTACTCTGTTAAGATTCTCCTCTAGATTTTCAGTGACTTCAGGACAAATGCCCAGGAAAGAGACACCAAGAAACAAGAAGACCAGAAAGTATCACTTGTGGTGGCTGAAGCTCTGAGTTGCTCTGCGGAAGGAGCCAGCCCTAGTCACACAAGCTCAGTTATGGAGCCCTGATATTTGCTGGCACGGCAGTGGTGGGCTATCAGAAGGAGGGTTCTGATGGTGTTTTCTGCCCCATTCCCTTGGTATCTACTTGACATTGTCCCTTCCAAGAAGAACAAGCTGTCAGGGGGAGAGGGTCAGAGAGAGACTGAGTGGTGATCTTGCTGATCAGTGTCTGCGTCTGCACCCATGCGAGGGTGAGCTCTCCTCTCTCTCTGTCACTTCATGAGACACAGCAGCTGGTCCATGCTCTGACAGGAGCATTGATGAAAAATCAATGCTTGACAAATGGAGACATTAAAAAAGCCACAACATTTAATCAACATCAACAAATTAAAAAGCAACAACAACAACGATGTTGAAGTTAGTACCTTCAGATTACAGAGAATAAGAAAACCTGCAAAAAATATTTGAGGTTTTTTTTTGAATGCCAGAAACTCATATGAAAAGATTGCTTGTAGTAAGAGCACCGAGCTGCAGTGAAGGTAGCTGATTTCCATGACCTCTGGATAAAGGCTACTTTGTATAATTGTCACAATGAGAAAAATCGTAGAGATCTGAATGTTAACCTACAACCCTTACTCACCAAGTTGTTTTTTTAATGTTGTGGACTACTGAATGATAAAAGTAATTTTTCATTATGTTTGTCTCTTTTCTATGTTACACTGAGTTTACAAAAATGTCAGCTATTTCTTTTAACATGGGAAGAATTTCTAAATGAAACTTTTTATCAGAACTAATGCCTATTCTGTAAAGCTAGTTAATAACAACGTGTTAGGATACTGAATTTCACATTTCATATTGAGCATGTATTGTTCTTCTGTGAAAATTAGTGGAAGCACTAACTAAACACATTTTTCAAAGACTGATGCTGTATTATTTACACTTACTTCAAGGATTATCCACCTTTTGTTAAGACTAGCCAATAACTTGCAAAGCAGGGTAGTGGGGTAGGTCTGTGAAGAGATATGTACACTTTTCCATTTGCCATATGTGGTGAATTGTAATTTTTTACTTTCTTACAAAAGAAAAAGCATCATATTTTTGAATATGTATGAATTAGCTAATGGTAAGTTTCAGAAAATATCTCAGAGCAATACAATACCATTCCCTCTTATTTTTATACAACCAAAACTGATTTACAAAGAAAGACATGCTACTTGGCAAACAAACCCTGAGATCAATGGGTGGATTCTGCTGATTGCCATGTAAACTTCTTGCTTCATTTGCAGCATACAGAAGCTTAGAGGATGAATTGACCTTGTACAAACTTAGCCAACCTCAGCAATCTCCTGCCAGATGTGTACTTCATTATTTAAGTGATACCACACTGTCAGACTCCTCCTGAAATGAAGTGGACATGCCAATGCAGCGTCTGGTCCTCAGATCCTTAGTTCCTGTAAGTAGAAAACCCTGTACAGACGGAGAGCTGATTCCACGGACTCCAGGGAGACTCACGTGGGTTTGAAATGTTAATCAATGCAGTTCAGCCTGCTCTGAAAATACTGTCCTGAAAGTGGTAGAACTTTAAAACTTCTGAGCTCTTCATGGCTCCATTCTAAATGTGTCTTTATAATGTTTCAAAGTCCAGGATTTCTAATGTTTAGATAGATTTGATAACTGATAACTGCTAATTATTTCCAATTTTATAACATATTTTAAAAGTACCTGATTTCAGGAAAAATCAGGCTCTGCACATTTATAGTTGCAAGAAATTGTGTGCTGTTATATAGATTTAACTTCTTCCCCTTTCCTTCTGTGGGTATTTTTTGGGGATTATTTGTTTTGGGGTTTGATTGGGCCCTTTTGTGTTTTGGTTTTGTTCCAAAGAATTGGCATCATAGTCATACTGAACACCTGTGAGACAGCCTTCCAGGAGGGAGAACTGTGCAAGTGAGTCCCCAGGACTCAACACTTGTTCCTTTAGCCAGCAGGCTCAGGCTGTAGGGAGGAAAGGCTTTGCAGAGCTGAGGTCCCCTCCACAAATTGTCCTGGTTAGGACACAGCAGCTGCCCAGTTACAGAAAGTCCACTGGTAGCTACTGAAAGGAACTGGGTGGAGTGATCAGTAAAATCTGACACTTTGTGTTTCCTGAGTGGGCAATGAAATGGCACAGCAGGTTCTGGGAGACCCACAAAGCAGCAAAAGTCAGCAGAGGCACCGTGGACAGCAGCCTGCTCCAGGAAGGGGACAAGCAGTAATAGCTTGACTGAATCAGTGTGAGCCATGCAATGAGTGGAGCTCATAAGCACAGTTTAAAAAGTATACTGTGACTCTTGCAGGGGGCAAGGCAGACTTGTGACAACACTTACTGTGCACCTAATTTGATGTTTCTTGGTGAGTTTTACTTTCTGAATAAATGTGTGCTTGGAGGCAACAAGGATGGCAGTCCCTATCTGAACCTGATGACTCCTTTTTCAGGAGACAATTTAAGAATTTCACACCTAACTTAGTGCCAAATTTAATTTAATTTTTTTAATAAAGATTACTTGCACAGTATGGAGGCATTTGGTTTAAGCAAGGCCTGAAAGATTCTAAGCATTTAGAAGTGAGCAGCAGAGCATGCCAAATTAAGCTGGTTTTCTAAGCAGAGACAGTTTCTTTGATTTTCATTTATTTATTCATGTGTAATTATTTAAAATTACACATGGAGCTAAAAGAAAATTCTCTAAATTCATGGGGAATAAAAGCCATTTAAGCTTTCAAAGATGTGCAGTCCTGTGGCAGCTAAATGAAAATTCTTCTAATGATGTGAGGGCTATTTTATGCATTCCTTTATACATGACTTTTGGAGAGGAGGAGTTTCCTTCATCAACTGATGATATTTAAAGCCTTTGGCATTTCATTCTTTGGACATTCAGTAATCCATTCAGCCATCATTCCAGGCAGATTCACTCCTGTACATTTTTGTATACCTGAGGTGGGTCTTCAGGTTTCAGATAATAGGTTCGTGTTGTGCAAGGTGTTATACTGCCATTGGATAAAAGATTTTGCTTCATGGGTCTGCAATCCAAATAGGTGAACAAGGAAAGGAGGGAGGAAGTGGATGGTGTCTGAGGCATCTGCTCAACAGGTGAGAGCAGGGAAACAAATCAAAATTCATGACTGAATACAGCCTTCCACACAGTACCAGTACTGTCTGTACCCTTGATGCAAGCCCTTCTTGGCTTCGAAGGAACATCTCCAAACTCTCATCAAAATCTACCACTCTTTTTTCTTTAAGCAAGTAATCTTATGATGTAAATATAGATTGACCATACTAAGATATGTTCACGCATATTCATGAATCAGGTTTATTGTCAAAGTTATGGACAAATTAAACTTTGGCTACAAAATGAAGCTGGTGTAATGTGTTACTACAGTGGAGACAGAGTGGTTTTGCAGTTAACTCTTTCACCGTGCATCCATGCCACTGCTGGTCTCAGAATTAGTGACTGAATAGTGTGTGCATACTCAGAGATGCTCATGATTTGGGTTTCCCTTGGGCCTGGAAACAGTAGACAGGACCCTCTCTGCAGAGGAGAAAGAAGGCAGTGGAAGGGTGCTGCCATCAGTCTTCAGGTTTCTTTTTCCAGGCAAGAAATAGTATAAAGAGAAATTATCAACAACTCTCAGCTTAGTCTCTACTGCTGGTTTTGAAGAAATATGTGGTACTGCTTGTCATACTAGAGAGCAGTCTGTAAATACTTGGAAGAGCAGGAGGCACTGCAGTCAACTGAAGTGACTGCTAAAAGGCTGAATGAGAGCTTTCCCAGTGGTTTCCCACGTCACCTGGATCCATCTTTGAATTTGGCTGTACTTTCCTTCCCATGTGTCAAATGGGGAATCCTCCTTTACCGTGTTGTAAAGGCAAGATATATATCACTTGTGTATAGGTAAGCCTAAAAGGTCTCTTGAACCCAGTCCTGCTTGACTAAAATCTGCCTACGATTTGTCCAGGCTTGCAGAAACTGTAAGCCATGGGCAGCTTGCCCAGTTTAATACTCTGCTCTCTGAACTGATTGTGCTGGGACTAGTTTAGGACTACACTAACATGGCTCTGTTGCTTCATTTTACATCAGACTGCGGACAGACCTGGAAGTCATGTCAGCCATGAAGGTCAAATGGACATATCTGTAAAGATGTGGCTGGAGGTACTTGGAGAAGGAGAATGCACCAAAACCACTTCTCCCTGCGTGTACATCTATATCCAGAGGTGAGTCAGGCTACTGGCATGAGGAGAAGGGAGTGGGAAGCAAAATTTACTTGCCTTAATAGCACTGTCAAGAACTTTTAGTTTTCTTTCTTCAAAGGCATTTGAGAAGCAGAGGGGACAGCTTAAGAGAAAAGTTGCTCTAATCGAGAGAGATGTGGAGGCAGGTTATTCTGAAACTGCACTTTAACTGTATCGTTATGGATTATCCCCCCTCTGACACACTCTGAGCTGTTTAAAAATCCAAGCGCAAGATGTTTAGCTTAAAATTATTTAACAATATTTTTATTGTGTTAAGATCCACTTTTTTTTCCACAGTGTTGGTAAGTCTGGCCCCCAGCCTGTGCTGGGGGTGTCCTAGTGCTGAAATGCACAGATGATTTTAGGGAAACCTCTTTGATGCATGTGTCAAATATTGGAAATTTTTAATATATTTTGCCCTAGGAAGCTTTTTTTTTGGCAGCCAATTCTGTTGCAGACCTGTTAAAAACTAGCTCTTTAATACTTATGAAAGCAAAACTCACATTTTGAACAGGTCAGTGAAATTATTTCAGCCATGGGTCTACTGTAGCATTAGAGACCAAAAGCATCATTATGCTTATTTAATATTTTGAGGGAAAATCTTCCCGCACACAAAAGGAATTAAAAATGTAAGTTTTTAAATAAAAACCTATTTGAAACAGTGCCAAGGTTTCATCTCTAGAAATACCATTTAAACTGTATTACAAGTAATACTTTTCCATGGCTGATCAACCTGGAGCTGCATCAACAAAGGGTAATACTTGATTCTAGTAAAATTCATCGATTAAGAAATGTATCACTGAACACCTCAGCAAACTAGTATTTAATAGCTCTAGACCATGCAAAGGCTGAGTATTCAATTTCACCTTAAATGCATAGCAATCATAAATATATTTTGAATAATAAAGTAATTGTGCATGAAAATCGTTAGTTATGTACGCAAATGGATTCCTGAGATCTCTGGATCTGAGAATTGTCTGGGCTGCTTCTGCTTTAAAAAAATGTATCCTCGTGGTTTATTGTCCTCATTCAAATTCCTTTAACAAAATATCTCCAAATTCTAGTTATTTTTCTTTGTGAATAATGTCCGCTTATCAGCCCATTCTAAAGCTTAGTTTGCTATTGAGGCATTTTTAGAGCATCATATGATCTGCCTGAATGAAGTTGCACAGAGTTCTTAATCATCCTTGACAACCAATACTCAACTCCCTCTGCACTCAGTGCCGTCAGCAGTTGTGTGCATGGTGCTCCTATGCAGCAGCTCTGCAGTTTCCATCAGCAGGGTTAGAAACAGGTGTTACTGGCCAAACACACAGCACTGGTGGGGAAAAATACCAGTGAAAAGCAGAAAGGGGATTGAGAATGTGTCGCTACAAGCAGCAGCACCATAAATTTGTCTCATATTGTAAATGCAAGATATTTATCGATGAAAGTTTTAGTCCTATTTAAAAGAGGTGTTTTGCTGAGCTGTCCAATTTGAAGATGAAGGAGGATTTGTTCAGGTGTGCACAGAAAGGGCTTTGCTCATTGCAGTAGTGCACAGTGAGTGAATTTAGTTAATGATGAAAAGGCTAGTGGGCCAGTGTTCGGAGCCCAGCCCTGATCTCAGAGTGCCTCTCCTGCAGTGCAGAGACTAACAGCACCACAGGCCTTGTGCAGAGAATATGTTGGAAATGTTTTTCCCAAGATGACAGTGGACTCCAGTTTCTCACTTCCAGGAGCCCCCTGGTGCTGAGAGGGATGAAGTGCCTGTCCCTAAGTCACAATAGGAATTTTGCGAGTTAAAGCCACTTTTCTTACACAAGTCCCAGCAATGTTGCTTTGTACAGGACAACTCTAAGGACAATATGCACTTAGGAGAATTAACAGTAGATGGTGATGGGTGTTGCTTTATAAAAGTCTTCTCAATTACTTTGCCTTTCCTGCTGCTCATCTGTCTGTGTTAACAGTTGTTGTTGCTGCAACTGAACCCTCAAATCCACAAACTTAAAATCAGAACTTCAAAAATTTTCTTTTCATCAAATACATTAAGGAAATTAATTTCGCAGTCTTCTGTGGTCATTGGAAGACAGGTGACAACCCGTTTTTTCTTCTAAGACCTTCTGCTATTGCAGTATTTGTCTGCATTTTGAGGAGATTGGATTGATTTTGGAGTCACTAAAATGTGGTCCTTCATCCTCCAGAAACCAGAGAGAAAGTAGAGTATAAACTCTACCCAAGCTGCTATCAGGGAACTCCATAGGTATAAGTATGCCGTGGAAATAGATAGTACAGGAATTGAGAAATCTGGAATAGAGCAAAACAAGGAGAATGACTGAAGTGCATTATCACCTGCAAAGAAGAGTTTCCAGGCTGTGTGTCTTTACTTGGTAAGGCATTAGGAGGGATTGGTCGTCTGAGTAAACAAAAATGTAAAAAGCCACTAAGAAAAACTCAGAATATCATTGTATTTCCCGAACATTATCAGCAGTGTGTCTGTGTATATGTAAAAATTATTCTTCTTCTATCACTGTTTTTACAGTTCTCGTTAAAAAAAGGAGACAATTCAATGTTAATATAGGAAGGAGGGAGAGAATAAAATTCAAGTAAATGCATGCTGCTAGATTTACATTCATGCATGTTCTCAAATATGTTGTCAGATGTCTTTGGCCAGCTCCTGATCTATTGCATAAGTAATACTTGTAACAATCAAGGGAAAAGAGAATGTCGTGTCCTGCCCTGTTTGTTCCCTTTCCCTGCAGGCCTGGGATGATCTCTGCTGAGGTTTTACAAAGGGGGGCTGGTGCTTTGTTTACCTGTGAGTGCAGGCTTCAACTTCATGTGAGCAATGTTTAAATGTAAAAGCCACAGGGAGCTGGATTAACATGTCCATGTAATGATCTTTTAGGATGAATTCACAACACCACTTCCTGTTGCATCTTTCATAGTTTTGGGGGTTCTTTTTTTTGGTTTTTTTTTGGTGTATTTTTGGTTTTTTTGGTTTTTTTTTTGTTGTTGTTGGTTTTGTTTTCTTTTAGTTTTCTGGCAGGTTTAGCAGTAAAAAATGGGATAAGAGCTTTACATAATTCCTAATGCTATTTTTTTTTCCATAGTCTTTTGAATGATTTCTGCTTCAATTCAGTGTATATTTATTGTTTCCTCTCAACTCCATGATCTGGAGGTTTTTAATCAACAAAAATATATTTCCTGCTTATCATCTATTAGAAGTTGCAATGCATCATCCTGTGATTGTATCTATTTATTTATTTATTTATTTATTTTTCTATTTCCTGCCTGCCATCACTTCCCACTGCCCTGTGAAGATGCTGGAGCCACTCATTTTTAGTGCCAATAGTTTGATCAAATGAGCAGCTATCAGAAATTATCTAATATTTTTCCTATTCCTTTTGTTATAGTGGAGACCTAAGGCACAAATGCACTGCATCAAACGTAAAACAGGGTTATTTAGGTGTTTTTGTTACTTAGGTCTTCAAAGTATTTAAGTGCATTTTTAAAACTATTATTAAATTGTAATTTTTACAAAGTGTTCAGTGCCCAGCGTTTCATCCACCTGAGAAGTCACTGGAGTAGTTACTCTCTCTTCTTTTGAGTATTGACTCTGTTGGCCTCATTCTGCTGCACTGTCGATCACCGAGTCGCGCTTTTGTTGGCCTGTCATTCTGCAGAGATCAAAAGCAGAGAGAATCAAGCCTTTTGTTAGCACACGAAAGCTTTGCTGCCTGGAAAAGTGTGTCAGCTTTTTTGATTTATTTGTTCAGAATTTTTCACTTATTGCCTTCTGGGTCAAATGACAAGTATTTGGAGGCAGAGTGTAGCTTCAAAGTCCCCATTTTCAAGGAATCAAATTATGTAGCTCATCTTATTAGAAAAAAATATTCCTGATCAAGACAGTTTACTGCATCAGGTTTCTCAAAGGATGAACCTACTGCATCTCTAAGCTGTTTTTCTTCACTAGCCCAATTCATCTAGTGAGAATGGGGGGAGGCAAGTACAGTTATCAGGGCCCAAAGGCAGAGGATAAAAGCAGAAAAACTGGCTTCTCTCTTCATGACCCTCTCTTTGGGAAACAGCTTTTGCTTATCTGAAGGAAAAAAAAAGAAAGTTATTTTCTTTATTAACTTCTGAGCAAGTATTTAACTCAACACTCAAATCTATACTCAGTGACATGTTTTCTTTCTAGCTTTGCTCTAATACTTTTGACAATCCCAATTAAGCCAAATAACATTCTCTTCTAGAAATCAATGTCTAGCAGCAGCCAGCCTGGGCTACTACTTTAGGAAAACACAGATATTTTAAATTTCTTACTGTTTTGCCTTAGAAATATCATAACAGATAGGGAAATAGGAGGAATTTTTCCTCAGATGAGCATACACCAGACCTGCTTGCTTTTGAAGAGCAGTGATTGTCAGAGGTCCAAAATGGGCCAAGTCAAATTAGCACTAATTAGCACTTCAGCAGCATCATTTGTGCTGTAAATGCTGAATTCACCACAACTTACTACTGCCTCATCGTGGCAGCCTGTGAATAAATCCTTAAGTACCTCGCAGATGTTTAGAGGGCATAGACCTTGCCGCTGACAAGGGAGTGTGGTAGTCCACATTTATGGGTATCTGGTATGTTCAAAATGAAAAAAAACCTTCTTCCTATTGCCAAGGTGAGAGTCACACATTAATACTGTGACTGTTTTCATATGCTACAGGATTAACTACCTCAGTTTTGTAAAGTATTGTACAAAATTTCTCTGAATTCTATCTGGTAGTTGCATTATTAATCTACTTTGTAAACTAAAATCTGTAAGATTTATTTATAAGAAAGGGTTTTTTTACACAGGCATCTGCCTGCCTTCTTGCCTAATTCCTCTCTCCCATTTAGAAATCCAAGACTGAAGGTGGCTGCCTCTGAAACAAATAATGCAAAGGGTCTCTTAACAAAGTGAGGGACTGCACTTGCTCTTCTCCTGCAAAATTCAGCGGCACTGCTCCCTGGCTGGATGAACAGCTGTGGCAACAGCCCTGAGCAGGAGGAAAAAGATGGGGACATTGGCAGATGAGATGCAGCAGGAGAGGGAAGGCAGCATTTGGTTGAGCAGTTGGGTAGAGATGAATTTTAAGCAAGGGAGGGTTGGCAAGAGGTTTTTGAAAATGGTCAAAACGTGGAACAGAGCTGGTAGTATGTCCCATGATGCTGAGGAGATCGCTGAGAGATGGGCTGGAAAGAGTTGCATGAGGACGCTCAAATACATTTGATTTGAGCAATGTTTCTAATGCTGATGAGACTGGACATGCTTTATGGGACTACTTGAAGCTTGCTTTTACATTTTAATCATACTAAACTTTCTGACCGTAAGAAAACAAAGGAACTTTCTCTGCTTCTTCCTTGAAAATATGACTCAGAAACAAACTTTTTCTTTCTCTGCCTTAGAAACTTGGTAATGCTCAAATGTGTTTTAAAACAAACAAACAAAAAACGACAACCAAGAGAACCAAGAAAACACCAAACCTTGTTTAATGCATCGTGAAGACCTGACTGCATCTTTTTTTAACTGAGTGCCTTATCCAAGGCGATGAAACCTTTCAGTAGTAAAAGAAGAAAACTGCCTTGGGATGGATGCTTTCATTGGTCATCCATCTACTGCACTGTGAAACAGTAAACGATCTTCTTGATGTCTCCTCCCAGCAAATATCAGTTCTCATTTTCAGAGTTTCTGTCTGGCAGTTGTATACATTAGGGGATGCTGCTTAAAAGTGATAAAACATGCTATGGATGTGATGACATAAAATTAATGTATAATGCCACTGAAGAAGCATATGTTGAATGCTTCTCCCAGGACTAAGTAGGGTATTTAATCACCAAAGTTTTGGTCTTTGGCCTTTTAAAATGCTTGATTACTTACAGTCAGGAGTCATGGCCCCCAGGGTGTTACACAGAAGTTTGGAAAGGTTGAGGTTTGATAATAGAACATTGCTTGTATTGATTTCTTCTTGTATTCACTAAAACCTACAAAAATTTTAAACAGCACATTTATGTTTTTATAATATCTATACCAATAATTACAGAAAATGCCTTTTTTCCTCAGAATTGTAATTGTGAAAATGATATTATGAGAGATTATGATTCAAGATTGTATTTTCACTTGTCTTAACTTTTAAGAGTAGTGATGTCTGCCTTAGAGTTTGAATTCAAAAAGGCATTGTGTCTGGTTTTATTATTACTATTATTATTATTATTATTGCTTCTACATTCTCATGCTAACCATAAAACCATTTTAGCATAAATTCCTTACATAAATGCTATTATTAAGTGCTATCAGGGTTGAACACCAGTCATTAAATCCTTCTGAGCAGTAACAACTGGGAGAGTTTAATGGAGCCCTCATCAAAGATGAACATGGAAGAAGATGGAGAGAAGCTTCTGTGCATGCTGCCTGTAGCCTGGAGGGGAACAGAGCAAGGAGAACCTCTATAATTTACTGTGCTTCTCTGTTGTAAGGAAAAAAGAATTAAAACATGTAACCTAAACCAAAGCCCAGTAAAGCCTGTGGGAAGCTTTCTGTTAACTTCAATGTGCACTAGATCTGGTTGATAGATTTCTAAAATACAAAGCATTTCACATGGTGTGTTGAAGAGGTTTTTCCATGCAATGGACACACATAATGAGATCTTTCATTCTCTCTTGTTCCCAGATTTGGCCTTGAAGAAAACCCTAGAGCTGAATGTTGCTGAACTTTGGGCAGAGTTAGATTCCGACCTGAATATCGAGTACAGAGTCCTTGTGTAATTTTGTTTGTTGTCACATGTAAGTTCTTTATCCTTTTCCGCTCTGTTCTTTATCATCTACAGGGTAAAGGATTCTGAACCAGAAATAGATTTGCACACCGAGGTCTGGGCTGTGGGGGCAATAGCTCTTCTTTTTACCCCATCAACAGAGCTGGCTCCTTCCCTCCTGCGGCACTGTCTCCACTGGGAGGTGGAGGGTTACCTCTACACATAGATGCTGACAAGTGTCTATTTTCCTCAGCAAGAATGCACAAGGTAGAATATCTTGTAGAAATTCAAGATTTGCCTTTCAGATAGTTAAATATGAGCACACCAGTGTGCCATTGTATCCCCCTATTTGATTTGGCCATCTGTTACTTAGTTTCTTGAGTGGCTTTTTGTACCAACCACCTACATATCCCAAGTATCAGAAATCTTTTTTTATTGAAGAGTTGGTTTCCTTTTCTCTATGATTCTTGACAATGTGATTCATGGGAGCAATGAGGGATTCTTTTTCTGCACAAAATAATTCATTCTTCAGAAAGAAAATTGTAGAGCCCTCTTTGTATCTGGAAAAGAGATATCATTGCAGAGAAATCATCCATTATTTCTCGTTTGGCACTTGAACATTGACTCTAAAAGTGTTACAGTTACTTTTTGGACTGGGTGTCTATTTTCCAGGATTTGGAGTGCTGCAGATTCCAAATGCCATCTCCTGCTTATATGTATTACCACAGATTTTCCCAGAAACACAATTGTCTTTAGCTGGCTGTTAAAGTCACTGACAAGCCTTGAGAAGAGAGGAAATGAGGCTCCAGCTAAACTATAGTTCTCCATATTTTCTGTTCCTTTCCATTAGAAGATTGGGATGGAGGTGCTGTGTGCTGTTTGGGAGGGCTATATACTTATTTAGTGAACAGGAGTGAGTGGACTCTCCCCTGTGGGCAGTCTGGGACAGGGAATATGTTTGGAAAGAAGTCATCCACCTGGCTTTCTCAGCAGTGTTGGATTGAAGTATTCATTCTGCTGTCCCCAGCCAAGCTCTCAGTTCAGTTTCTACAGACAGAAGGACTGCTGCTGTCACCAGGGAGTCCTGGCAGGAGAGCCAGAGCAAACTCCAGGACCTGCAGCAGGCTGCCCCAGCTCTACACCTGGTTCCTACAATTTTCTGACAGTAATTTTTCCTTTGGCTAATTTTAGGACTTCACTGCATGAAAGAGATGGGACAAGCAGGGGAAGATGACTTTGGCATTATTTTAGATTAATTTATTATTTTTTAGGAATTAGTCTGAAAGGTCCAGAAACAGATATAGAGTGAGAAGTGCCTGTGTCACCAAAGTGACATCACTATGCACTTATGTAAGATTTATCTTTCCCTTTACAATTGAAGTAATGATACATCAAAGCTGCTGCCTCCAGTTGCTGGTGGCCTGTAAGAGTTTCAGGTTTCTGTGTTTTATCCCAAGATCATGTGGACACCTCATAGTCAGTACTCAGCACACAGGGCAAAGACAGAGCACCTGCTCATGCTCAGCTTAATTCCTTTAAGTGCTCTCTTAGCTGTCAAACTATAAAAGCAGCACAGTGGAGACTGACTTGTTTGCATTGTGGAGCCCTTTTTGGTATTCAATATCCCAAATTATTTTAGTGAGTAGATGTGATGAGAGCTTCATAGAACTGCGAACAGTCCATGAAGATAATACCCTGGGGCAGCTCATTTGCCTAACATAGGGCATATACTCAGCTGATATAACACAGTACAAATATTTACCAAAATCCGTTCTTGGTGTTTACCTTGGAGTGGGAGAGCACATTTAGAACAATTATTCTCTTTTGTGCCCAGCTATGCAATGCAGAATATATTCAACAGAATCCTCTAGTCAAGCCATGGATGCACATACAGTGAACTAAGTATATCATGTTGTGTTATGCTGACCACAGGAGAAATGAAAGGTACAACTAGGCTCAGGATTCTGTATCAGAAATTATATGTTTAAACACAATGATGACTTTTTTAATATATTTGGCCATAATTAGCAAGAGTCAGCTCAGGAAGGCCCTTGAAAATTTTACTGTGGCATTTCCAGTGTCTTGCCTAAATAATGAAGTGGATATCTTTGGCAAATGCTTATCAGCAGCTGGTAGCCCTGAATATTTGGGTTGTACAGAAAAGCAGCAAGCTGTTCCTCATAGTACTCAAAGCCTGGGCTCCTGGGCAGCACTGTCAAGGTCTCTCACAGAAGTGTTCATGCTTTTGTGTCCCACTGAAGGCTGATGGTACCTCTGCAGTTTCGGCAACGTGCTGCTGCTGTCGGCAGGGCAGGTCCATTGTGTGACCAGAAACAAAGGGCTAGAGATGTGACTCCTGTTAGTGTGTTGCATTGGTAACGTGGGCATATTCTGCTTTCATCTACTCCTTTAAGCAATTCTTCAGTTTATCTGCTTCTTTGAAATTGAGAGAGATGAGTTTGAAAGGATGCAGATGAAAATAGTCCATGGAAAGAAATTTTCAATGAGGTCACTTTGCTATTTCCTCAGATGAGGAGGAGCTTAAGGACAATAGTTCAGCCTTGCTAAGAATGCAGATTTCTGATAAAAGGTAGAGATTCTCAAACATTCATCAAACAGTTTATACCAGGGGTGTCGTGTTTTTCAAATATAGCACCAAGTTTTTATGTTGTAGATGTCAATCATAAATTGAAGTTGGGTGACTTAACAGTTAATGTGTGTACTAGTTAAAGAGAGGATAGACCCTCAGTATCACAAAGTTCTAATGGGGTCAGGAATGAAATACTACAAGAAATTCTGCTTTTTCCTTCTGTGTCTGGGAGCCATTATCTATTTTAATTCCTCTCTATTGAAATATGAATCATATGAATTCTGCCTTTAATTTGTTCCTTTATCAGTGCTTTGTTGACTTCATAGTTTATACAAAACACAGCAGGGAGAGCTGTGAGACTATGTATCAAGCATTATAATGCATTAGAGTAATCACTTTTCTCTCTAACAGATCAGATTTTGTCATCAAGTTTTATGAGTATTGGCGTTATTTTTCTCAGAATCTCCTGAAACTATTAATCTTAATTAACAGTAGTGTAAGCTTCTTCATGAAGTTGGAATACATTTTATCATAAAGAAATTTTGTGGAAAATGCACCTGCTTATTATTTCTAAACAAAGTGATGCAAAAAAAAAATCCCTATAGTTCAGAAAGTTTTCTTTTTAAAATTAAATTGAAACTGTTAGTGCAAGGTTAGAAGTTGCAGTATTTTCCTCTCAAGTGACCAGATGGTGAACTCTACTTTGTGATTCACAGAGCTCTGAGAGTTCCTGAGCCCCATCCTCAGTCCTGACAGACTCCAGTATCTTCTGGTGTGGTATCAGCTTCCCAAGGTATGCAGGTAGTTGTTGTTACCTTTGTTCTCCTTTCTGTGATGTGACAGGTTTTCCTATCATCCTGTGTGAATATGTAGGTTTTTTCTGTCTTTTAACCCTTGTCCAAAAATACTTTTTAATCAGCAGTCAGCAAATGCACCACAATTTTAAAAGACAAACAATACAAATAATCCAGTTGTTGATGGCCAGTGCTTAAATGCATGCTCAACTATTGCCAACTACTGCTCACCAAATTTTCAAGGTAAGAGAAAATATGAACCAAATAGTTCCTGTCCCCTGAGCAGTGCACGGTGGCAAGTTGGGGTATGAGTTCACAAGCAGGAGCTCCCCAGTAAGCTGGCACTGGCCTTGAGAATGGTTTTCAACACAGTGTTATTTCTAGACCCAGTCTTTTGCTCCTGTATTTTTTTATTCTTTTTTAGTGCACTGATGAATAGAAGACCCTGAATGAAGTGTTTTGGCATTTGTTTTCTGATGTGGCAAACAAAGAACAGCACAGTCATAGTGGTTTTCAAGGCCTCCTTATTCATCAGCAGCCTTAAAGTAGCTGTGCCGTGTCATTATGAAACACTGTGGATATTTTTTTTCATCAGTCGCAATGTAGAATTTGACAAGGGAATTGCTCAAAGAATGATAAACAGTAAGAGACATCTTGTACATTTGAATAGGGCATTTATAGATCATTCTTATCATTACCTTTTTTGCTATGGTTCACACTTTAAAACCCTCAGCATTATTCCAAGTTATCCTTGCAAGATTTGCCTTTAGGTGAGCGTATCCCCTTCACCTCTAAATTCTTTATGACCTCATGCTGGGTACTGTGGGGCTTCTTGTGTTCAGAAGTAAAGGCGTCCCACAGTGCTGATTGTCTGAGACCAGGAGCTGGTTTGGCACTGTGAGGCTCTAGAATATCATCTGCCCTGCTTGCTGGTGCTGGGCAGGAGCCAGCAAACCTGCTGAGCTTGCTCTGCCATTCCAGGATTGTGTCCTGCTGAGGGAAGGTCACGTGCAGTGTGGCTCTGACTGCCCAAGACTGCTTCATGGCTGCTGTCTGAGCACCCTGCACTTCCATTTTCTGTTTAAGTGGAGATCCAGCTGAACTGGCATGCTTTTATCTGGGTATTGCAGTCTTACCGTATGAAAAGATTATTTGAGGTCTCAAAGAGCAATGCACTTTGAATTATTTTTCCCCCACTGATGTTTTGTTTTCTAGTGGTGGATTGAGTATGTGAATTTGGGTGTCAAAACATGTATCTCGAGTTCTGTAAAGGTGAGGAAGTGTGTCTGTATATTTGCAGTCAGGATCACAGCCTTGTGCAGATTGTGAGTGCTCTATATAGTGCTGGGCAAGACAGGTTATAGCAAGTGCTGGCATTTATGAAGAAGCAGTTTGTCTGTTCATGTCACTCAGTGCAACAGCTGCATCTGAAATTTGTTGCCCTTTGTTTATAGACTGATCCTGGTATTTTGAACACTTTGAGTGTTTCATTGCTCAGGTGTCCAGAATTTGAAACAAAATCAATTATAACTGCTATAGGCAAGGGCGTTTATGGTCATAATGTTCCAATGACAGTGTCAGGGGAAAGCATCAGGAACTTCCAGCTAATGTTTGTTTGCAGACTTTTCTACACAGTCTTAAAATAGCAGTAATTGGTACAGGAAAAGCAGGTACAGCATGATCTCTGTCCCTACAGAAAAATAACAATATAGTTAGGTAATATAATGTTCGAAATAGAAAAATAAGATGTGACACAAAGATGCAAGTCATGTTCTAGATGGAAGATAGTTGGTTTCACTGCACTGGCTTCTAATGGCAATCTCTTTGCAGGATACTTCAGAAATGATGGATTGAGGCACACACATAATGACCTGTTCCAGTCAGGAACTGAGACAGCCTCAAAGGGAGTTGCCAATGAGATCTATGGAATGGGATGTGTGAGTGTATACAAGAGCAGTGTTGGTTCAATTTTGCATGTATATCTTCCTGCCAAAAAATAAAAAAAAAAAAGTCAAGACTGCACATTTTGGAGGATTAATCATCTGAGATTTTTCTCTAATTTATCACCAACAGTGAGTAATGTTCTCTTTGTTTCTGTTTTACAGGGACACCCACATAGCCTTTAAAAAGCATAAATAAAATTACATCCACACAGGCTGTGGGTCTGTGCAGCAGCTGTTCACATGACACTGTATTTTATCTGCATACATTTAATCATTTTTTCCTGAGCAACTGTCTCAATCTGTCAAAATATTTGTAAATAGATTCAGTTTCCAGTGAAATTTGCTTTCACTAGCGCTACAGAGACATAGGGAAGACTTATGCTCAGTGGGAAGAAAAAAAGCAAAATTGTTTTCCATTGCAGGTCGAACAGCTCAGTCCTAAGGCATTTGCCTTATGACTGTGTGAAGCCAGTGCTCTCACTTAGCAGCTACCTCATTTCTGGGACGAGACATTTCATTTCACCAGACAGATTTCTCCACAGCTGAACAAACACAAACAAAATGGTAGGTGACAGAGGACAGCTCTGTATTTCAGTAGAGGAGGAACTCACCTGGAAAGAAGGGATATTTGGCATTTGTTCCTTTTTTTACCCCTAAGTCCCTGTTAGTCAGGACTTCCTGTCCTTCTCTTGTGTCCCTCCTCTATGTAATGTGTTAGTTTCCTTCCTATCTTTCAAACCTCCATAGTCTGAGGCTGCCTGGGAGCTTAGTGACAATTACTTCAACAGCTAATCAGATGAGCTGGTTACTACTTCCTATCAGTTCTTCAGCAAATTCAGTGTCTGTGTTAGCCCAGCCTCTATGTTACTGACCCTCTGGGTGCACAGGTGTGGGAAGAGGATCACTTAAGCCTTTTGGCTTTCCAAATCCATTTCTGTCCTTTCTGTGAGATAACACAGATCTCTATTAGACTCATAAGACAGGGAGGAACAATGCTACCTGTGGAACTGGGGATGATGGCAGGCACCATCATGATGTGTAATTGCTTTCCAGAACTATCCTGGAGGAAGTTTGCTAAAGCACAGGATGCAGGATCACTTTCAGAAGTGAAAACACACAGATAGGCCAGCACTGCCCACCAACATGGTGTCTCAGTCTATTCTGACATCAGCTGCCTGTGGGCTACCACAGCAGCTTCTGTACCTGCACTCAGACTAAAGCTGTGCACTTAGAGCTGTGGAAATCCCCATGTTTTGATTGCACCCTGAAGGAAATAAGCCTTACAGCTCATATCAATATATTGAACTTTGTTGTATACACCAGAAAATCCAGATATCAAGTGCACTTTTAAACCTTAATCTGTAGCAACAAAAGTGAGAGATTGATGTGTTTGCTAAAGCAGGGGGATTTCTATGTGCACAGGATTACCTGAGGCCTTACAGAAGGGTTTGCAGGGGGAAGCAGCTGGTTCAGTTGGTTGTGTAATTTGGTGGATGTTTCAGTCTGGGTGGGAGCTGCTTTTAGGGTAAATAGAGCAAAGAATGTCACTGCCTTACCTGCAGATCCAAGCATTAGCCACACCATTTTGGCATAGTCTTGAACCCATCCTTTATGCCTCTGAATTAGGTCAAAGGTACTTTGTCTCAAAGCAGAACAGCTGACAGCCACCCAGGCTCAGCTGAGAGGGTTGTTATGCCTCCCAGCTGCAGCATCGATGCTCTTGATGCTTCCAGCTGTGGCTTAAGGCAGGCACTGGGACAAGGCCCTACAAGCTAATAGCTGAATTAAAGTTTCCCAGACTTATGCCCCACCATATAAACAGTATGACCTAGCCTGGGCAATATGACATGCTTGTCTTTCCAACAAGGCTCTTTGTTGTGTTCTGACAGCTACCAGGAATGTTAAAATGCATTTTGGACCGAGACCATGCAGTCTGTTGGTGTCAGAGCTGTGTGCAGGGTCTTCAGTACAAAAGTGAAATAGACTGCTGATTATTTTGCTTATGGCTCCTTTGGTGTTCTGGACTTGGTACTTGATGATTGAGTGGCCAGATGTCCTGAAGCCACCACATACAGCTGGACAATAAACTGTCTGCTACAGAGAAACAGCAAAGGCCTTCCTCCTTTATTAGGGTAAAATGACAGTTTTATTGACTGGCTTTTTGCCTTGATCATATTTACAGTGTTACACTAGAGTTATTTCAATCATTTCAGTAGCAAGATGAATACTCTCTGAAAGCAGTCTTGACTCCAGTCTGAAGAATAGGTAATGTTTAATGGATACAATGAGCTGTCATTTTAAATGAGCCATATTTTAATATGAAAAGTAATTATTCCTCTGTAACAGCTCATGGTTTGTTTGGCTGTGGGTAAAATACAGCTTTGATAAAGTACATTGCCAGAATGAACCCAGCTACTTTGAGAAACACTGCACTAGCAAATCAGTGATTTTACTACCTGTGTACAAGGTATGATTTTGTTTTTATACATAAAAGAATCTACTACAGATGTTATGAGAACAAGCTAAATTAAAAAAAAAAAAAAAGCCAACAAAAAACCCAAAACCTCAACAACTACAACGAAAAAAAAAGAGCAAAAAGAGCAAAGCCAAGAGCAAGTACTAGCCCCCATCAAATGAATCAAGTATTTGATAGATGAAGGATAGATGAAGCAGGGCTGTTTCTCAGGCTCTGCTCTTGTGGGCCACCACTGCTCTGTAAGCCATCAGAAGGACTTCTATCAAACAGTGGTGAAGGGGAAAAAAAAGCTCCTCTTAAAAAAACCCACTAAGCTCATTCCCACAAATGCAAGCAAGAAAATTGCGTATGTGCATGTGAAATTAAGAGTGAATGTGGCTTAATTGGTTGTAAATTAAACTATTGGCAGGACATGATCTTGGAAGATGAGCTACTCCTTTACTCTAAAGACCAGATTTAGAAATGTTGTTTGAGGAAGTGCAGCTACACTCTTGTTAATATGCTGTCCTGGTCTGCTGCCCTACCTGTACCTCAACCCTACCACCCCCCGAGATGCTCTAACAGAAGTGTCAGGGGTGTTTCTGGGGAGCAAGCTGTCAGTGTCTACCTTAGTGGCTGTACTTAATCAGAATCGTACCAGGCTTTTGCCTTTGTTGGTTTTACCCTTTCTCACAAATGTGGAGAAAGTGAGGATTTTAGAACCACTCTGCTGGAAAATGTCATGTAAATGTTACTGACCCGCGCGGCCACCAGGAGCTTTGTAGGGCACGCTGCGGAAGCTTCCCCCGATACAAAAAAATACGAAATAAAAAATATCTTTGCTGTTATTTGGACACTCAGGTGAGAAAACTCCGGCGCGGGGCGGGCACGGCGGCGGCCGGAGCAGCGCCGAGCACGGACAGCAGGTGGCGCTGCTGCTGCAGGAACCGGCGCGCCCCGGGCCCGCCGAGCGCTGCGCCCGGAGAGAGCGGGGGAAAGGGGGGATCTGCCAGGCTGGGCAAAAGGGGCATCTCCCGGGATGCCAGCTGCCCAGATCCTTGGGAAAGAGCGGGGGAAAGGGGGGATCTGCCAGGCTGGGCAAAAGGGGCATCTCCCGGGATGCCTGCTGCCCAGATCCTTGGGAAAGAGCGGGGGAAAGGGGGGATCTGCCAGGCTGGGCAAAAGGGGCATCTCCCGGGATGCCAGCTGCCCAGATCCTTGGGAAAGAGCGGGGGAAAGGGGGGATCTGCCAGGCTGGGCAAAAGGGGCATCTCCCGGGATGCCAGCTGCCCAGATCCTTGGGAAAGAGCGGGGGAAAGGGGGGATCTGCCAGGCTGGGTAAAAGGGGCATCTCCCGGGATGCCAGCTGCCCAGATCCTTGGGAAAGAGCGGGGGAAAGGGGGGGATCTGCCAGGCTGGGCAAAAGGGGCATCTCCCGGGATGCCAGCTGCCCAGATCCTTGGGAAAGAGCGGGGGAAAGGGGGGATCTGCCAGGCTGGGCAAAAGGGGCATCTCCCGGGATGCCTGCTGCCCAGATCCTCGGGAAAGAGCGGGGGAAAGGGGGGATCTGCCAGGCTGGGCAAAAGGGGCATCTCCCGGGATGCCAGCTGCCCAGATCCTTGGGAAAGAGCGGGGGAAAGGGGGGGATCTGCCAGGCTGGGCAAAAGGGGCATCTCCCGGGATGCCAGCTGCCCAGATCCTTGGGAAAGAGCGGGGGAAAGGGGGGATCTGCCAGGCTGGGCAAAAGGGGCATCTCCCGGGATGCCTGCTGCCCAGATCCTTGGGAAAGAGCGGGGGAAAGGGGGGATCTGCCAGGCTGGGCAAAAGGGGCATCTCCCGGGATGCCTGCTGCCCAGATCCTTGGGAAAGAGCGGGGGAAAGGGGGGATCTGCCAGGCTGGGCAAAAGGGGCATCTCCCAGGCGGCCTGTTGCACCGATCCACAGGAAAGAGCGGGGAAAAGGGACATTTCCCAGGCTGCCTGTTGCATTGGTTCATGGAAAACGGGGGGGGAAAGCAAGAGGATTTCTAGAGACGCGTTTCTCTGGTTGTTAATCTCGTTTAGGGAAAAAGAAAGCGTGAAATATTAAGAACCACTCAAAACTAGCAGACTCTGTGTCTAACAGTTTGGCTAAGACCACCACCATAAGGGCTCAAAACTCTGTTTTCAGATAACTAAGCAAAAAATGACAAATAAAGAGCCAAAAGAAAAACCCAAACAAATAAACAAAAAAATCCCCAAACCAACCAATCAAGTAAAGTCCTCCAGCCCTCTACCCCTGCCCAAAAAAGTCAAACCAGAACAAGATAACAAACAAACAACCCCGCTAGTCTAAGACCTGTGTGAGAATCCTGAAAGACTCAGGAATGTCTCCATCCTCACCTGACTGGAGGAGTGCTGGAAAAATGTGTGTGTGTATATATATACATGATGACAGGCACAGACAAAGACTAATACATATGAAATAGTTTCAGATGAGAAGACCAGTTTGGAAAGAAAAAGTAAGTATTGTGACATATTTTAGTGCTCAGAATATGACAGAAAACTAAAGAGAATTGTATAGATACTGTACAAAAAGTTTATTCAGGTTCTCTCCTGTACCAAGAATAGAACACGATCCCATTGTTCATCCTGTCTATGGGTTTGCACAGCCAAATCCTTAACTATTATCTAAGTTGTTATGTCTCACCTGACTTCAGTAACTAATGGCAATATATATACCAGCTGTGACTTCTTATGTATTCCCCTCCATTACTGCCAATTCTTTGAACTTTTTGGGAAGCCCTCCTTTATTTGACCATTTCTTCTCTCTTTCAATGGTAAGTCTTATGATGATCTACAATCCTTTCCAGTCTCATGAACTTTTCACTCTTCTTAGTCCTGGTGGTTGCTTCCTAATAGTCAGCTTTCCATTAACCTTAAGATCTCTTGTGTTTGTTGTATTTAGGTACTTAAACATCTCTCTCTAATTTATTTCTCTGTATTCTAATACATAACTTTAAAAGAATATTACTTTTTATAAATTAACATTTTATGGCACTCCTTGGTTGCTTACAGCATGTTGCTGAAAAGGCTCATATTAAAATTGGAGAATATTCCATGTGGTGTTTTAATTGATCTTCCTTCTGGCTAGAATAAACACTTTTTTAGTAGCCTTAAACATCTTTGAATACATTATAGCTTACAAATTGAGTATGATATAGTTCCACTTGTCTGTCATGTCAAAGGTGCCATATTTCTGAATAAGTATGAAAGAAATCTGATGGTTCAACTACTTAAGCACTGAAGTGAACCAGATTTTCAGCAAAGCTTTGCAGCTGTTTGGACACCTCAGTGAGAAAACTACTGAGGGAGACCACCAAACTCTTTGCTATTTAAGGATGTCACAATGGTATTTACTATTTTAAAAATCTGGACCCAAGTAGATGTGTAGTGGTTTTTTAAGTAAAAGCTTATATCTGTTGCTGCTAAGTAAAAGAAAACACAGGAAACCAGTGTCTCTGGGGAATTGTACAGGATGCATGTGCTGTCTGAGCTGCTATGTATTAACATAAATCTATGGGTTAAATCATTATTTGTAATTTGAGGTTTGTTGAAAACCTTAAGTGAGACCAGGAAGAAGATGCACAATTTTTTTTTTTTTTTGCATAATGAGCCTGGCTAAGTAGAAGGTCACCTCAAAGTAGAATTTTTCAAGGATACCAACATTTCCTCGTCCTATACTGTGTGTCTGATAAAATAGCTGGGTCTTGAGATGTCTGCTTCACTAATTGAAGGTCATATTAGCATGAATGGGTCTAGCCTTGGCTGAGAGCTACCATTGCAATTTAACACTGGTTCTCTTATAGAGGAGAAATACGTTTTTTTCTACAAGAGTTATACTTCATAATGTAATCTCATCAAATCTAATGTAAAATGGTACATTTACATATATCAATAATTTAATCCTCCTCCTTTAAAATAATTAGCATAAATGAATAGAAGTAAAACCATGTGATAACAGATATAATGTTATGTGTGTATGTATACAAAATATCACACAACACTGTTCCGACAGTGAATTAAGGCTTTGTTGATCTTAAGCAATAAAAAAAATCAATTGGATTATAACACAGAGCTTCAGTGAGGGTTTACAGGATCTTAGAAATTAATGCAGTGTTCATGAATATGGAAAAGGTTTCCTTGTGGGATTCAGAAATGAGGTGACAGTGCAGCAGCTGGCCAACAAATCCATGTGACTATTGGTACAAGGGTATAAATATCACCCACTGCTGCAAGCACAAGTTAAAGATGTGGTATAGACAATCAGTTTTCAAGTTGTCTCCTGTGCAAAAGAACTGTTGACTCAATCAAGAAACACAAAAATAAAATCTATTGCTAAGGCTTTATTGTGGTGCCAGAATATTCTTTGGAAGCTTTTGGTGCTGGCTGCTGTCAGGAGCAGGACACTTGCCTCAATGATTTATTGCCCCAAATCAGGTCAGGTGTTCCTTGTAAACCTAAAACTAGCACTTTACCAGCTACTTAGGTTTTATTTTAGCATTGAGAAGTGCTCTGAGAAACGAGTATGACTCAGGTTCCTAACAGCTGTAGATTCTATTCCAGCAGTGAGAAGTTAGGTGCATTTTTTAAGTATTTCGAGCTAATGGAAAAGTCTTTTGAAATTAATCTCAGCTGATAAAACCATGATCCTAAATCAAAGTTCTCTGTAACTGTGCAAATGCTGTCCAGCATAATTGGCTAGAATTGCTATCTAGGTGTTAAAAATATCAGTCACTTCAGATAAACTGTTATCAGGCATGCAAATTAGTTTGCAGGTAAAATAGCTCCTGACTGGTCCCAAAATTAAAGCTGCCTGGTTTCAGGTGGCTTTATTTAGTCCTACTCCACCAGAGACTCCCATCTGAAAGTTGTCTCTTTACTAATTTGGGACATAATGGAGAATTAGATTAATGATAGCTGGGATAGTAGCATGATATAGTATGTTAGGAAAAGGAGATATTAAAGCTGTCTTCATGTGAGCATCACTACATGACTCTGGGGGGGGTTTGTGTCACAAGCTGAATTTCTTGTGAAAACTTGTCAGTACAAATGGTATTCTTGATCAACGGTTTGGGGGGATTTTCTGCATTTGAATGAGAATAAATTATGACGGTGTATTTAGCATTTGTTTAGAGAGAAGAATTTGTGGCCCTACTGGAGAATGCTGAGCAAGGAGACACCTCTGAAGGGATGCCTCTCTATTTTTGAGTAATTGGGTAGCAGGATCCCAAGTCAATTTGTTTCTTATAGAATCTTCCTTGTGAAAATCTTTGCTGAAATATGTGGATACCTGAGATGTGTCATCCTGAGAAAAATCAACATAGGATTTCCTGCAATTTAATTTTGCACACATCAACACATTTCTTGATTAGACTTCAAGCTTTCAAAAAAAGATGTCAGTGTTTTCCTGCAGTAAAATGAGGACTTAAATCTTCATCCAGTTGCTTTTTCTCACAGCATAGCTCTCTGTGGACAGAAGCAGACAATCTGCACATGCTTTGTTCTCTATCCCCATCCCTGGCATATGTTCAGTGACTTTGTATAGGCCAAAATATTTGTGCTCTGGTTTCCCGAGTGCTGTCAGGTCAGAAAAATGGTTGACTAAGTTCAGGTGGCTTATTTTTCATAGTTGTCGAGTTTTGTTTTGTTATCATTTTGGATTTTTTAAATACTATGTTAGAAGAAGAAAATCTTCATTACAATCACAATATATGCCATTCACAAACCTTTATTTACAGCTGTGGGGGAACACTGTATTCTGGATTACCTGCCAGTTGTAGGAAGCACCCATCAGTTCAGAATTAGAACAAAGGAGAAATGGAAGGCTGCCTTCTCTGCTCCCAGGTACTGTTCTATTCTGCAGTGTCATTGTGAAATATTAATTACATTTATCAGAACAGGATTAAACGTGGAATGAATGATTAATTATTTTATACTGGGATAGATTAAAGTTTTGTCCGGGGTTTATGTATTCATTAATTACTTGTTAAATCAAAGAGAGGAGGAGCAGTCTTTTCAGCTTCGTTGGTGCAGTGATTTGTGCAATTTTTTTGGTGTTTGAAGGTGCTTTCTGTAACAAAGTAATTGTCATGATAATATATTCTACTTAGTGTGTAGTGCACAGTTTACTTCCTTGCAGGTCTCAGCCTTTTACTTTCATCTTGTATGATGCTTTGAAAGGTCATTGACATAAGGGTTAATGTAACACACCCTTGATGAATTTTTCCTATCAGAGCAGAAGCAATATGCTCATGTTCCTCAGCAAAGGGACCTGCTATCAAGAGAGCACGTGAGTGTGAGCCTCTCTGCTGGATGGTTCCCTGCCCAGTACCCCACTGTGCCACACTGTTGTCATACAGGTCACATGAATTGCTTACCAGGATGTGACAGCAGGAGGCTCATATTCATAATTGTGTCTAGAACACGTATCTTAGAGTATTTTTGAGCTGATAAGATTTTCTGAGAAAATCCTTGGGAAGGTTCCACTTTCATGTTGATGGTGGTGTGTACCTGGACATAGTGCCTTGTGGTATTTTCACTTGACTTTTACTGGGCTGATGACAAAATTGACTAGTTACTGCTGGGACTGCTTGCATTTGATAGCACTTTACGCATACGGATGCATCAACTGATGATTACCAAAGAGGTTCAGCTTTGCCCTGTCTTGCCTCCCTTAACAGGAGGTGGCCATGCTGTTCTTCATCACTGCTTATATTAGATAGCTGCTGTGTTGCCCTGAATTGGGAGAGTAGGGGACATTGCAGTCATGTGCTGTTCAACCCTTAGCTGATACTTTGTGAGTGATAAAAGCCATCATGTACATGCATTTGTTTTCTTTGTACAAAGAATTCTTCCTTTCTCCTCAAAAGACCTGTTTTCATGATGTTCAGTATTTAACAAAGGGAATCAGGACAAGGTTTCCTCTTTGTGACTGAAGAATTACTAACAAAGCCAGGTAAATACTTATCCTTCAGTTCTTTGTTTTCTCTGTTCACACTGCATATTGTTGAGAGTTCAGAATCACAAACTGTAGGGTTTGAGTGTTTATAAGAGGTGCAGAAGTTGATTAAAACTAGATTCTGACTGGGTCTACACTGATGTTGCAGTGTGAAGAAAAGATAACAGAGCTGGTCAGAAGCCCTGATACTTCCAGAAATGAAAAATGGAGAAAAAGAGTCAAAACATGTGAACATGTTTGAAAAGATTAACCACCCCCTGTCCTGCCCCAGAGAGTTCAGCTGGTTTGGACATTGCAAGGACCACAGGTCGTGACTACAATGACATGGTTACCCCTTTAGGAAAGCCCTAAAATTCCAGGGCTGGAGAGAAAATATTACCAATGTAGCACTGCTGAGAGATGCTAAAGAATGTGTCACACTGAAGATGTGATATACCACACTGGATCAATAAATAGCCCTCCAACTAACTGGAAACAGTGGTGCAGACTCGCATTTCTGCCTCATTTAAATAAACCCTTCAGTATCGGGGATCAAGTTGTGTGTCCCAGTGGTGCTGTGGCATGAAAGGATATTCACTAGACTAAGTGCAGGGACATTTTGGGAGAGCATGCCTTTTCTGCAAAGCATTTCCCAGGCTTTGGAGGCTGCTGGATTTGTGAGTTGTCATATTTATTAGTCAATTCCCATTCCTCACCATCATTATTAAAAATGACACCACCAGTTTTTGCATCCTGGACTGTGTTGTATTGGTTTGTATTCTTTATTTTTAAGTTGAGAGCGTTTTGTTTGTGTTCTCTATCCACCAGGGAAAATATACTTCTGCTATTGCTGCAATGCACAAGGGACAGTTAAATCTAATAACTTAATCTAGACTTCTAGAAACAAAATTAAATTTTCAAATAAAGGCAAACTGACAGCTAAGGCATAAATCTTTTATTTAAAATAGAAAATAACCCTGTTCAAATGCAATCAGAGAAGACAGATGTAGGTAAAAAACAAGTAGAGATAGGATATATGGTGCATAAATTTGCTATGTCTGTGTGATAGATCAAACAGGGTGACCTTAAAAATGTTCCTAAAACATCAGCTAAAATAGGGAATTTGCATATATTTAAATACTGCTTGTTAATGAAAGATGGACTGGAAAGAATGGTAACAGTGACAGGAAAATATAGGGTATAGTGTGCAACAGAAAGGTCACATTAGCTATCTGTTTCAGGTTGAAACGTAAATATTTACTAGTTTGAAGATGGCAGGAAGTTTTAGAAATAAGAAATATTGTCTTCTACTGTTTAATGTATCTTCTTAGGTAAAATATTTAGCTGTAAAAACAGACCTTGACTCAGCAAAGTTCTTAATTAACCCAATGCTTAAAATCAGTCATCCTCTTAGATCCAAATTACCTTAATGGGACTACTCACAGATGCAGTTTTACTAGAGACAAGGGCAAGTCCCTGTGATGAAGCAGGTTTTTAAGATCATAGAGGTTGCTATGAAATTTTATCTGCCTTTGCATTGGTAAAAAGAGATGTTTATACTCAGATTTCCCAAGCATATTTCATTTTCTTTCTTGGGTGCAATTCTGTGGAAGATGGTTGGGTTTGTTTAAGTGTGAGATCAGATTGCTGACTGGGAGATGGCACTTATTTCCAATTCAGGAGAGAAAATGTAGCTTGTCAAGAGGATGTGATATTAAATGATGAGGAGCTCTTTTGTGTAAATAGTCTCCTTGGACAAAAAGATGCCTGGGGTTTCTTGATTCCTGCTGTCATTCTTTCCTGGGAACCTTTTCCTCTGTCACCCTATCCTCAGAGCTGCAGGTGAGCCACGCTTCTGGGCTAGGATGTGTTTAGAGTCAGTCTGCCCAGGTGTCTGCAGTGAACCTCCAGCTTTTTCATCATATCCTCAGAATGGGAATTTCTCCAACTATGTAAGCAATAGCATAGACACCTCTTGTTCAACTCCAGTACCCTTAAAGAGTTTGAGACTGGCTTGTCCATCTGGCCATCCCTAGAAGTACACTGTAATTATCTCCAGGTTCTTAATAAATCTGGGTTTTCTAGAGGTTTCCACTGTAATTGGATCAGTCATTAATGTAGCCCAGATTTCCCACCATACTCTGCTGAGATTACATCTGTTCCCACACAGTGACCCAGTTAGAGCCAAGACACCTGTGTGATTATGACAGAGGAAATCCATTTGTAAAATGTTATAATATTTTGATGTACAATGCCATAATAAAAGATATGTAGTTAGAGCAGGCAGCATCACCCAGCCCCTGGAAACAGCAGATGGATGTGACAGTGGCTTCCCAGCACTCCAGACATGGAGACTGATAGGCATAGGAGATTTATCATTTCAATTTCCTTGTTTGATGTCTTCTATCTGTTGTTTTGCTAGCTCATTAATGTTCTTATGTGTAGGTTTTATGAATTATTTGCTTCTAAAGTGGTATAATTCCGAAAGGTCTTTTTTTGTATTCATTGCTAGGAAGAGTATAAGTCATTGATTAGTGACAAATGCCATCTTTTGAGAGGTTCTCTTAATCTTTGGGATGTCTGTTTTGAAGGTCACTTCCATTTATTAAAGATTTGCAACTGTACACCTGAATATTTCATGAATTGCCAGTATTGTTTCTGGCTTTTGCAATACTTCTGCATAGGAAAGGAGACAGATAACAAAGATTTTTTTTTAAAACGTTACCCAGAAAGCTGCATACTGACCTAATATTATGTTGTCATTGGTCAAGCTGGATTGTTTCTGTCACATTTGTATTACATAAAACAGGACTAATCAAAGTCTGGGGTGGTGTATATGGGCATAATGGAAATGCTGTCTTCACACTGAGTGTCAGCTATGTGGGGCTCTTCCAGTTGTAGTATAAACCTCTGCTAACAGCTGCAGCATATAGGGTGAAAATACAAAACCAGACAGCAATAGAAAATAGCCAGAGGGGCTTGCAATAAAATTGCGTAGATTAATCACTGGATTCCCTTGAATGAGTGGCATGCTATTAGATCTGGGGCCCTTTTCTTTGGCCTCAGTTGCTGAGGAATGTCATTCTCTCAATAAGATGGGATTTGGTGCATCATAAAAAGCACAAGGCTCTCACTGTTTCTTGATGAGGGCTCTCTCTGCCCATGGCAGAGGCCTGCCATTCAATAACAAAGGTCTTAGAGTCATTGTCCACTGGTGATTTGTGTTTAGGTGTGTTCCATTTGTACTGTCTCACCTAGTGGGATTGGGCTGTTGAAGATAAGGTCCTTCTCACTGTGGGATCATTAAATCCAGATCATCTGTAAAAGGTTTGATCTGTGAAAGAAACTTTTCTATAAGTTGTTAGAGTAAAACATGCCTTGGTAGGAGACATTTTAGAAATGCTGCTTGCAGGATTGTATTAGTGTAAAATTTAAAATTTGCCCTGTACTCTCAGCACTCTGGAAACAGCTTCCAGGATTATGTGAACTTTATTCACATAGTGTTTTCTTTAAACTTGAAACTTTTGGCTGCTTTGTGACCAATTTAGGTCACAGAATCATTAGAGCTTGCTAATTTAGGGAAATTAGGTTTATTTGTTTACAAGAGGCCTGTTCAAAATGATACACTGTTCTGGTGTGGTCCTTCCTATGGGTTAGCCACAGTAGAGTATGTGTATTAGGGCAGCCAAAATCCAAGCAGACAATTAGCTTTTCTACCAGAGACTAGTTTTGTTAACATTCCCTTGATTTGACAGCTGGAATAGATGAATGTCATTACTGACCTTTTCAATTTTACAGCTTCTTCACTTTCATAATTTCAACTCCTGCAGCTGCAGCATGGAAATGAACCTTAATAATATTCCCCAAACTCTTGAAAATGCATTACTTATCAGTTACATTTTATAATACTCTAAACAGTCAGAACCTTTCATATCACTGCTTTTGAAACCATAGACTAAATGCAATTAGTATTAGCAATTATGTGGTAGAAATTTCTTGACTTTTGTGGAGTAGATCTGGATAATCAGGCATTAGGTATCCACATTTCAACGTGATATATGATGATGGAAAAAAAAAATTCATGAGTTTTAATTATTGCTGGGAGATACTCTCTAGGTTCTGCTATTAATGCCTTTCATTTAATGTTACAGGGTCAAATACTGCTCACTTTAGCAATGTGAATAATTCTACTGAAGCTAATATATGTAAATATAAAGACCAGAACCAGTTACAGAAGGTAAATTCCAAAGGTACAATTGTGTAAGCTCAGGTATCCCACTGAAATCAAAGTAATGACAAGATGCTGTTCTAGATGAGACTCTGCTGTTGTTCTTAGTGCAGTTAATCACAGTCTGCATTTATTTTAATTAACTTCTAGTTAAAAAAAGAGAAAGGGTTAGAAGGGATTCCATCACTATGGAGAATGTGAGGCTAAATAACATAAAGCTATTATTATGGAGGGAGTGGGCGGATTAGTTTGTTTTATATACAAAGTAAGACTAGTCCAGATTTGACTATCCAGATCAGGTAAAACTATAGGATTTATAATTGGAAAGCAAGGTGGAATTGTACAGAGTAGCAAAGTTAACCTTAGAAACAAGAATCCAAATTGTTAGTGATGTTACTTGGTGGGCTCGAGGGGTGTCTGTGGGGCTTACAGAGATGCTCACCAGCAATAACCTCTTGCTCTTCCTCCTGCCAGACAGCCTGGTTAAGTCCACAGTGTATTAACCATGTTTTAACATATTTTTGCAGTCCTTTTGAAAGGCTTTTTTTCCAAGCTCTCATGTAGCTAATGGGTTGAGTCTCTTCTGGGAGTTCAAATATCCTAATGAGATTAACTCATTAAATAACTGCCCATCACTTAGTTGCTGATACTCTCTTTTATTTGTGGCACTGGAGGAGAGAGCTGCCTCTGAAAATGTTAGCACTGCTTGAAGATGATTTCTCTTTGAATATTTTTAGTTCATTACATTTCCCACCCTAAATAAGTCAGCACCCTTTTCCCTGACACACAAATGGATTGGATGATGCAGTAACAGTTTATCTCCCTTCAGGCTGGTCAGGCAAAGGTGACAGGTTTTGCCACCATGACATTGCCTCCTTCCTTAAGGAATAAGATTTAAATTTCCATGTGACTAATTAGCTGTCTCTTGAAGGACGGATTTGTTGGTGCTCACACAAACAGAATGGCACTGTTGCCTTCCATGGATCCCAAGAAGGAAAAAACAAAGGAACTTCACCTCAAATTTTACAAATTAGCAACAAACCCCCCCACTCCCAAATAAAATATCCATATGAATATTTATGAAACAGCAAAACCCATGGCAGAAAACACAGGATAGCACTAAACCTGCGTACTGGTGTCAAGTGGCAGGAGATACTGCCTCCTTTTAACAGAGGTGGTCCAAGTCTCATTTCTGCTGCCTTATTTGTGCCCCAGTGGTCAGGGGAAGCTTATGAGTGAGTGGCTCTTTGGGGCAAGGTCAGAAAGAAGTTTGTTTTGGAATGCCTCCTGCAGGGAGCAGATGAGCCTTGGCTTGGAAAGAGGTGGCAGAGGTGCCAGCAAGGAGTCCAGGCAGTGAGACCTGGTTTGGCTGTTGAGTTACGCTGGTTGCTCCAGTTTCAAGAAACAAATGTTCTGTCCCTGGACAAAGGACTCAAGTAATGCCAAGCCTGTGAGATTCCTTTGAGGAGCTGGCTGGCTGCTGGGAATGCTGGCATGCTTTGGCTTTAACGAGTCTGGGAGTTTCCCTGCAGAACTGCTCACAGGAGGGCTCCAAACAAACATGGAGCTGTTGCTGTGACCTTGCACGTCCACATGGGCAGTAGCATGTGTACTTACAGGAGCAGCCTTTGGGAAAACAGCAGAGCAAAGCTCTAATTTGAGAAATCCCCACAGCACAACCAGCACATAGCCATGCTGTTTAAGGCATGGTTTGAATGGTCTGAAGAAGCTGGATCTTTCTGTTTGGTTAATGAATCCCGACTTGAAAATGAGATGTGCTTTTGTGATGACTGATTAAGACCACACTGCTATTGTGATGACACTAGTGTAAGACCAACAATTGCATTTATAGCTCTTAAGGATATAAAACAGAATTACATGTAATGTTTAAAAGACATAAGGTATTTTTTAATAGGCTATGCTCATCAGGTGTTTGTCTACACACAGTCTTTCTGATTGCTTCTAAATAAAGCTCTGTCCAGGAAACTTGAAGGCTGCTCTCTAACATTTCTCAGTGGCATGAGTCTGTCTTGGTTTTCAGGAGTTTTTTTTTGGTGAGCAAACCTCACCAGAATTTATGGTTTTGTAAATAAGATGTGAATATTTTGACCATTGGTGAGGTAAAAATATAAACAATGCCTTCATTATATTTTCCCTGGTTTTAATCCAGTCTAGTACTGGTAAACCATCTCAAATAACAATGACTGTTGAATTAGGAGAGAAAGTAAGAAAAAAGGGAAAGGATTTTGTCTTGTCTGTTTGAAGCCAAGGTCTCTGGTGACAGTCACCAATAGAGGCAAACAGAAAAATTCTTAACTATCTGCATAAGGACACACTAAGTGTTTAAGGTGAACAATATCTGAACTACTGAACCTACTAAAATAAAACCTTATTGGTTTTGGCAGCGGGGATGTTGGTTTAGTTGGTTTTTGCTTGAATTTTTTTAAACTTAGTTGAACAAGTCAATTGAAGACAAGTAGAGCAATGCATTTTAAGCATAGCCATATGCCTGGTCAAACTATTGGACATATTGTCTGCTATTTAATACATTGCTGAACAGCCTAGGCTGTGACCCTAAGCACAGATATTGGAACCCAAATTACACATATCTTTACTTCTTTTGCATTGCAAGATAATGTGTTGTACTTCAGAACTGTCCTCCACATCCTTGGAACGTAATATTTGCAATGCAGAAGTGGAAATATCTGGGTTCCTGAGGGTTTCATTCAGATGAAACAGCAGTGAATGTGTCTGCACCACTAGTAAATGAAACAAAACAGAGAGTGACAACATTTCATTGCTCATTTTTGCTTGCTGTAAGCTTGTTTTAAAGACAGCAGAAAGAAATGGAAAAGGAGGGGAACTGCCAAAGTCACATCTGTACCTATCTGTATCTAACACTATCTTTTATGTCAAATCATTATCATACCTGGGATAACCCACTGATGTTGAGTACAAGCTGTCTGTGCATTATGGCAGAGGAACTGGGAGGAAAGACCAGGAGAGCTGCAGTCATTAAAGAGAGGTGCTACCTCTGTCCTAGTGACACTTGTGGCTATCTGCAGCGTCCCTTTGGGACAGTGGCAGGAGGCAGGGTGTGCAGCTGGGAAGCACATGGTGATGGCTTGGCCACACAGCTGAGTTGGGACAGTGGTGCTTGCTGCCAGTTCACGTTCTGGGAGGGAAAGGGCAGCCGGGGTGCTCTGGAATAGTGTCCAGGGTATGTGCTCAGGGCTGGCCCTGACAGTAGGCATCCCAGCACTGCCTTCTGTTTGCTCCAGTGATGAAATTTGTCGACTCAGAAGTTTAATATTTAATGTGAGACGGCACACTGATGCTGATTTAAAAGCAGAAGTGAATGTATGCAGTTATCTCTTGTGCTTTTCACACATATCAGTGATGACAGATTTCAATATTACATTCAGAATTACTCCGGGAAAGGATGTGCTCAGCCCAGGATGCAGTCCATGGTGTGGAGTGTGCTCTGGAAATGCAAAATAATAACAGCTTATGTTAATAGCATAAAGCATTGATTACATGTGCTTTGATGTGAAGAACCACACCACTGATTGAACTTGGAGCTGAAGTCAGGGTCTGAGTCACCACATGATCATTTTTCGTCAAGCAGTTTCTGAATCATGGGCCTATAATTGCTTCAGATTCCTGTTATTGATCTCTTATGTCAAAATAATTGAACTTTATGGCTGACTTCTGATGCTTATTGAGAAATCATATAATTACTTCCAACTAGCTGTGAGTCAATAGCAGTTGAGTACACACCACTATTCAGAGTGCTTGATATATAAATTTTCTTCCAAATAAAAACAAGACCTACAATATATTAATAAATGTAGCAGCCTGGATATATGGTTCTAAGTTACATAATTACATCACCTAATATTTGTAGTACCTGGAATATCTCTTACGTGTTTGCATATAAAATTTACCAACTTCAGTCCCAACCCTACAAGCTCTGGGACTGCTGAACCTGCAGAGAGGCTGGCAGGGTCTGCACAGATGCAGCAAACACAGAGAGCAGGGACCGAGGTCTTGTTGGCCCAGCAAATGCTGTGAAATGCCGGGAGCCAGCACATTTTATTGCGCTGGGGCTGATGGGGACGTGTCCTATAAAACACCAAAAAACTCTTCTCTTCCCTTTTGAAGTTCACACCAGTCTGGAAAATCCTCTCCTGTATATCACTTCCTCTTTTTAGCTTTGCCTTTGCTCCTTTGCTTATACCAGTAAACTGTCTGGAGCCTTACTTACAGACCTCTGTATCCAGCACACAGACATCCTTGTTCTCCTTCAGAGTAGTTATAAATACATAGTCTCTTCTTCAAAAAGCTCATACTTCTACATTTTCACAAAAACCTATCATTTTTGTTGACTACAGGGTGGTGATAAATAAACAGTTGCAATCCTTTTGAACAGGCAGTTTAAAAAAGCTCCCTGAAAAGCTGAAACTCTTTTCTAGGATGATTTAAGCTGAGAACTTTTGTACCCCACTGCTGATGGGGAATAGATTTTATACCCACGCAGAACTGGAAAGGGTCTTAGGTGATAAAAAATGTTTTACTTGAAGGTAATTAAGACTTCATGTGGCCTCATTGAATAGCTTTATCTCTCAAATTCTAGATCAAATCCTACCTGAAAAAGGACATTAGCTTTACTGAATCTTGTTTCCCATGTAATCACTGTGCTGCTAGTACTGGTTTTATTCACGTCTGCATTTCTTTAAGTATTGTTTTATTAATTCTCTTTCCTTAAGAGAGATGAAGCATTAATCAGCCAGTGCATTTAGTACCTACTTACATTAATATCTAGACAATGCAGTGATTTGGAATTCTTTACACCTTTTTGCAGGTTTTTCATTATATTTCTTAGTGTCTTGAGGATGCTTTTCCTCATGACACTTTACAATAAACCTTTGCAAAATGAATAGCTTTCATTATGAAATCAATGATATTCCCTCTAAACTTCAGGGGCAATGTCAAAGAAAAGCTACTATAATTGCTAATGCTGAGCAGTTTTTTTTATGACCAAACTCTACTTTCCAGATGCCACAGCAATACAGTCATCACCTTCCTCAGCACTTTTGCCTTCCCTTGTCACTGTAGCTCTCTTTCTCAAGAAAGTGATTGTCAGCCATGTCTTTTTCTGTTCTTATGTCTTTACTTTGTTTTCTGTAAGTATTAAGCCTTAAAGCTATCCTTTTAAGCAGAATTGGTGTAAAGTTTATACCTGTGACTCTGCATAGCAGGAACCTCTGACCACTGCCTCTCCTGAAACATGATATAAGGATTAATTTTAATTTTGAAGCAAAAATGTAGTTATTAAGAACTTGATGTATTCATTTTAATTCCTTTTTGTTTTGGAAGATCTGCCATGCAGACACTGAGTATTGCCTGTGACCAGCCCACTACACTCCACTCTTCCAAGTACTATCTCAAGTGTTAGAGATTTTAATCTGAGTTAGGGTCCCAAATAGGAAGTTTTTAAGGAGCCAAATCCAGTGTGCTTAGTAGGACTGGCCCCTGGGGTCCTTGCTGCATGCACTGGCTGGGTCCATGTATAACACACTGTTCAGTTGATCCTGCCTGACACATGGACTCTGGGATCCAGAGGAATTGTCACAGGACTTCCCAGGACTGCTGTGTCAGCTGTAGACACATAAGTTCCTCAAAATTCTGATAAAAACTAAATTAGGCACATTTTCTAGTAAAGGGGACCTTTGATCTTATGTCTTTATGTAAACAAGCAACAGAGGGAATGTGGACTAATAGGTTTGGTAAAAGCCTTAGGAACTCAGCAGCTGTTCATTAAATGCAGATACTGTGGCTGTTCCACTTTTCAAGATCTTTCTAAGGTGCGAAACTGCATCAGCCTGTTCTCTCTCAGAGAGACATGGCTTCTTCCACTTCCATTTGTTAAGGTAATCCTCTGGTTCATAAGAAAATGCAATTGAAATCCTAAAAGTTTGTCAGCATCTTGGTATTCTCTTGATTAGTATTCTCTTGATTATGAAAAGTTTAATGTGTCTTCCTATTTTTAGTGCAGGAATAGACCTCTGATTCATTAATTTGTTTGCCTTCTTTGAGGCTGTTGAAATGTGAAAAAGATGAGTTAGCTGCCCCTGGCTACAGTGGGGGCTGTAATGGACATGGTGACAGGCAGAATTACAGCAGGATCATGCTACCAGGCATTACAATTATGTTTCACTCAGGGAAGTTACTTTCCTCATTCCACAAAAGAAAATTTTGGCTGTCAAACAAACTTCTTGTCAGACATTGGCATGGGAGAGGTCTCTCAAAACTTCTTTAAGTAACAGCTGTAGTTAAACAACTCTTTAAAACCCGTCTTAACACTGTACATATTTAGATGGTTGAATTTTTGTCATAACCAGGTTCCGTACCTGTGGTTTTCCTAATGCTGTTTCACTTCAAAGGCTTACAATTGTCTTATCTCATTTCCTGCCTTAATTGCTTTAAGTGTACTGACAAGTGCAACTGACCAATTATTAGCACTTTTCTTCATCTTGTCTCATTTTTTATCCATGATGCTCTTCCATGTTATAATTACTTTTCAATTTTTCATGACTCAAAATAAGACATGTACATAATGAATACAAATAGCAAATTGATTAAATGTAACATGCATTGTAGCACCAGTGAGATTGTCATTTGCTATTAATGAGAGAGATTTTTCAGGTGCTGGTGAAAAGGCTTGTGATGCACAGCAATCCAAACCTAACAGTGCAAGGCTTTGGCCAAATTTCTGCAGTTTTATTGTGATCCAACACAAAAAGATGCTGCACATGACCTTAAAGATAAATTCATATTCCTTCGTTTTGGTGCCATCTTAACTTTTGGGGCTTTAATAGCAAAACATGCAGATCAGATTGACTGGGAATATTCAAAAAAATGGTGTGTCACTGTAAGACACTAAATATCAAGGCTGAGGTCGTTTTGTAGGAGTTAAAATACTGATTTTTACAAGGCTGAAACTAAATGGGGCCTTGGCCTGCACTGGTGTCCAGCAGCACAGTAGTCAGGCAGCTCATGCAAGAAATACAGGAGCCTGCTGTTCAGGTCTCTGTGCCAGATTTAACCAGGCACACAAAAACTTAGTTTTGCATCCTTGCTAAGTCACCAGCCATCAGGCAGTGCACTGCTCCAGAGCTGTGTTCTGCTGCTCCTGGTCAAACTGGTTCAGTGTACATAGATAAATAAACATTGAAAACTGGTCTTCTGTGTACTGGAGAGAAGTATTTGCTATTAGAGTTGGTGGTTTTTAGAGATCTCTCCCATGCCAATGCCTGACAAGAAGTTTGTTTGATAGCCAAAATTTTCTTCTGTGGAATGAGGAAAGTTTTCCTCATTGTATTGCAGAGAAACAGGTAGGCTTAAAAATGAAAATGGCAATGCAGGAAATTACTTCCAAACCTTGAACCTTAAAATCCAAACAGCTGAATCCTTGTCCCCCACATGAATTAATTTCACTGTGGATTAACAAAGGTTTAGGTATTTTTGGAGTCAGAGCCTTGATAGTACTTTAGTTCTTTGTTGATGTACATTGCTTTTGCTGCATTAACTTCAAAAATATTTGCACCAGGTGGAGGTCTGACTCATGGTCAGTTTGTTCTAGCCATGGACCATACTCAGTTAAGAACAACAAAACACAGCTTTCCTTCCAAATTACATATTGCAGTGTGAACATCAGTATTATTTACCTGAATCTAAAAAATTAGCTGAAGATTGAACCTTGTTATTTAATTCTTTCAGCTTCTGCCTTCATAAGTTAATGTAGGGATTTTTATTAGCATTATTTAAAACAAAAATTTTGATCATAAAGCCTTTGAAGAACTAAATCAAAATGTTATGCAGTTGTTATACACCAAAAGAAGAAAAGAGTCTCTGAAATTTACTCTGAAATTAGAGACTTTAATCTGCATAATTTATACACTGAGTATTCATAAAAAGGACTACAATTGAAACTCACCTGTCATCAAAAGTAAAAGGATGGAAACAATAGCTAAGACTGAGGCAGGGAAATGGTATTATGGATGTTATTTCCTAAATATTTGCTAAGGAACAGTTTCTACCAGTTACTGAGGAAATTAAGGGAAAGTGACAAAGCAACAATCATTTCCAAGTAATAGTTCTTTTTCTTTTTTTCATTATCTGAGCTGTCTGCCCTCAGATCTGCTGCTTTGTTCAGATTTAAAAACATTTCCTGCTGTCATAGACAAGGCAGGGACTGTCCAGCCAGGCAGGGAGGAGAGCTGGGCTCCTGCAGGGCAGCTCCCCGCCGGGGCTGGGCTGGCTCTGCTGCTGCTGCCCCGAGCAGCGCCCTGGGTGTGCCCACACTGATGGGGAACTGGGCCAGGCTCAGAGCTTGATTAACCTGGTCAAAATTGGGATATAATTTTCAAATAATAAGATGGACTTCCCCCATTCTGCTTTTTGGGTTTTTTCCTGCCTCCTAACCCCCAGAGGGACAGGATTGCTTTTTTTTGCCTTTGGAAACAGTTTTGGCTCTTCAGGGTTTTTCCTCTTTGCCCTGCTCCCAGCAGAGGTTATCCTAGGAGGGCCTGTTTTATCCCCAGAAGGGATTGCATTGCTAAACAAGAGTCCTAGGCAGGATTTACACCCTTCCTCTGGAAACACCAGAAGCTTGTGTCAATTTCTGTTCTTCCACATTCCTGTCAGCTTGTCAGGGACTATCATTCATTAAAAATTAAACAGAGGAAACCTGACAGGATTGGTCTCTTGATGCTACAACAAAATAAATATTTAATAATGACACGATGATACATTTCCACTAAACAGCTGACATTCTGCACTTCAGCACAATGGGCTAATAGTTCTCTTAATGACTATGCTCCCAGTAAAATGCTTATGCAACAGGTGGATGGACCAAAGCCCATCAACACGGAGACAACATCTTACGACTGAAGTGGCAGAAATCCCCTGTGATTTTCTCACAAAATATGACTTTTTGTGGACTCTGAATTTCAGTGCTCTTGGTCCAGAATTTTTAGGTATGTTTGCCCACATGCACTGTTCATCCAAGGGTGTGCCATCCACTTGCTGGAACTACTACACCAGGTCTCCAGACCTTGCAGAGACTCCAGGTGCTTGTTCCAGATGTGTTATTAAGAGTTTAGTGACAGCTGTAGCTATAGTCTTCAATAAATTCTTTTTTAAATTATGAATTCTAAATTTTGAAATATTACGCTGTTACCACATAAGTCCATGAATTGTTCCACTGACGGTTTGGGAGACTTTGTGGAGCAGCAAATTATCAAGTTTTATCACCCTTTCTCTTCCATTTATTCACTTTTTCTCATGCATAAAGTCATGTGACTAGGGACAGTTTGATTTGATGGAGGAGCAACGTATTTTTGCCTTTAAAAATATACCTTTTTGATGAACCTATCAAATTCAGTTTCCTCTAGTCTTCCAAAGTATTTCTTGAACATTATCATTTGAAACTGGACTTGGTTCATAACCAGAAAATTGTTTAAAAATATTTTTCTTCTCCTGGTCCTTTACCCTCTATTTGAAATGATGTAAATAACAAAAGCCAGCCAAGAATATTTAACAGTCTGATCAAACCTACTGCTTCTTCACTACTTGTATTTTTACTTCATTGTTACATCACAATATCTCATGACACCACACAGACTGACCAGTTCAAGGTAGGTTAGAGCACAGTAGCTATTTATCCAATTAAATCCAGCTCTTCTCTACACCCATGACTGAAAAATCTGTGTCCCTCAGTCAAGTAGGGGTGAAGGCCAGGCAGTGTGAGCAGGCACAGAATGTTCTCCATCCCACCTGTGGTGACACTGGACTGGTTCAGCCTGAAAAAAAGCGGATTGTACAGAGTGTGGGTAGGTGGATAGATCTGACACAACACCTGCTACATTTCCCCTCTGAACTACTTTCAAATCTGGGGCCTCCAGGCTGAGTCTTCAGCTAGCAGTGCATCTAATATATGTGCAAACACAAGGAATCTTTCCCTGCCTTTCTTTTCAACTTACAGAAATATTCTAATTAGTTATTTCAGGTGGGAGAAGGGAAAGGAATTTGAGGCAGGGAAAATGTGCGACTGTTGACTATGCAGTAGTTCCGTCAAAAAAATATATTCTACTTTTAATACACACCATTTGGAAAGCAAAGCCCCTTTAAAAATGCTTCAGAACTCATGTCCTTTTTAATTGTCTGGAATTCATGGTAGCTGTGTGAGAAAGCCATAAACATATACAATCATAAAAACACATTTAGACAACCCAAACAGAATCACTGCTGTATTATTTTAGTTTATTATTCCTAGTGGAGTACAGATTGGTCTTTCTACTTTGATATTTATTTATACCAAGGAACTACAAGAACATAAATGCCACTCTTGGGATAATCCTAATGCTGGGGCCGAGCAGAATACACATTGCATCTGTCTCATTTGCTGTAAAATGAAGGAGTGTTTAGGTGTAATCCTGCTAATGAAGGACAAGTTGAAGGTCAAATGTAGCCTTCAGAATGAATCTGTCACTGTGAAGCTGAGAGAAATGTAATTCGGCAGTAAAAAGTTTTCTTAAAATATCAAATAACTAAGATGCTAAAAAAGAAGATGCTCTTTGATTTTATTATTCTTTTTTCTTTGAAGCCGCTCAAAGATTGTGTTCAAGATTTTAGTGCTCATATGAAAAATTAATGATGGGTTTTTGCTAGACAGAAAGCCTTTTTATTTTGCACACGATTAACAAAGAAAACTTAATGCAAAAGTGAGATGCTCAGCGGGGGGTGCTTCTCTGAGAGTCCAGCTCACAGCTTCACACCCTAACATTTATTGACATGGGAAAATACCCACTTTTATCCCAAGACAGTTAAACACATAGGATATGTGCAGAGCTGTACATACTGAATAACAAGGAATAGATTCTCCACAAAGGAAAATGTCAACCAATATAAACAAACAGCCTAGCAGCAGGCTGGCCCTGTGCTGCCTCTGGGCTGCTTCAAGTCTACTGCAGAGCCAAGTGCAATGTTAGTCTTTTGCTAGTTGTTAGGAAGTAGATTATCAGCTGAAAGGCTGCAGGGTGACTTCAGACAGTCTGCCTGCAGTGGAAGAAAAGCCAAGGACATGTAGGCAGTATATAATACAAGCCAGAGCTGCACTCTGCTCACAGGCTGGTTTGATTTCCTGTTCCTCACCTAGAAAGGTCTCATTTGGGGGGGTCTGGGTACTTTTTCCACAGGTCTTTTCCCACAATGTAAAATCACAGAGTAAGCTCACATGAGCTTGTGTAACTGAAAGCATTCTGCTTTAACCCTGTCACTCCTGTGCCCACCCCTCAGTTTTTAAAACTTTTTTTTTGATCTAGTCAGTCAACTCTGTGCATTTTCTGGAATTCAGAAGGGCCATCTGCTACCCACACATTCAAGAAGAAAGCCACAAAAAAAAAAGGTATAAATTTTACAAATTATAAAGGAATGATAATGAGGTCTACTTATTTAAGCTTAAAAAAAGACAAACATCTGTTACTAGTGTGTATTTATGATTTGTCCCTAAATACAGGAGCCTTTTATAAATATCTGATAAATACAACAGTACACTGCAAAGAGCTGAGTGGGCTTCTAAATCTCAGGCCAGACTTGGGGTCCTGGTGTCAAACAAGAATGAAGCAGATCTCTCTGGATAAACTGGACCAGAAAACTTTTTCTTGTTATACTAAAAAATGGAGAATGACATTCACTCCTCTTCTCCTCCCATCATCCTATCTCTCCCATGCACCAAAGACCATTATGAACTACAACCTCTATTTGCATGTAGGTTCCAAGAGGAGTTTTGAAAACACTACACGTAAGTACTCATTAAAGGCACAGAAGTCTCCAACAATAGAAGTCTTTCATATAGAAACTTGTTTTCCTTAAAACTACATTCCCTTGAGCAACACGGAAGAAGGTTTCCCATGCAAGCTGAAGTGACTCTTGCTTTCAAGGTAAGGAAATCTGAAGAACCTTTAAGTTGATAAAAACTGGCCTTGTACAGGAGGACACAAGGCAGAGTGTCTAAGTTATAATTTCTAAATTATAAGGTATCGGTTACTCTAAATAGCAAAAGCCACAAATACAGCACCCAATAGTAGCAGTTATGAGCCTTTCCAAAAGATTTCAATTTTTGTCTGGTTTAGTTATAATTTGTTTGCTTGAACACTTCTTTTGAAGTTATCTACAGTGGTGGCACTGAAGTGCAGTAGCTGGTGTACAGTTATAGAACCAGGCTGGCAGGATGATTGAACTGGCTAACTGCCATTTTCACAGCAACTGGTTCTTTTCTTGTGGATTTTTAGATCAGATCCCTGCAGGAACAGATTGAGTGGAGTTTTTATATTGTTATTATGATTGTTTTGATATTGCAGTAATGATTTCTTGATATTTGACAATAAAGCCTTGAGATAATAGCAGTGGAAGCCTCAGCATAGCTTTCATAATCTATTGATTTTGTGACTTTTTTCAAGGTGAATTTTTTTTCTTTGCTATCATTGGTTGTTTGTTTTTTAAATTATTTTTGTGGGAATTTCTCTCTGTGCTTTTTCCTACCAAACAGTGCTGCTACATATGAAGTATATGCAAAAAATGTGCTTATGTTATCCTGTCAAGGGCTACTAACCAAATACAAATACAGCCCAAGTTTGGTCCTGCATCACTAAACTCAGTGCTAGCTTTACTTCAGCTACATAAAAAACTGGATTAGATTCTATCTGAGAATTTCTGGATGATTTTGATACCATGAGATTATACTCTAGTCTGTAACCCAAAATTTAGATGGACAGTAGGTTTTAGGAATGAGTATAATTTATATCCCTAAATTGTAATCTCTCTAGAACAGGAATGGTATCACTGTGTGTAACCTGCAAAAAACCCCGACTATTTTGGCAGGGAAGGCAGAATTTAATGACAGATTTGTAATTACCACTGTGAAGCACAGAACTAGAGACATGCCTGTGAGGGAGAGGTGCCTTGTGTTCCTGGAGCGTCCCACTCCTGGGAGCAGCTGGATCCCCCGCTGCACCCTCACCAGCCAAGAAGCTTTTTCTGCCCTGCCTTGTCCAAATTTAGCCTCATGCTGGTGAGTGGCCAGCCCTGGTTTGTCCAAAGCTGCTGCCAAGCAGATGGCACTGGCTGAGTTTCCCTCACCTTTGCTCAGCAAGAGCTCTAATTTTGTGCGTCCTTCTGCTCTCCAGCCAACAGCAGCCACGAAGTCTTACAGGCATGTATTTATTCTTGAGATCTAGAAAGCTTTTTTACTCTGACTTAGGTTGACTGACAAGCTCAAAAGTTCCTGTAAGGCAATATGACAGAAAAATAAGAACAGACAGACAGACAGTAATGGCATGACCCTCATTTCCTTAGGAAACCAGGATAAAAATGAAAATATGACCTCAGATCCTTGGCTGAGGGCTTCCCCTTTGAAAGCCAGGATGAGAAAGATATATCCTGGATCAGAAGAGACATGTGGAGATTACTGTGTTCTTGGACTATATTAAAGGAGTCAGGAAAAGAAACTAATTGTGAATAACTTTTAAGTCCTCTTAAATTACCATTATTATTAAAATTATTAATAACAATATTATTGTATTTACTTTTGAAAGGAAAAAATGGTGTCATGATACAATTACAACCAGATAGGGATACTTTGGGGACAGAATGCAGAGGATTCCCCTGCCCAAAGGACAGACTGAGGAGGGGGTTGCTGTCCTACAGTGGGCTGAAACCATGCAGCAGGTAAAAACTACTGAGAAAACAGGTGCAGTCACTGTCCCTCCCTAGGTGAGGGATGCACGCAGCAGAGAGGGGTCCCATTTTTGCCTCAGGCAACAGAAGTGGTGTGGAGTGAGCTCAGAGAGAAAAGCTCCATGTCCTACCCAGACTCCCCTCACCTATGCACTGTAGTAGCTCACAGGCAGTTTGTAACCACTGAGGTGGGTGTTCTGTATCTGCATGACTGGACTTTAAAGCTTTATTGAAGCTCTTCAGTCAATTCAGTAGTGACCTTGAGAGATCCTCTCAGATGTGCTGGCAATTGTGTAGTTGATGCATTTCCATACAAGACACTAAACCCTTACATATTGGAAAAGTCATTCAGTCTGTTAGAACTTGCATGGGAAAATACAAATATTTCATAAGGACAAGTGGGCAGATTATTCTCAGGGTATTGATTCCACATTTTGGTCTGCTGAAAACCTGCTGCTAAATAGACCTCCCTACTGGAGAGGCTGAGTAAGATGGCCATTTCAGAGAGAGGCTCTGGGGATTTATTGATTGCACATGAAAACACTAATCACGAAATAGCAAAGATAGAGCATGCTGTTGTCACTGCTATTTGCATAAAAAGGAAACACTTCAGTGTTGGGAAGCCAGGACATTTCAGAACATTAACAGCAGCTGTCCCTTACCACATCCATCAGGGCAGCAAGTCCCTCAGACTTCTCATTCTCCAGCATCTAGGGAACTGGGACAACACATACATAATGCTGTCTATATTGTTGTCTATAACAAATAAGTTAGCAAATATATTTGCTGTACTAAACAGATACTGAAAATGAAACTCCTATCTCCAGCAAAGCTACAGAGTAATGTTTTCTCTCTTACTGGAAAACAGCATCAGTTTGGGAATTTGAAATGGCTAATTAGTTTTCTATTTGATTCTTGTCGTCAATTGAAGTTAATTCAATTAACTTCAATCAATTTTTAAAATTAAATTCTTGTAAACTTTCCTTTCTCCTGACATGTTATTTTTGTCAAGTGCAGTTCTCAGTTCCTCACAGATGGGATTCAACAAGGGATCTCAAGCAGCAGTAGGTCCATGAAGTACTTTACCAAATAGGGTCCTGAAACTCATCAGACCCTTAAATGCCAGTTTGGCCTGCTGAGAGAGCAGTGAGTTCACTCCTCATCTGATGAGAGGATTCAAATCATCAGTTCAGTGGGAGAATCTTTCTGTTGTGGGTATGAAAAGCTCAGGGGACCTCACTCATGCTCAGTGGTCTTGTAATTAAATGTTACACACTTGATGAGCATTGCATTGCAAGCCTCAAGGCTAATTTACATGGTACCACCAAAATGTCTTATTTCATTTTGCTTGTAAAAATACTACACAGGCATCATTACATGTCATTGCAAATGGGTTGTATCAATGATGCTTGGGTGACTCTCAAAATTACTAAAAGCTGTACATAATTACTGCTAAAAAGCCCTGCACAGAACCAATAATGCTTCCTCTACAACAGCTATTTTATTACTAAGATGGCTTGCCTGATGTGACTGACAATATTAGGATAAACAAGCAGCCTGGCAGCAAATGAAAAATAGCTTTTCGGGGAAACAAAGTAGTTTGATTCAATTATAGTATTACATGTATCATTAAAGTGTGTCACTTTTCTGAGAGTAGCCCATAATTCAAAATATGAAGGCAGGGTAGGAAGAAAGAGAAAAAAATTAGAGTAAATAGGAGCTCATTGTAAGAATGATGAAAGATATGATGTCAATATAAGGTATTTATTGACACATTTAAATGCTTTATGTTGTAAAAGTTGCTTTCAGTGGTTTGGGACAACATGACTCATGTCACTATTTACTCAAGACAAGTGAAAAGAGAAGAAGCTGGTCAAGGCTCTGGGATCCATTTAGCATTATCAGTTTCATGTTCTGAGGAAGTTATTCCACAATTAGCATTTCCATGCAGGCGTATCAGATGGACTTAACTATCTTTTCTTCTAATTCTCTATTTCTTTAATACTCTCTAATACGGACTTCAAAGCAATGCTAGAGCAGTGCAACACCATTTATTGGAATATATTAAAAATAATAAATTACAGTTTCATTCACCAAATTCCAGCTCTTAGAAGAATAAACAACCTTGTGCAGATGCAGAAGAAAGGCAGAGGAATATTGGATGACTTACCCACAGTCTGCAGCGGGTGAGTGAAAGAATTAGATACAGAACCTCTGGCCTTTCTTCCAAATAATCTTTCCTGTGTTTGTGCCACAGTAAAATGATTTTGCATATGTCCTGTCTCAGAAATATGAAAAATATATGCAATATGCAAAGCAGCCAATTGGACTGCCTATTGGAATATATCATCATTTATGAACAGTGCATCTTGAAACCTAAACAGATTGTGTGCAATTAATTGCAAACTGTCAAAGAGACTACAGCACTTTACTGCCAATTTGTAAATAAACCCAAGTATGCAAAAGGACAGAAGCAAGTGAGGTGAGTTTCTGTGGGTAAAGGGAAGGCAATGCGCAAATGCAATGCAACACAATTTTTACACTTCAGCCTTTAAGAATTTTGCTGACCCTGGAAGAAAATGGTATGGTGCAGAGTCATTCAGTGCAGCTAGGTTTCTCTGTAGGTAAATATTTTACATAATGTAAATTTAGAACTCCCAGCTTACTTGACAAGCAAAAATAATAGAGAATTTATGTGTGAAAAAAAACCGTACTTTTAATTAAAACCTTGGAAAATACATGTGCATTTTTGTACCTTAAAGATGTGCTGAACAATGGTGATGATGATGTGCAAACAAAGCAGATTCCCTCTATGTCCTGATTATGACCCTCAAATGATCTTTGTTACAAATATGCTCATGCTGGTGGCTGGCCAATACCTGACTGGATTCCTTATCTGGTGCTGTGTCGCTCCCTTTGTATCACTGCTGTTACCATCCTACTTCTCATTGTTCCCCTCATAATATTCAATAAATACAATATGTGTGGTGCCACTGCTGATCTGCTGAGCCAGTCAGTGGCCAGCCCAGTGACTCAGGCTTGGTCTCAGCTTCAAAAGAAAAATGATGATGTCTGTCTTTCTAGGTTTGAACCCCTCCGGTGAACAGCATCACAAATGTGGTACAGACCTTCAGTAATTACTGAAACAGCAGTTTGTCACAAGCTGCCTGCAGCACTGATGGACAATCTGCTGGTGGATATAGTTAGAGGAATAAATATGTAAGAGAACATGATACTTGTGACAGGCTTAACTTGGATTTTTTTGTTTCAGGGGTTGAAAGGTACATGTAGAAGCAGTGTAGATGAAGAACTAGGTACCCATACTCATTAACTATTCTTTCCACCATTGTGGTATTTAATTTATGTGCAAAAATACTCCCATGTAGAGAAGAATTAGGCCCAAGTAGCAGTCACAATTACATGAAGTGCAGTTTGCATCTCCTAAGAAGTTCACCTACATCAGCAGTTTTCAAACCAAGTAGATTTAGCCTTTGAGGAAGAGCAGATCTGCCCGTGTGTCTCAGTCACCAAGGTGCCATGGAGAGGGTCCTTGCAATGCTCAGCAAATAAAATCTCCATTCCCCTGAGCCTTGTACCAGGCCCAGAGCTTACTGCAACACAGAGGCACTTCCCTGTGCTCTGTAAACCTGAAAAAAAAGGAAATATTAAAGTCCTCCTCATGTGAAACCATTCTCTTCATTCTTTTTCTGCTCTAATCTAAGCACAATTGCACTTCCAGAAATGACACAAAACACTCAAGTCCGTGGATGGTGAGGTAAGTTCAAGGTTGAGAGAAGATGAAAGAAAAAGTGGACTCTGAGCCTGATAGGCTTTGGATGGAACTTTATAGGGAATCGGCACATCAAACGATGCTGTTGTGGGGGGAAACACAGGCCCAGCTGGCTGCAAAATTAGAAATCTAGATTTGGGAGGACAGAATTCACTCCTTCACCCCAGGCAAATTAATAGCGACTTTTTGTTTCACAGCTTAATATTCAAACAACGGTGCTCCAATTAGTCAATTGAAGCAATTTTTTTTTTCTGAGAGATATTCTTTCCTCTCCAAGTTAAGGTGGCTTGTTTCCAGGATTTTTTTTTTTTCTTTAACTAGATAGCTCTTGGCTCTAGGGACAGCAGGTTTCTTTCAGAAATGGCACTGTTACGCTCCTCCAGCCTTTATTAACTCAAACTTCCAAAATCCGCATGCCCACATCCCCTAGTTTGTTATTTTGTTTGTTGTACTGTTGGAGAATGCTCGTGTTCCACCAGAAAAGGCTCTCCAGTCTGCAGCTCTCGGATTTTCCCTCTCGAGCCCCCCTGCCCCGCAGCTTTGCTGCTGCCGAGGTCGGAGCAGAGCCACTGTCGCCCGCCGGCCCCTGCCGGGAGCCCGGCGCACCAGGCACCCACTGGGAGCCCCGCAGCCACGGGGGCAGACACGAGCTGCGCTCCCCAGCGCTGCCCAGAGCCACACGGGATCGTGCCTGCATGAGTACTGGGGGATGGGCTCTCCTTCAGAGCCACAAACAACCCTTTAAAATACCCGGAGTGCTCAGAAGATGGAAATGTGCTATGTTCTGATTTCAGCAAGCAGCAGATGAACACTGGCCATAATGACAGCCCCCCCCTTCGGAACAAACCCACTGAGCATCCTGAACAATCCAGCCTTAGCCCCTGACCATGTTCCTTAGAGTTATTTTGATGCACTGTGCTGAATGCAGAGATCACTATCCATGAAAAGCAGAGTTCAGTAAGCAGCATGGCACAGTGGCCATGTGCTGGCTGACACGTTTACCCCACAATTACCAGGCTAGTGGTTTTCAGACAAAAGTCAGGAGAAATTGCTTGGTGCTCCGGGTTTTGCCCCCCCTTTTTCCTCTTTGCCACTGAAGTAATCATTTTCAACTGACCATTTTTATCTTTATCTGTAGTTGTCAGTGTCTTTAACAGTTCAACCCCATTCCCCGTCCCTCTACCCCTGCAGGTGCTCCTGGAAATTGAGGAGGAGACCTGCACCACCCGTGTCTACTGCCAGCAGGACTCTGCAGTGCCCCCAGCTCTGGTAAAGGTACCATTGTGTGGTGAGGAACAGAGATGGTATCCTGGGATACTGATGTGTATGTCATGTAGTGCTTGCCTGCCACAAAGATTTTGGAGGGTAGAATAGGGACAATCTATTATTTTCTTTAGAAACAGCTTTCCTCCTCCATCATCTGCCCCTCACAACAGGCTTGTGGTGCAGTGTGCACTCTCTCCCCAACAAAGGCTCTGCTCCTTTTAGAAAAGGCTTCCAGAAGGATACCGACAGTACGGAAATCCCGTTCAGTCTGCTCAATTTTTAGCAGCCCTACTCGAGTGCCCTGCAAGAACAGAGAGGAAAATTTTCCCTGCTCCCTGGAGTAAGGTCCTCCATTACCACGTCACGAAAGAAAACAGGTTGCTTGGTAGCTAAGGAAAACTGCTGACTTTAAACCTGAGATAAGGCTCTATCATTTACACTAATGAGCTCACTGGTGGGGACTTTGTAAAATTTTATGATAAAAAGTAGCTGTTTGATGGAATTTACTACTTTACCTTTTTTGCTGAAGATAGACATAACTACTAATAATTTTCCCATTCAAACCTAAAGAGAAATAAGTGTGGGAAAAACTGTCCCAGTAGAAGTTCAAAGACCTTGTAAGTAATCCATTATTATTAATTTTTTTTTTTAACCATGGGTTGGTCTAAATTATTCTGGGAAAGGCTATAGACACTTTTAACTGGTTGAATAACAAATAAGTTACTCAGAAGAAGCCCTTAATGAAATACTAATATTTCAGGAGTTTAATTTTTTGTAACTTAACGTTGCGAGTTAAACTCCTACATCTGATAGTCCTGTCAGATTTGATTTCTGATGGAAGTGTGCCCTGGGATGCACCCTGGGGCTGCCCTGTGATAGTTTCTGAGCCAGGTACCACATATGTCCAATATGGGCCTTGAATAAGAGGAGGTATCTAATATCCTTTGTTACTGTAGACTGTCAGAGCAGTAAACGACAAGTGTTAAGGGAATCTCCCAGCTACTGTAGGTTACAAAGACCTATTTTGTTCTGAACCAGAATAAATGAGTCTGGCTGGAGAGAGCAACCCTGCTATAAAACTAGCAAAACCAGAAGAAAACAAAAGGGCGAGAGTAAGCAAAGGGGAAAAAATATGTCTCCAGCTAAAGGACTGGAAAACTAACTCAGGTTGGCATCCATGTGAGCTATGAATGAAATTACAGCATGTTTTTTCTCCCTTTCTGTTTGATATTTTTTTCTCTGCCTACTCCATTTGAGGTGTTTAAACTCCACATAATCACTGGTCCAACATCTGGAAAAGGTGGCCAGAGAGCAATACAGTGCATGGGCTTCATTGCCTGTGAGCACCCACTGGTGCATGCAGACAAGTAAGTCCTAATGAAATATTCCACTTGGTGGCTGTGCCCCTACAGCCTTGTTTTCTACCTGAGGCAGCTGATTTTCTGCAGTGCTGTCTCAGCCACCTCATCCTCCAAACAGTCATGGTTTATGGCTTTAACTCATCCCTTTAACAGCAATTTGGGAAGGGGTGCAGGGGTGTGTGATAGGCACTAATCCCAGAGCAGGAAGAGCCCAAAAGAAACAGCAAACACGGACACTTGGCTGTGGGTTTAGCTGCCAAAAAGAAAAGGACAGACAAAAAGGAAGAAAGCATGTAGCAACCAGGAGAAAAGTGTGTGGAATGGATACATAAGGGACAGCTGGTTTATGGGCTGTCACTGAGATATTTTCCAAGCCATGAGTCCTGCAAGCACTGGGAATGTGACAGACCAACAAAAAGGATCCATGTGAGAGACTATAAAGTGGCTGAGAAGCTGGTCTTGCATGCAACTGATCAAAATTACTACAACAATTCAAGAGCACATTGCATTTTCAATGGAAATATGGTCAAATCCATGGCTATTATATCTTTGTCTTCATATGGCTCATCACGAGATTTTAATTTCTTAGTACCAAAAAGTTTGTCTACTGTCTCCTTCCCTCCATCCTGTCATCCCTTTGTACTCAATATAGAAGTGCAGAAGTGTTGCTCTTGCTGCTTTTCCCCGAGAAGAGCAGCCACTAGAGGGAAAGATGCACACGGAAAATTCCCCTCAGCACCTCTGGGGCTTCCTCCGTAAGTAAAAAAAACAACAGAATTTTACCCAGCATTGGTAAGGTGGTCTGATTTATCCTTTCAGATAAAGTACATTGAATGAGATTATTTTTAGTATTGCTGTTGCACCATACATCATGAAACACAGCCAAAATTAAGAGCCAGGGGGAAAAAAAATCATTGGCTAAATTACACAGAGGAGATTGGATTACCTGTTCAAACAGAACTCTTAATTCTGTGTATAAATAGAATCCACAAATACAAGTGCACTGCAGTAGAAAATAAAGCCAGCCAATGGCCCCTAATAACCCTTAATTATAAGGAGTTTCAGTTAACATTTGGACAGCTTTGGTCTTAATTCTTTTAAGTTTGAAGAGGCAGCATGACCGAGGCGGCCCCATTTACAAATACAGTGAGCACACAAGCTGTTCCAGCCCATTCTGGCTTTAGCTGAGTGTTCTCTGGCAGCTTGGGCTGGGATTTTGCCCTGTTAAAATATAATTACCTATCTGAATGGCAACTAATTTCCAGTTTGAGTTGTTCATTTGTAACAATGCACTTGTTTTGACAGAAGTCCATGACAAGAAAAACAAATCGAGCTCCTGACCTTGGTATCATCGCACACTTAGGAAATTTTTGTACCTGAAAGAAAATCTGCTGATATTCCATGCAAATAATAAATTATCTCATGTAAATACAGCAACAGAGATATGTTGCTGTGCATGCCATCAGTAAGTGCAGCTGTAAAACAGACATCTCAAGGTAAGACTGAAATCCACTGTTACTTTAAAAAAAAAAAAAAGCCTGATAGTGCTGTACTGCATATGGACAATTATGGTTGTATAAACCAGAATGTTTAATATTTGTCTCAGGCATGGTGTTTCCAAATGCCCTTAGCAGTGAACTAATATTCTTTCCCATTTCTAAAGTTGCCCTATGTAATATATATGGGAGATCAGAAGTCAAATACTGTATTGCAGGCAAGCAATAAAATGCAGCAGATGAAATTTATTATTAAGTTATCTCAATAAGCTGTGTTGTTCTTCAAAATATACAAACCTCACTACCCGTATAGCCCAATGAACCTTCAAGTAAGGTAATTTGACATTAATTTACTGCTGCAATCCCCACTTTGGTTAAGATTATGTAACCCTTTCCCCTTTGACCTTCTGGTTTGTAACTACCTGTATCCATCAAAAATTCCCACTCTTGAGACTTGGGTTTGCCACAAATGTGAACTGCAAACGTTAAATTTTTATTTCAACATTTTATCACAAGTTTTTTTAATATTACAAAACATGTGAAGGCGCAGGGATAATGCTAAGCTTATTTGGTTTGATATTCTCTCAGAAGCAAGATCTGAAAGTAAAAATCAGAACTATTTTTCTGTAGGAAGAAGTGCATGATTAATGTTGGGAAGCAACCTGGTTTCATTTGATCAAATAAAATTACAGAAGGTTGAGACAGGAATATACACAAATGATCACCTGGCAGCTGTTGTCAGGCACATACCGTGGAAAAGCACAGGCACTCTCTGGGTGTCCATGCTACTGATGAGTTTTACCCTCAGGGTTGTCCTCTTTCTCCTGCAAGCACAAGTGAGCACAAGAGAATTCCCTTGGCCTGGTGCTGTTCTCCCCCAGCCCCTGAACCAGCCTGTCTGTGCCATTTTCTGTCTTTTCTCTGCTGACTAAAACCTGCACCCGCAGGAAAGTGGCACAGCAGGTCCCGGGCCTTTTTTATTCTACAGTGTGGAACATTTCAGATAGTTCTGCTGGATGGCACCCTAGCAGTGCATCTGCTCCTGCTGTGCACTCCCTCAGTGAACTCAGCCTCCTCTTTGAGATACCTTAATTGCTTGCCATGGAAGCTGAAGGTGACACCACAAGCCAGTCGCCACAAATACATGCAAACCTCTCTTACAACAGCAAATCAGGTGGTTGTGGATAGGGCACAGTATGGATCAGCAAGAGCTGTTTCGCTCTAAATCTCATTTCCACACATCTTCAGACTTTGTACAGAATCCCAGCAGATGCTTGGGAAGACGGGTATCTTGAGTTTATATGGGCATATATAAACTCCTGAATGGCTTTTTGCTGCTTATACTTCATAAACTAATATAGCAGTGAACAAACTGCATTTGCAGGATTGTGAACAAACTGCATTTCATATAAGTTATCCAGTTATGGACCAGGCCTTGCATTTCTTATTCAAGAAGGATTAAATCAAAAGGCAAGTAGTTTGTGAAAAGGTGAATTTATAAACAGCAAGCTAAACTCTTGCTAAATTATTCTCTTGAAGGAAAAATAAAGGTTTCCAGTAGATTTCTCTGTACTTGTTTTCAGAGAAGCTTATACTTGTCCCCCTTAGAGGCTTTCTTCATGAGTGAAGCTAAAGTTAAATGTGTAGTGAGACTGAGTTTTAAGGATGATTTTCCTAAAACAGGATTAAGGCTCACTGAGAGTGTAATGGAGGGTGGGTAATGCTGCTGCTGCTTTGTGGCTAAACTGTATTTTGGTTTCTACAGATAAAATTTCAGTACCTATGAGCTTTAAGCTTGCTTCTGTAAGAGGTAAAAAAACAGGTTATTTTGGTCTCTCCATAGTTTTTTTTCTGGAACAAAATAAGCAATTCTCTCATGATCTGAGCAGGATAGTAACCAGTCCTGAAGTGGTGCTTCAGGGACTTAACAAGGATCATTCAATTTTTTTCACTCCAGATTATGTCCAAGTTGTTTGTTTGGTTTATTTTCTTTAACCTCGGGTGAAACATTAGGGGAGTTCTACAAACCCATAGCCTGCGATCCATCTGTTAATACTGAGGTCAGGGCTAGTTACCACACAGTGGACAGTTCACATATTTTTGCCATATCCACAACAGTTTTTCTTAAAAGCAAACACCAAAGAGCTCTGTTTGATAAATATGGCCATTTCAGACTAACATCCCCAACAGCTATTACAGTTTATTGACACCTTGACACCATTTCCATTGTATCTCAATGACAATTGCCCTCTTCTATCTCAAAGACATTGACTAACAAGGCAATTTTATAATTAGATGGGGTAACTTAATCCCTGGCCCTCTATAAACATCTGGATTTGCAAATCTCCACTCCTAGATGGGGAGCTCTTTGCCACACACCACTAATTATACCATGTGCTTATATATCAGTCCCTACGTCCTCCTGCTGAGCATCACTTCTTTGTTCCAAGTCAGAGGCTGTTGTCAATACAGAGAGAATCAACACAACTGCCTAGTGCTGCATGTGACATTTAAAGAAAATGAAGTCAGGTCTAATTTGCATGGCAGGTGTTACTTTATTACAGCCAGAGCTGCAGAAGCTGGATGCTACAGTGCTAGTCAAGTGTGCAAGACTGAGAGTCGCTGACAACAAAGGTGTCTGGCACAGGAATTTTGGCACACTCCCTTGTTTGCCTGCTCACCTCCTGTGTGAGATAAAGTGACAATTTTGTTCATCTTTCCAGTTCCCCCTGTTCTTGTTCTTTCTGGTAACTCCATCCACCACAGCCCTTGGAGTAGTCAAGGAAGTTGGGGGTAGAAGGCCCACCCAACCTCCTGCCAAGGGGTCACCACACCAAACAACTTCCAGCTCTGGCAGACCCTCCTGGATTCAAATCCACAAGATACCTCTAAAGAACTCTATAGCATGAGAGAACTGACTTCTGTCATGCACAAGAAGTCTTACAAGAGAAATACATGAATATTTTTTATGAATCGTGTGTTGAAAGAACATGTATTTTTTCTTGAGTCAAGCACTCAGAATACTTAAAAGGGCAGAGTTGTGCCCCTTCAGTTTCCATTTCCCCAAGTCATTTCACCAAAACTGACAAGAATGCAAAATGCTCATTTTCACTAATTTTTATTTGGTTTAGCCTTATTAATGCCCCTTAGAAATATTTACTTTATTTTAAAGTTTCTGATTATGATTTCAGACTCAGTTAATACTGTCTGCAACAATAATGCATTGTAAATCTTGAGCTCATGTCTTAAGGTAAAATATAACACACCTTCTAACAGGCTGTAGCTCCACCCACTCACTTTCTACTTCTCAGGAGAATTTTCGTTTCTGTTATATTATCTCCCCAACTCCTTTCCGACGACTGTTCTTCCCCTAAAATCGTTTTGCTACTACATTGGTTTCCAGACTGCTTCACTGCCGAACATCTAAAGTGCGGAGTATTTTGACCCTCCCTGAGGAGGCACTCCTGATGCCATTGGTTACCGCTACATCCCGTCCCCTCACAGTCAGCCAGTACCAACCCACGGGCAGACTGATACTTCACAGACCCTGTCTGAACAACTTTACAGACACGCATTTAACTTAGCAGGGCAGTTATATGAATAAAATTTTATTTATGGCAGTTTTCAGAGAGAGAGCTCGCTTTCCCACGTAAAAAAACCTTATGAATCACACAATCAGAAGAGCACAATAAAATAAAGCCTTTACCAAAATTCATAGTGATTTGCACTGGAGCCCAGTTTTGGATGACATTCAGTTTCTCAGAGAAGATGCTACAAACTCCATAAAAGTTTTTATCTCTGAAGTTTAACTCTGTAAACAGATCTGCCAGTTAGAAAATAACTCTGTTCCAGTCGTTTGTTTCTAATCTCTTCATTTACGATCCCGGGTGATTTTTTTTTGATGATGATCCAGAACGAATACTGGTCAGACCTCCGCCGAGACAAAGCAATCTCTGCACTTTAAGGAACAACGACGGCCCGAAACGAGCGCTCCGGGCTGGACTCATGGCGGGGCAGGGCACGGAGTCCCGGCCCGGACGGGGACTTGCCCTGTCAGCGGGCTGCTCTGCCGGCCAGGAAAGCCTCTAGACGCTTTCGGAGCTTCTTGCTCGGGAAGCCTTGCGGTTTGTTCCTCCCCGGGATGCGAACGAGGCGGCTGAAGATGACAGCGGAGCCTGGACACTTCTGAAAGGGGGACCCGTGGTATCCCATCCCTCGGTGCGATCTCCAGCGGGAGGGGCGCGGGGTGACAGCCGATGATGCGTTGGCTGCTCGGAGGCGGTGGCAGGCCTTTGCCCCGCCAGCAGCGCGCTCCCTTCCAGCCTGCCTCGCTCAGCTGCACCGCCGAAAGCCGCGACCCCGCTCCGCCCAAGGGGCCCTCAGCCCGGCTTTGCCCGACGCCCCGGTCCGAGCTGCTCCGCGGAAGTTCTCGAGCCCCACCCCACCTCAGCCCCGCGCGGTGCCGCCGCGCCCCGGCGCTCCTACCTACGCGGTGCGGGGCTGCGCGGTGCGGTGCGGAGCGGAGCGGAGCGGGCGGCTGCCGGGCACCTGCTCCCGCGCCCGCGCCCGCGCCGCCCCACAAAAGCGGCGGCTGCGGGCGGCGGCAGGCGGACTGCGCGGCCATTGGCGGCCGCGGCGCGCGGCGGGCGCCGGTTGGGCCGGGGCGGCGGAGGCGGGCGCGGGGCGCTGACGCCAGCGCGGGGCCGGTGGGGAGGCGGGGCCGCGCCCCGCGCCGTCTTTGTGCTCGCCGGCAGCCCCGGCAGCGCCGCCGCCTCCCGCCGCCTCCCTCAGCCCCGCTCGGCGCGGCGGGCGGCTCCGCTCCGCTTCGAACCGCTCGGCCCCCGCTCCGCACCGCAGCGCTGCGCGCCGCGCTATGTGTGCCGGTGCTCCCGTGCCTCCTCGCGGCCGCTTCCCACCCGGCGGGGCGCGCTCGGCCCCGCTCTGAGCGCGGCGGGGCAGGGGAGCGAGCGGAGCGGAGCCCGGACGGTGCCGCCCGGCGCGGAGCGGCGCGGAACGAAGGGAGCGCGGCGCCATGCGGGGCCCGGGGCTGGGGCTGGGGCTGGGGCTGCTGCTGGGCGCGGCGTGGGTGGCGTGCGGGCAGAACGAGACGGAGCCCATCGTGCTGGAGGGCAAGTGCCTCGTGGTGTGCGACTCCAACCCCACCTCCGACCCCACCGGCACGGCCCTCGGCATCTCCGTGCGCTCCGGCAGCGCCAAGGTCGCCTTCTCCGCCATCCGTAGCACCAACCACGAGCCCTCCGAGATGAGCAACCGCACCATGATCATCTACTTCGACCAGGTGGGGCGGGTACGGCGGGCTCGGGAGCTCCGAGGCTCGGGGTGCGACGCGCGGGAGAAGTTGCTGGGGCCGGTGGCGGGGCCGGGCCGGGCCAGGGACGCGCCGCCCTGCGGGGCTCTGCCCGCGGGAGGGGAGGCGCTGAGGGCCGGGGGTGGCCGCGGGGCTGGGCGGCAGTAGCCCCGCGTTGGTGCTGATGGTGCTCTTCCCTTCCCAGGTACTAGTGAATATCGGCAGCAACTTCGACTCGGAGCGGAGCACTTTCATCGCGCCCAGGAAAGGGATTTACAGTTTCAATTTTCACGTGGTGAAAGTGTACAACAGGCAAACCATCCAGGTCAGCCCCGAGCGCCGTCGCCTAACTCCGCGGGCACCGCGGGAGGGAGCGGACGGGTCGGCGGCCCGGCGGGCAAGGGGCCGTGCGGGCGGCGGGGTGGGACGTGTCCCTGAGCCGCTGCGGGAGCGCAGACCTGCGGCGATTCTCCGCTCGAAGGGACGGTGCCCAAGGGGCCGGGGAGCCCCAACAGGCCTCCGCTCGGCCCCTGTCCGCATGAGCCGTCCCGGCCGCCGGCCGCCCTCTCCCACCTTGTCCGGGCACTCGGACTGCCCAGTGTCGCGGAGCGCTGGCCGGAACGTCCCTGCACACAGCCCGTAGGAACCACGGCCCCTGGCGGGCTTCTCACCCACACTCTCCTGTGGCAGGAGGTTTCATAGGGGGTTTGAGGTTCAGGGAGGTGCCTATGGCATGGAAACGATAATGAATCTGTGCATGTCTATGCAGCTGCTGTATACGTACCTGCCTTTTCTATGGGATTCAACGCATACGCTCCCCTAGGTAGGGTTAATAAATTACCGGCCTGAAGCCAGGTAACATAACCAAGACAGGAAATCTGACTGTATAAATATGCACTTCGCAAAGGAGAATGGACAGCTATATAGCACCGTTCTGGTGCAAGTGGTTTACCACCTTTAGATTGGGCAGGTAGTGTGTTATTAACGTGGGGTACGCAGTCCCGGGATCATTAACGCGAGCTTAGCAGAGCTTATTGACTCTGTTGTGGCATATTGTCTTTGCTGCCTAACAAAGGAAAACTATCCCTTGAATACACTTCAAAGGCCCTGACTCCAGCGGCTGTGGCTCTGCTCCTCGCTGTCTCTGAGGTTTCACATAAAGCCATCTTTCAATAAGTACAAGCAGACCTCTTTTCATAGCCTGAAAACACAGGCACCCTATTGAAATTCTCCAAAATAAGATCAATGTCCTGCTTTATATGCACCGGGTGTTTTGATGTGGTTGTCGGTCTAAAACAGTGGTGAAAGGCTTCTTCCTTTGGAGTACATACCTTAGCTGGGTTTAGATTGGTATTTCTTTTTTATGAGGCTAGAGTTTCAGCTGTCAAAAGAGGCCTTTTCTTAGCTAAGCATTTTGCCTGCTAGTCGAGCCCCAGCGGTGTCATTGTCTGACTTTAATTGACAGAGGGCTTTGTTTTATCTTGCTCTTTAGGTGAGTTTGATGCTAAATGGGTGGCCAGTGATTTCTGCCTTTGCAGGGGACCAAGATGTGACACGAGAAGCTGCTAGCAACGGAGTCCTGATTCAGATGGAGAAAGGAGACAGAGCTTACCTAAAACTGGAGAGAGGAAACTTGATGGGAGGCTGGAAGTATTCAACATTCTCTGGATTTCTAGTGTTCCCGCTTTAAATCACTTCTCATCCAAGAAAAGGGAGAGATCTCTTACAAATTCCCAAGTCAGAGCTGGGTTTGAAGAATCATGGACAGCAGACTTTTTACATTCAAGTATTAAAGAAGCTTAATCCTGCTTAGGTTTGTGTACATCTGCTTTGAAGAATTACTACTTATTTTTGTTGTGTTGCAGCCAACAGGCGGGAGACACTATAATTGATCAAACCCCCATTTATATTCTTCTCTCTCCTCCCACAAAATTAGTTCCCATCTCTGTGTCATTGGTGTAATCTGCCATTGTTCCCCCATGGCTTCTGCCTCACACAAGTAGACTTTAGATATTTTCATTGTCCTTTACAGCATATTTTGTAGTTTTGTTTTTAAAACATGTTAATCTTGACTCTTTCTCTGAGTTTAACTTTTAAAAAAAAAGAAAAAAAGCAAAGTATTTTTTGAATACATGGATGCCATGATGGAAAGGAAAATGCAATTCTTGCTGTGTACTGGCTGGCAAAAGGAAAAATTTCTACATGAAGAACTATCCACAGCCAAGGCTGACTAGAGTATTTCAATATTTCTATGTAATTCTGAGTGATTGTGAAATTTAAGGCTGCTAAATGTTTTGATGCTTGTTTTGCTCTTGTACAATGTGGCCCAACTAAATGCCAGGAAGTATATTGAACTTTTACTATTACTCTGTAATATATGTGTGAATATCGAAAATTAATTTTTGCTTTAATTCAATAAAGTTTGAATGGGACTTTTATTTTTCTTAACCAGAAATAAGGTTTCTCAATGCAGGTAGGCGGGGGCAGGAGGGTCGGTGGCAGCCCCGGGCTGCTGCCGTGGGACCGGCTCAGGGGTGCAGCCCCCTGCCCCTCTGCCCGCAGCTCCCCCGCACGGGTCCCACAAGCCCCGCGGGCAGTGCCGGCAGCCCGAGCGGACCCATCAGTGGGTCCATCAGTTTCACGCCGTCTCTCATATCCACTTATTTATAGCATTTATCTGTATTATATCCTCTAAACCAGATCGCGTTTTATACGGCCGCCTAAAACCACCTGACCATGTGCACTCGATGCTGGTACTATTGATTCGCTGGTATTATTTGTTTACCGTCTTTTGAAGATATAAATGCTATAATTTTGCAGTACTCAAAGAGATTACTACTTTTATTAAAAGGTGCGTACCGAGGATTTGATTGTATCTAAACTTTAATGTGAAATAAATCGGTGAAATGACCCCCGGGCTGTGTGCGTAGCGCGGCGGCGGCCGGCGCGGGGCTGCCCCGGCTGCGGCACCAACGGAGCCGCGCGAATCCCCGGCTCCCGGGGAGGAATTTAATTAGCTCCAAGGAGGGGGGGATTAATACGAGCACAATAAGCAACGCTTCTCGCTTTATTCACAGGTTCTGCCCTGGAAACAGACCGGCGGGGCGGGCAGGGACGCGCTCTGCGAGGGGCGGCGGCGGGGAAAGGGGTCGGCCGGAGCCGGGGATGGCCGCGGCCCTTGAACTCCAAGTGGAATGCACCAGCCTGCCGTCCGCTCCTACTCCTCTGTCACCCTGTGGCGCAGGGGCCAAAACGCCTTCTGGCCCCGCGGTTGCCGCCTGGCCCAGGCCCTGCTTCGCGCCCCGCAGGAGCAGGGAAGGCGCGGGCCGGCCCTCCTCAACACCCCCCAGCAGCTCGCCGGGAGCCTGGGCACCTGCGGCCGCCGGCCAGGAGCCGTGCGAGGGAACAACTGAGTCTTATGAAGAAGGAATAATGACTGAAGGCAGCCGGGCTGTTTTCACCTGGAGTTACAAACTGGTCAAGACAACCCACACGTCGCATTCTCCGGCCTCGCGCTCCTCTCTCAACGTGAGACTCTTCATTACTGTCCCCTGAAGCCTCTCACACTGGGCCACCTCCCTCCCGCCCGGCTGCCAGCCCCGCGTCCCCTTCACGCCCTCCTCACCCGAAGAGTATGGTTAGGGCTAGAGGAGCCGGCCTTGCCGCCCCTGACCGCGGGGAGTGGGCAGTGGAGGGAAAAAAGGGGAGGGGGGAGGTAGCAAAAATTACTGGGTTGCAAGAGAAAGGACGGCGTCCCTGCGCCCTCCCCGCTTCATCGCGCCGGAGCCAGGCAGCAGCTCCCGGCTGGGCCCGCCGCGGGGGATCCCGGCGATCGCCGCAATTGCGGGGACTGATGATGCTGATGCTCGTCTTTTGTTTTTTCCTTTTCCCTCCTCTCCCTTAACGCGAAGCAAATAAACCCGCCGTCTTCCGCTGAAAGTTTTCCCCTGGTTCTGAGCGTCTCATTAATATTGTGCAGCTGGAAATTACATTACTCCGATCGCAGCAAATCGCTGCTCTGCGGCTGTTACAAAACGCCGCCGTGGCTGCTTGAAACAGCTTCGTCTGCTCCGCGCCCGAGCAGCGAGCCCCCCACCCCGCTCAGCGATGCTCCCCTCAGCGAGCCCCGCACCTCGGGGCCGCCCGGAGGCCCCGGGGTGGAGCGGGAGTTACGGCGTCCTGGCTGAGGAGGTAAAGGCGCCGCCGCACCAGAACCCCCGTGGCGCTCAGCTGTCTCGCCTGGCCGGGGAGCCCCTGCCGGTGTCCTGGGCGGGGGGCCTGGCCCGGAACCCCGCCCCGGCTCCCCGGAGCGGCAGGCGGGTCCCGCTGCCTCCCCTCTCCAGCTCGCCCCGGAGCTCCCCCGGGCTCGGTGCTCAGAAGGGCGGGTGGTGCGTCCGAGCGGCGGCGGGGCTGCTGCCCGATGATTTACTTCACCAGAAGCGTTGCGTTTAAAAACAGCCCCTTTCTGCCATCCCTGCGCCCCCGGCGGGCAGGGAGATGGAAGGCCGTGAAGGTGCACCCCGATCGGACTGGAGGGCGGCCGGGGGAAGCCGTCCTTGCCGAGCTTCCAGGGCCGGTGCTGCCCCGACGGGGCGAACAGGGCGCGGGGCATCCCCAGGCCAGCCGGCCTCACTCACGCCTACAACCATCGCAATGTCTACACGTGGCCGGTGCTTTGGACCCGTGTTTATGGTAGGGGAATGTTAAATGAGTGTTTGGTTGCACCTGCTCGGAGCCCGTTCTCATTCTGGAAACCGCCCGCACCTGGGTGGGTGAGGCAAGGTCACTTTCCTGCTTGGGCAACGCCAGGCCCGGCGAGCCGCAGGGCCGGGGGCGGGTCCTAGGAGGATAATGTGCTCCGAGGGGGTAACCAAGCTGAAGTAACTGGACCTGGGTGCCGCTTTAAGCTGCGGAGCCGGACGGGCCCTGGGGTCTGGTTGTGGGCACTGCTGTCTGAGCTGTGCGGAGCTGGAGACAGAAAAGGGACCGGCTTTGCCCGGCAGCCCCGCCACGGCCGGTGAGCAGCCACGAACGGTTCCGTCACTGAGGGGTCCCTTTTAGGGAGGTCGTGTCTCCTCAGGGCCCCGGCGGCCTCGTCCCCGGCCCTCGCGGCCGTGGCACTGCTGGGCTGCTCCGGATACGGGGCCGCGCTGCCTCCAGAAACGAGCAGCCGCTGCTCTGTACCCTGCTTTAATGTGTTTTCAGTTGATGTATGTAATGTCTGATTGAATTTATTGCTGATTAGCGTTGAGCATGAGTTTACACAACAAGAAATTATGTTTCATTCAGTTCATTAGCATGTCTAGTGTTTGCTTTATGAGCATATCACTAATGGTAATGACCAGTGTTGATTGATTTCTAATGTGAATATAATTACACAACATAGCGGAATTAAAGGGAAACCCCACATTTTTAATTGTTGAGTTTTTAGGGACTGCGAGTGGAGGCGAAGGGGGTGGAAAGGGAGAAACAAACCAACTCTCCTCTCTGCAAACGATGAGAAGGTACAGATTAATGACTCCAGCAGGAGACGGGGAGTTTGGTCCAACAGAAGAGCAAGTCAAATGCGGTTAACTCAGGGAATAGTTAATGCACACTCGACATTGCAAAACATAATTTCCCTTTGTCTGCCCCCCAGGTACCTCTGGAAGCCAAATAAGTTCGTTTGGAAGCGGCGGTTCCCGAGGAGCCAGCGGAGGCTGGGCTTCCTGCATCGCCGGGCAGCCGGCTCCCTGCAGCCCCGCCGGCGGCTGCGCGGCTCCGAGGCAACGCCGCTGCCGAGCGGGGAGAGCTGCGCCCTGCCCGGGGTCAGGGGGGCGGCTCGTCCAGCTCTGGCAGCGGCAGTGCCGCCCCCGGCAGCGAGAGCCCTGCCCGCATCCTTCCTGCGAGCTGGAGATCGGCGAGTGCTGGAGAGCCCCGGCTGGAGCAGTGCGAAGGGCTGCAACAGGTACGGGGAGCGGAGCGGGGTGGTCACAGCGGGAGATTTTTAGAGGCAGGGAGGGGACTGTGAGAGTACTGTGAGGACGGGGCGTGAGGAAGTTGGAAGCAGCTTGTGTACTCCATCTGGTCTCTCTGTTCTTGACGGTGGCCTCTGAGAGTGTCCTTTCCACTTAAAAGGAAAAGTGGTCTAGAAGGGAAGAGATCAGAGTTTTGCTGGAGGCATCTGCAGTGGGATGTGCAGAGGGCGAGCAGGAAGGCTCAGGTCCTGAGGGAACCCCTGTAGTGCAGAAATCCCGGGTGGACACACACTTGTAGAACCGTTTTTGATTCACCCTCAGACAGGGTCAGTGGGTGAAGCGTGATGTGTATTCTGCCAGCTAAGAGTTGCCAAAAAGGCCTCTCTTTTGCTTGCCCAAAGAGGCCTTGTGGTTTTTTGAAGAGTGAAACAAGTTGTGTGCCTTGCATGGGAGGAGAGGGCTCGGTCAAGGCTGGCAGTAATCAGCCGCTTTTTCTTGGGGCACTCGCTGAAAATGCAGTGTGGGCTGGAGGCGGTGACGCCTGCACTGGGTGCACTTCCCGCACCCTCCGCTAGTACCTCCTTCCTTCCTACGATGTGTTCCTAGGATACAGGGCGGTGGGGTTCCTCTGCTCCGGTGGTCCAGAGTCAAAAGCAGTGTTGGTCCCAGTGTAATCAGCTGTGCACATCTGGGTGCAGTGCGTTTCCCCTTTCCCCTGTGACAGCTTTGAGCCTTTTGTTGGACAAGAGAGGAAGATAAGGCCGTTGCCCTTCTGCAGCTTTATACAGCTGGGGAGATGTGGTAATGAGCCACATCCCATTTCACCAGCAGCACTTAGGTTCTTACAGTATGGGATTCCTAAAATGAAACAGTTGTTCTGAACTCAGGACGTATCTGGGATACTGAAAATCCCTGTTTGGGAAATGTTTCTTCAGGAGGGAGTTGTGGAGAATGGGTCTAACATTGCACGAGCATGTAGATTTGAAAAATATTCCCAAGGGTCTTATGCCTCTTGTGCCTAGATCACTAAAAAGAAGAATTCAGACTTAGTAATAAGTCTTTGTGCAGCAGGCTGCTCCTAGCATTTTTGGTGTTGGTGACCTTCTAATTGACTGAAATTCTGCTAAGCTATCAGAACAAAGATGACCCAGGAAAGAGATGTTGGAAGAGTTGGAGCAAAATGAAGACAAAAGATGTGAATAATTGTCATTCACATTAGTAATTTATGTTGCATACAGTATGTTCGAAGAAGTATCAGTGCTTCAACTGCTGTTATATTTCCAGGGTTTGTTTTTTTTGTCTACACAACACTTGTTCAAGGACTAAAGGTTCACAGGAGGACTCCTGCTTTGTTTGCAGTTAATAGTCATCCAGCTTGTAGGGGAAATTCTCACTGCATTGTTGGACTTCATGCTAATAAATTTTAATGCACCTTCAATGTTTTGGGCCTCAGGGTCATTCAAGTCAGGGCCACCCTCCTTGAGCTGCTTCTATACTGACAGTGTTTTCCAATTTTTCCAGTAGTAACAACCCTTTTAAAAATGTAACTATTTTAGTGTAAATTAACATAGTCCTGAGCCTTTTCTGTTAATAAACCCCCCATGCCACTAATTGCATGACAGCTGGTTTTTGGTGGTCTTGTCACCAAAGCAGGTCAATATTTCTTACAAAATAAAAATGCTGAGACTTAAAAAAAGTTTTGAACATGACATGTTGCTCACCCTACAGTTCTTTCCATCAAAATTTCTTTTATAACTCTTCAGGATATTGGCCACACTGCCCGATATGTTGACTCGATAACTACCATTTCCACTGAAAGAATGGAGAAGTATTTTGTTCTTTGCCATGCATGTGGTACTATTCCTGATTTCATAGTTGTTAAAATCTGGTCCACAGGACTTGAAATTTCATGGGTCAGTTATCCTTCCTATTTTAATTCTCCCCAAATTTTTCAGCATACATTGAATCATGTTTTAAAATTACTGATTGGCATGGATTCATAATTCCCTTTTGTATGTTTTTATAATTTATTTACTTGGTTTTGTGTTTCCTAGCTGACAATAGATCTGAATTTCCCTACAATTCTATCTGTTGAGGTGTGGGGAAAGAGAAGCTTCTGATGTATCTCTTTTTTATCTGGTTTTGTTGTTCCTTTGCTGTCTTCTGAGTGATTAATCTCACTATTTTAGTCTTCAAAGAGCCTTTCCAAAGGCTCAATTGTTCACACAACCCAGAGGATTGCAGCCTCTAGTTTTGAAACTCCTCCTTTGAGCAGGACCAGCTCTATCCAGAAGAGTGAGATGAGGCTCAGCAGTTATTATATCCACAACAGAAATTCTTATTCCTGTAGCTGTGCACTTTGTCATGTGGCCAACTTCTCACAGTGCTGCATTGAGCAGAGACCTTTGCTGGGTTTCCTGCAATATTCCCAGGTCTCTATTGTGGCTTGATTAAGATAATTGAGAGCTCTACTAGGAATCAACCACCATCAATATATGTAAACCCAGCAGCTTTGCATTTAGCCTATTGTGTACAAGAAAAATTGCACAGCTCTGACCAAACTTGGAATTTTTTTTTTTTTTTCTGTATGGAACTAAGACATCATTGTCTTGAAGCACAGGTTTAACATAGCTTTTTGACCTGTGAAAGTCATTTTTATTTTCCTAATACACATAGTGGAAAGACTTTATTGATAAGAAAGGACTTTGAAACAAATGCATTAAGAGAAAAATCAGCTTTTTTCTATAGCAGGAAGAGGAGGATCTTTATTTTTTTAAAGTAGAGGTACCAGGGCTCAGTTTGGAAGATATGGTTTTAAATTCCAGTGGGTCGTTAAATGAGTTTTTTCTGCTGACATAAATTTGCATAGCTGTGTTGCAGTGCAGATTCTTGCAACTTATTCTGCCCGTGGGATATTATGGCAGAATTCAGGAAACTGCTGTTACAGAAATACATCCCAGTCCCAGTTCTGGAATTGTTGCAAGCAGTAGATACACTTGCATAAGACAAGGATTATTTGGATGACCAGAACTTTTGAAGAAACACATTTGTAGTTCTTCTTCTCATATTAATTTTTTCATGTAGCCTTACACAACACAACTGAATTCTTTTGGCCATGTTTTCAAGATCATGTAAGTATTCTGGATAACTGTTGAAACATTTAATAGTTTCAGTGGTAAACACATGGTGAAAGGATGCTGTTGCCCAAAAAAAATGTTGTCCAAACATGCTGTTGCCCAAAAAAATGTTGTCCAAGCATGCTGTTGCCCAAAAAAGAAAGTTGTCCAAACATGCCTAGGATAGGTTGGTTTTTGTTTCTTGGTTTTCTTTTTTTCTTTTTTAAATAACTGGAATGTCACAGGGTCAAAGCTGTCCAGAGTTATCTGGTGATTGTCGTGTAAATTTATATCAGTGTAGGGTTTTAGGTGCATAAACTGTTTTAGTCCCATAACAATTTTTCCTATTTAAAATATTTATATATTTTAAAGATGGAAAAAGACGACCATTAAAAAGCATTGAAAATTAACACATCAAGTTAAGTATTTGTTTAAATAATATCTGTTACTATTTTCTCTTGAAACTATAGATGTTTTTAGGAAGAAACCACCTCTCCTCTGTTCACTAGTAGTCTTTCAGATGGCACTGAAGATTTGAATACTTGGCCTGTGTGGGAAAGGAAATAGCTGAACTGTTCTGGAGTTGTTTTAAGACAAAATGAGTGAAGTGCTCACAAAAACTGTGGAGAACACAATATCAAGGACAAACAAAATTTTTGTTTCTGACAGACTTTGTGGCTGAGATGGTCACAGTGTAAGGTGGTGTTGGCTCCTGACACCAAGCAAACTGAAGCTGCAGTTCTATAGGCCAGCTAGTCAGTACCTACAGGTTTGTCATGACCGTTCTCTGCTCAGAGCATGGAAATGCAGCCAAATCCCTTTGGTTATGCTTCAGCAGCTGGCAAGATGAGTCCTGTAAAATCAGAAATCAACTGCAGAATGGTCATTTTAGTTTGATGTTTTTAATGTTCCCTTACTGTACTGTGCTTTGAGCAAAGCTGAAGATGTTGCAAATACAATATTGGGGTGTTGTTTATAAATTGATTTAATTAGGAGCTGGTCTGATCAGTGCTATCAATGTCAGCACGTTCCAAAGAAGGCAGGGCTGTTCATTCAGGCTGGCTTGCTGTGTATTCTCTCAATTTGAAGCTGTGTGAATATATTTTATATTTTCCAAATGTATGTGTCACATCCTACCTTAATGGTGACGGCATATCACATCACATGACACTGTGTTTCTGTCTTACTGTACCTACACTGGTGTCTAATGAATGCTTCTGCACAAAGGCTGTTGTACACTGTGCAGCTGAGTGAGCTCCTGTGTGACTCAGATGCTTTTCACTCAGCCCTTTACCTCTGCAGTTTATGGAAATTTCCCTCCTATTACACTGTGGCCAGGTTGCACTAACCCTGAGTCTGTTCTCAGGGGCAGAGGAGGATTGTGAGACACTCCTTTCTACAGCTGTACAGCAAGGAAATGTTTTTGCAAGCTTGAAGCAAAGGGACTGTTAAATGGTAGGAAGCACCAAGCACTTCTGGGCAGGCAAGGTAAGCCCTGGCCACACATGACCATGTGTAGCAGACTTTTAAACCCTTTGCCACAGCAGTTTATGTCCATTACATCAGTCGTGCTGTAGAAATACTGTCCTTTACATCTTGAGACATTCCTTCTGTTGCAGCTGCTCATTTGCTGAGTTTCCTCCATGAGTTGTGCAGCTTTTCAGTTTTAACTGGTTTAGTAATCTTCTCAAAAGGCCCAATACTTCAAGCTTGCCAGTCAGGAGGAGAGCCTCTTGGCTGTGCTAACTCAGTTTGTGCCTGCCTCTTTGTGTATTGACTTCCCGTCATCTCTGAGATTAACTTAAAATAATTCTTGCCTTTAGTAGCCCTTTCCAGTTTTCTCTACTACCTTTATAGCTTGTTCGTGCTGTGCTTTTCCTTTTCTAACTTAATTTTTTTTTCTTGTTTAGAAGAACCCTGTTGATATACAGTATTAGGATCTCTGCTGGAAACCAGTAATACGTTAATTCTGGCTGAAGTATTGGCTCCCCACATCTCTGACTGGTTCCTCAGGAAAAGATGGAGATAGATACTGATATCTCTAGTTACTCTGTTGAGAAGCCTACCATTTTGCAAAACACTTAAGAATGTGCTTGATGTCAAAAGTGTGTCCATGGAGTTGAAACCAACAAGGTGCTTCATGTTTTCTAAGTTAAATCACTTAGGCATAAGCTTGCCAGCTCTGTATGCCTTCAGCTGGGTAATAGAAGCACAAGAGTTGTTTTATATTTAAGACAGCAGATAAAAGTGGCCTTTTGAGAAGTGGAACATTCCTTTAGAAGGAATCACAAGCAACAGTCAGCTACTTTTAGGGTGGATGGCAAAAGTGTGTTCATGAAAAAGACAGATGTGGAGGCTTGTTCTGTGTTTACATATAAGCCCAAGTGAGCAAGTTTGTTTCTTTGACTAATAAGTTGCTTTTCTAAATATTATTGAACATAGTGCCACGTTGTGAAGTGTAGTAGCAAAAATGATGGAAAGAGTTGCTCTAATTGCAAAGTTATACAATAGCTGGGGTTTGGTTTCTGTGTCTGTTTTGCCAAGGAGGTAAATTGTACCTGGTGTGGTTTACTTTATTATCCATACTGGATGGGACAATGACTCTTCCCTCTCTCAGTTGTGCATGGCAAAGGAGACCAGGATAATTAGCCTATTGGTAGCTCATTAAATAAGTGTCCATCCAGGCTCATGACTGAGCATGAAGTTTCTCATGGTTCAGAGTTAAATGTTACAAGGGAATAAAATTCTACTCACTAAATGATAGTGAAAACACAGTAGGAGGTATTTTGTTCAGGGAGTACAAGCTATTGTCCTACCCCTGTCCAGAAGGCTACATACATCAAACAGAGGATATCTTCCTTACATTCCAGCTAAATCAGTGTTATTTCTTCCAGAATACTGCTGCTTCCGTTTCTAGAGATAAAAAACATAGCTCACTGCCAGGAGATAATTCCTTCTCTTGGGCTTTCTGTCCTTGACCAGTAGAAGTTTTTATTTTTCTTAGACAAGGAAACCTTTCTTTATCCCTGGAAGATTAAATTGTCTTGCTGGTAGATCTGCCTTACTGAAGAAATGGAGGAGGAAAAGCAGAAAGGGAAGAAATAGAGAAGAAAATAATTTCAAGGTATCTTTATTGTCTCCTATTGTTAGGATGTCAATTACTACCATATATCACCTACACAGCAAACTTGTCATAGCTTGGGGTATCTCTTTTTTTTTTTTTTTTTCTCTCCACCTACTATAAAATGTATCAGTTATCCATACAAAATCTTTTTTTATGGCTGGACTCATCTTGAAAGTATAGCTGTGACGCTCAGAGGGATTTACTTTTTTAACATCCTATTCAGAAGGATGAATGTTAAAAGAACATAGGTTTTTAAAATCCAGTTGTGCATTCCATGGGAACAATTGAAGAAAAGGATGCCCTTTTCGGCTTTTTGAGTTGGCTCTTGTTTTAAGTGCTGGTGCCTCACACTCCATAATGGTCAAGAATGGTAAATTCAGCAGTGTATCTGTAATTGTGGGCTCTGATTTAACTGTAACTCTCCTTTTGATGAGTGTAGAGTGATTTAGTTGCTGTAAACATGGATTTTCCAAAATGGTTTTTAGGAGTAGAAAGAAGCTTGAGGAACTGAGGAAGCCCCAGATTGCTCCTGTAATGGACCAAAAGAGAGCCAGCCCAGCTGCACCCAGCCAGGCGCAGGGTGCGGTCGGGGATCCCGCGCGGTGACGCGGCTTCGGTGGCTGATTTAGGTGCCCTCACTGCTGACAGACACTGCCGTGTGTGCAGCTCTTAGCAGTGGGCTTACCCTCCTCAGCAATCAGATGTCCAGAGCAGCAGGAGAAAAGGGAACCACTTATTTACAAAATACATCCACTTGCAGACCTAAGATGCAAATCTTTCCTTTTCTTGGTGCTGTGGGAGCAAGAACTGACTTGTGTTCCTTGGAGCCCAGATATTCATCCCACCCTTGGAAGGAGGGGCAGATCCATCACTACACCCTGGCAGTCCTTGTGTGACCCTCTGAGAACAGCTACTGTGGCCAGGAAGAGTTTGTTGGGAGGGCTCCCAGCTCTCCCTGGGAACAGAAGACAGAGGGAGGTTAATGAATGGAGCTAAAAGGTGAGAGGTGTCTTCTAGTTCAGCTCTCCCTTGGTCAAGTTCTCCCTCCTTGATCTGCCTAATTCTTATATAGAGTCAGTCCTCTATTTCCTTCCTATTAGAGCTCCATCCTACTTTACTGTCCCTTCCAGTCTGTGGATTTTAATTCTCTCTCAAGTCTGTTTCACTTGTATTCTTTGCTTTCATGACTCAGGACTTTTTTTTCCTCATTTCCTTCATAGTATGTCATTTCTTGTGGCTGGAACTGTGTTCTTTTCTCTGAAAGGAAACATCAGTCCAGCAGGAGGATTAAAGGAGTTTTTAAAATAAATTCATAGGGAGTCTCAATCCATCACAGAAACTGGAAGAAAATGGCAGCAAGTTTATTTCTGTATAATATAATTCATAATGTTATCAATATCTATAAAAGCAAAAAGAAAAGGCAACAGTAAGAGTCACCAAAAAAAAAAAAAATCAAAAGCCCTGTAAAAGATATAAAATTAAACTTCGAAATACTTTAGATGAGGAGGAAGGACCAGAACCCCAAATAGCAGGCTATTTTGGGAAAAAAACAGCTTTGAAAAGGCCTAAAATAAAACAAAAATATGGAAGAAGCTCCCCCAAACCAGCAAGAGAAGTCCCTCTAGGCCAGTTTAAGTGAATAGGTTAGGAGCTGAAGAGGAAGAGAAAGTTAAGCAATTTTTGTTTATGTTCTATGCAGAAAGAAGAAATAACCACAAACTTTCCTCTGGGTAAAGGGGATCAGAGAAGCACTGGCAATACAATTTGATTGTATTGCTCAGGTAGCATTTAAAAATACACAAACAATCTCTCAGCTTTCTCCTCAAACTTCCTCTCTGTCTTTAAGTAACCAAAACACCACAAAACCACAACAAAATATAAATCTCAAAAATGAGCCATCAAAATGACAGATTCTTCTTTAAGCTTACTTTTAGAGGTTAGATCACAAATTCTCTTCTGCTGTAATGAACATGATTAAAACCATAAGTACTTCTTTCTATACCACTTTGAAAAGTAAACAATTCAATGGAGAACTATAATTATAAAATGTTCCATGCTCTATTCTCATTTAACACTGCATTTCATACCAGCTACAGCTGCTACTACCAGGGTAAGGATTTGTATGACCTCTGTCCAATTTCCCACAAATGGAACATTTTCTGCCACCAATGTGGACCTACAACTTGTGGCATGGTCCCAGTGCCTTGAAGACTTATGACTTTTGCTTAAAAGAAAAGCAGAACTGAATGAGCTTTTGATAGCAGAACATCAACAAAATAATGATAAGTTTCATCAAGAGACACACCACATTTTGTTTCTTTGTCATAAGCATGGTTATCACCATTTTGCTTCAAAGACTATTTTCAGGTTATTGGAATCTGCCTGACTTCCAACTTAAGTAGCAACTTTATTTATTTATTTATTTATTGAGGGAAATGATCATTTGCTTCTCTTCTCATGTGTAGCAGTCTCTGCTTCACTGCATATTACAATTGCTACCTTAAATGTTCTGCCTTGGGCCCGTGCAGCATTATGGACTGGTACATTGGAAACAAGGAGTGCTTCTTCCAGTTACACAGCTAAGCCAGCAAGGAAATGGGTGAATCTTTCCTTGTGACCTGTAAGAGAAATGTTGCTGTTTCCCTGTTCCCAGCTAACTAAATTGTTTCGACTCTGGGACAGATTTGATTCAGGAAGTGAGGAAAAAATCTCAGACAAAACAATGATTCTTAATTTTATTGATGTGTCAGGTTGTTCCCACGTCAGAGTTGTTATTTCTGCTTGGGCCCACTTTTTCCTTTTGCTGGTAGAATGTTAGGCGTGTAAGGCTAGTGCATGTTACTAATATTAGGGCATTCAAGACTTCTTTCTTTATCAAATAAGCAAATTCTAGGTTTGCCTTTTCAAACCTCAGAAGTTTAATTTTGCTGTGTGTTTTCACAATGCCATCTTAGTAAGCTGATTGGTTTGATTTGAGTTAGTTCTAAATGCCATTCTGCAGAAACAGGGAAACTGAAGGTATCTATCCCAGGCTAGAGAAGTAAAGACCAAGATGTGTGACCATTCTCTGGAAGGCCCTGGGTGTGTCAGATCTGTGTATTCAACTTCAGAGACCCCCTGATGGGATGCTCAGCTCTTACATGATACCACTCGCTGATAGGCTGCCCTTGCAGAATTCTGCTAAGCATAGTATGGTACATATTGTATGAGAATAAAACCAGCTCAGCTTTATTATTGACTTGCATGCCTGGTAATGAATAGAAGGAAGGCACACACCTTCATGAACAGAGAAATTTAATATAGTCTCTTCCTGGAGTTGCACCAGTGGGACTGAAAGTTTATTTCAGCATTCCAAGGGCAATAAAAAAATCTAAATTTAAACTCAAAATGTACTCAAAAGAGTACCCAGAGGCTATGTACTGTTCAAACTTTGTTAAGGTCATAACTGCTTATGTAAAGTTAGTTTATACCAGCTAGTTAGGCATTGTTTTTGAGCAGCATCTCTATTACTAGAAAAGACACAGCAAGAGGAGGGGATGCATCTGAAAGTTCAGCTCTGCTTTACTGTTACATTTAATTCAGCTCCTTACTGCCTAGTGCAGAGCTGGGTGGAGAGATTTGTAGCTCTTAACCTGTGTTGTGCAGACACCTTTAAGTCTATTCTGATCCATTCCCATTGTTAGACATCTCAGGTATTTGGGGTTTAAGGGAAATACAAAAGGGAGAGGTGAAGGAGATGCCAGGTGAAGGTTTGCTATAGCAGGTAAACTCCTGTTAGTTATAAACAGATTGGGAGGACTGAGTGTGAACAGTAACCAGGTCCTAGCCCATGAGCCCTCAGTTCAGTTTCCCTGGTCCATTGTGTCTTGTGAAACCTGTCAGCCTGACTTAGCAGAATTGAACATTTCAACTTTTCTTGGAACAGATATCAACGGGAGTGGCCATGGGATGTGAAAAGTGCTGCCTCTCTGACTTCTGTGTGAGAAAACCACAAATTTTCAAACATTTAAAATACAGTTTCTGGGTGTCCCTTTGGGTAATAATTAAAGTTACTAGCCATGTTTGTTTACTCTCAGTTTGTTCATTCTTTGAAATAGTTCTGCTTCAGGAAGCATGCCCAATATTTAAGATATTTGATATCACAACAAAGACTGAAGAAGACTAATTTACATAAAAATACCACTTATTATTTGGGAAAGGTCAAAAAAAGTTTCAGTATGTTTGAAGACTAATATGCATAAGATGTAATCTCCAAAACTGACAGTCACTAAACCTACAGATAAGTACACAAAAAACCCAGTTGAAGAGAAATCCTTGCCTTTTATAAGCAACAAGATATATTTACAAGTCATCTAATATGTTTCTCTTTATAAAGGTTTCCATTTCTTTTTGTTTCTTCTGCTTCTTGCCAGCCCCTCTTTGCTGTCAGCCCCTGTTTTAGGTACCCTCTGTCTATTTTACCTGCCTTCCCAGATGCACTTAGGACTTCTTTCTTCTTTTGATATCTGTTTCACCATGACTAATGCATCCTTATAATTTCCTACACTTTTTGCACTCACTGGAATTCAGCCATTAGCATTGTTAATTTTTTTTCCAGTCTCATAACAGTGTTTCACCAGAGTTACAGGGTCCAGTCTAGGCCTTTGTGCACTGAAATTCCCAATAGTCAATTTTCTTTTGGTGAGTACACACTTGGGATTTCCTCTGATATCTATTGTTGTCCAGGTTTCCAACTGTGAGAGCCACAGCTGACTCAATTTCCTGAAAACACCACATAGTTTATTTTCCTTGACTATCCCACTCCACACATACTACATTTGTAGTTTCCTTGAGGATTTTATCAAAGCATTTTTATAAGATTGTGTGTCTTCACCAATATGGCTTTCCAGCCATGAGCAAATGTTAGCTATTCCTAAAATGTTTGCATGCATGTTTCTACAGTACTTGCTACAAGGATCTTAAAAGATAAATACTTACTACTCAGTAAAACTGTTACTTTAAACTGTGGATGTGCTAGAGCCTTTTGTGGCAGGCTTGGATTCTGTTCAGATTGTACAAATTTTATTTATCTTAGTTTCTTTTACATGTGTTATTTTTTGCTCCAATTTTAATAGTCCAAGAACTCTGGAAAATTCAAATTTTCAAAGCAGATGAAACATCAGCCTTAGAGGCTTCTCTGGGACAGAGCTGTTTCCTCTAACTCACTGAAGACATTGCTTCAGGGAGAAAAAATATATTTGTTCTCCATGGCACTTCATTATTTGGCTTCCTTGAAAGACCCATTTAAGGAGATGGTTGCTTCTGACAGCAATAGCAGTTGCTGCAGTCCAGATGAAGAATCTGACTGTGGTTCTAGGATATGTGACACAAACAGTAGCATGGATAACACTGCTGTTACATGGTAAGCAACTTCATTTATTTGCATGCTATACTGATAATTTAATGATGGTATCATAATCAAATACTCATTTATTTGTAGCTGCATGGCTTGCAAGTATTAGCAAGAAATCCAGATTTTTGGTTTCCTTATAATTCTTGTGTAGTCTTTGTATTGTGTGTTCTTCATAATCTCATGGATTTATTTTTACTCACAGGACCAACAGTGGCAGCTCCCTATCTTTAGATTTATTTCACAAGAGTGAACACAAACAAGAGAAGTGTACAAATGCAGCCGTGTGCCCAAGAATGGCACAGACTGACAAAGGCCTGGGTAAATGTCCTACCAGCCACATGCACATTTTACCAAGACTTCATAACACCTTTTGGTTTTATGTGAACATGGTGCAGTGTGTGGTGCTACTTACACAGTCCCCAGGAAATGTATAGAGATGTAGTTATTACTTGCCATTAAAAATTGCAGAGCTCCTAGAAAAATAAATTCACCTTTAGTATCTTTTCCCATCTCTTAAACAATATTATAGTAATTAAATTTTAATATGTAAGTTCTTCATAGGTCATTAGTGGTATAACACTGCATATATGTGCCTGCTTCAGAAAACAATTCAGTCCATAATCTCATAATGTTGATTCTACCTGGCAGTTTTATTTGAACTTAATTTCTTTTTCGCCTCATGCTGTTACCCCAAGAGTTATGAGACAGGCATCAGCTGACAGCACCAGGGGATGGATAGGTATTGGCAATAGCATAAAAGCAAAAGGGGAGGAAAAAGAATAGCTATTGTAGCATTTATCAGTATTCTATTAATAGTCTGCTCAGACACAACTGTGGAATAAAACACACATTCATACTGCAATTTCTTGCAAAGGTTGAAGCTATTCATCTGCATGGTTACAAGGCAGAAGTCTAAACCTTCCAGACGTTATAGCTGTTTTATTGTATTATTAGTATCAGAGGAAACACCTTAAAAAAGCCATTGCCTTAGGTGTAAATACTCTACCCCATTCCCTTTGGAAGGAGTACAGATACAGACAGCCATGCTTCCTAGAGTGCTTTTTCACATAGTGTCTTTACAGTTTGAAATAAAACTATAGCCAAATATTCCAAGCAGGGAACTGGGCCAAGAGTCTTTTGGTTTAGGGCTCAATTGATCATCCACTGAAGTGGACAGAAAGCCTCTTGTTGTTTCACTGAAGGAGAATGTTTTTGCTATGTGTAACCAGGTAGAGATAAGCTCCACAAGAGCTTATGTTCTTTTTTTACTGTAGAAGAGACTGGAGCAACAGGATAGGAAAGGTGCCCAGAGACAGCTGCCAAGCCTGCGAGTTGGGAAACCCACCCGACCTACTGCTCTGGGAATGGCTGTGATATCCATGGAGACCTTTGTAATTCTGATTCTGGGCAGCAGCTGTGCTCTTACCTGTGTTCTCGTCAGTGCCCTCACCGAATGTACACTTTTTTTAGGCTGAAACAGAACTCCCTATTTGGGTCATGGGCTGGTTTCAGACCATGTAACTCTGCTGTCCTGAGACACCTGCGTTAGGAGCTTGGGAGCTTTCAAGTAGAGACACCTGACTTGGCCTCTGCAGGTGTCTCATTCTGTCTCCTTGATATTACAGAGTTTTTAGGGCAGCTGCTTTCTTAATTAGGCGCCTCATCAAGTGTGATCTGTTAGGGGAGTGACATTGGGCTTTGTTGCATAGACAGTTATAAGGGCAAACTTGTGAAGACAAAGTCGGGGGAAAATAAAGAAAACTAAATCAAAACAAACAAACCCCACTAAAAAGCAAAAACCACACACACAAAAAAAAAGGGTTAGGCACTTGTTGGTTCAACATTAGCCAGCCCATGACCTATTCCTACTTTTCTAGTAGAGACATTACACATACAAACTGAAACAAATTTAACATTTTCTTTCAAGTTGATACTCTCAGATTTTATCCAAGGTCTTATTATAAAGAGCTCGCTTCTTCCTTTGTTACAATGTGATTGTTAAGCAAGGAGAAAGAATTACAGCTAATAATGCAGGTTGCCCAAGATGTCATTTCAAAAGGCCCAAAATAGTCCTCAAAACTGGTTGCAGTTACCCAAAAGTTTCCCAAAAAAAAAAAAAAAGGGGGAGGTGGGGGAAATAATTTAAGTAAAATGCTTTTCATGTACTCAAGTATTTCATTTTTGTGTAAGTGAACTCAGTCCAGTTTATTTCAAGTTTTAAGATGTATAGAGAGGATTAAAAATTACTCTCCCGCCCTTGAACATTTTGAATTTCAAAAATGAGCTACTATGTTAAAATTATTATTTTAAATCCTAGTTGAGAAAATGCATAGCATATTTTACTTATTTAGAAAAGCTGTGTTTTCCTACAACTGTTTAAAGAAATGAATTTTTTGTTTTGAGGAATCCTGGATTCTGAAATTAAAACTGCCATTTGATTTTCAGTTGGAATATTTTATTGTTGCAATGGTACAACAGAGGTAGTTAACTGGGATCCTTTATAAAACCTACTTAGTCAAAATATTAGGATACTGAAGTGGGTTCAGATTGCACTGGAGAGTGCTTGCCATGTTCAAGAATCTTGGCAGAGAAAGGAAGAAGCAAAAAATAAGCAATGCTATGTCAGTGTTCCCATATGTAAGGTTTAGGTATTATTATTCTATGTATTTCACATCATGTGTTCTTCTCTAGTCAGTTGTGTATGTTTAGATTTTGCAAGCTGAGTGAGAACATTTAAAAAAAGTACAGCTTTCAGGTGGAATGGTTTTCCATCCCTAAAAGTTATGAGTGATGATCGGATTGTATTTAAAAGGACAAGCAGTATTTGGTAACTCTGCAGTAATTACACTACTGTCTCCTCATTTTTGCTGTTCTCACTAGCCAATTTTTGCTGTTCTCACTAGCCAGCCCTTGAAAGGAAACATTTTGTGTGCACGTTTCTGTTGTCTGCCTTGTGCCAGAAAATGCATGTAAAATGCTACCCTGTCTGACACCTACTTTGTCTCCAGTGTTTTCCTTTTGTAAATGACTTCCCAGCTGCATGGAAATAGGAAAAATGTCTCCTGTTTCAAACAAAACTTTCAGCTTTCTGGAGGTTATTCTTGAAGTCAACGGGACGGAATCTAATTCCACTTGTTTTATGTGAGATGAACCAGCTTGAGAAAGTCTGAGAGACGAACTTAGCTCTTCTTTATTTAGGTGAAAATTTCTGGCAAGCAAAATGCATTGATGAAATGAAATTAACCCCTCCACCCCCAACTCATGTGGGAGATATTTTGAAATACACTTGTTTTCATCCAGTTTTATGAACATTGAGATTTCCACTGCCTTAAAGCTCTAAGAGGAAGCTTTTCTCTCTTTGGCAGCTGAAGTAAACGGAGACATTGTTGTAATTATGTATTACGAATTTAAAATTTAAGATTAAAAATGTGAAATAGAAACCCAGTTACAAGACAGTAAGCTCTGGTGAATGCACTTTTGTATTGCAATATTTTAGAAAAATCACTCACTAAAGATTTTTTTTCCGCAGAAGCATAAGATAATTCCTTTTTTTGACATGCTTTACCTTTGCAAAGTTCCTGGGCTGTTGACAGGTACAACAAGACATGTGCTACACTTACATGCTATTAGCACAGCAAGCTTTGAAAAATGTCTAAGGCATTGGCATATCTGACAATTTAGGGTATTAGTTAACAGTAAGACTCTGTAAATAGAGTGAATTTTAGCTTCAACTGCTGACTTGAGCATTCAGGCAACATCTGCAGTACAGGGCTGAACAACAAATAATGTCATTTTATGCTATAGAGATGGAAGTTGGCGTTATACAGTGTGTATGGTTCAGCCTTAGAGCAATGGTAATTGCAATGTATTGAAGTTTTGCATTGTAATAAAAATAGAGACCATTAGTGGATACCATTTATGTCATTAGTATTTAGTGGCTGTGTGTTGCAGCTTTTTTAGTGCTCATAAAACTGTCTCTGCTTGCAGATATGTGACAGCACTGATATAAATTTAAATGTTTAGAAATCCATAAGACATTAAATATAGATAGTAAATAGGGGCATAACATTATGGACAGAACCTTAATAATTTGGCACACAAATGTTTATATATTTGCATGTCAAGTGCAGAAATTAGCATAATGGTGCTCACATTTATACTACAGATTAACTTGATTAAACAAAGAATAACAAGTGAATTAAAACTGAGGCACATCATGCAGAAGCAGCAGAGAATACTTTCAGGTCCCCAAAAGGGAATTTGTGATGTTGAAATGTATATCCTCTACATACATCTGGTGGGATATTGATTTTTCTCTTCACAGACTTTTTACTAGTTACAGCACCTGTTCCACTAACTCGTATTACAGTTGTTCTTAAGAAGTGATTATGTTAATTAAACAATAAAAAATATAATAAGTTTGCTAGGGAACCCTAAGATAGAGATTGGCTGGCACTAATTTAACAGTTGTGGAGCCAGCCAGCACAGGGAAGGTCGTATGGTGTCTAGCCCAAAAGAGCAATATCGTCAGAAAATTGGAGGCTGGTGTGAGGGCTGGGAAGGAGCTGGCTGAAGAAAGACTTCAGAGGATAGGGTGGAAAGGAGTCCAGGAATAAAGCACAGGAGAATTTCCCTGCATTCCAAGTGTTATGCATGAGACAAGTGTGCAAGTCATGGTTTGGGCTTCCCAGTATATAATTTTTGTTCAAGCAATGTGGAAGCTTGTTTGATTTCCATGCAGCAGATCTCTGGGAAAGCTGTCTTCTTCCTTTGGTTTAAGGAATGTCACTTGGATTCTGCTAGCAGTTACTCTAACATCTTTAAGAGGTTCCCACCAGAGTTGATTTTTCCTCAGGAAGTTCCCACCATGGTTGATTTTCCTTTAAGAGGCTTCTCTTTGTGCTTCACTGACCCTGGTTTCTGTGTCAGTGATGGATTTGAAGCAAGAGATTCTGAGACTTGTGTTCTGCACACTCCATCCCCATTGTCCTCAGCTCTGACCTTTACATCCTGGAAACACCCTGGAGATTTGTCACAGAGCTCTCAGGGGATTTGGAAATCAAATTGTACAGCACTAAGGGAGAGCACAGAAAACTATAAAAACACTTGGGTCATTAAGAGTGAAGTGACAGCAGGCAGTGTTAGAGTATGAATCTTTCCAATTAATTTTCTCTTCAGAGCACTTTTCGTAACATTTTTAATTCTAAATTAGTATGAATTCTTTGGCAACATTAGTTGTGTCTTTCAAAAGAAAAGAAAACCTTCGATAAAACTGCTGAATCTCTTGACTAAACAATGATAGAGCCCTGATTTCTTTGAATCCTTATAGTTGGGAAAGGTGATAGTGGGAATCTACATTTGCAAAAAGCTTGTGGCTTACATTAGTAGTTGTTAAGGTTATAAAATGAGATGCTTTTCAGAAGCTTAAGTAATAAGCAGAAGCAAAACATAAGCTTTCTGTACAGTGAATATAAATAATTCTTTCTGTGGCTCCTAGTATTTCTTACAATCTAATTATGGAAAGTGTTAAACTGAAAATCATAGTGCTCCTTTTAAAAACATATTTTTTTGTCTGTTTATCCGTTCAAAACAGACCAAAATGTAAATCTGTAAAATGCTTTCCATCTTCAAAGCAGCTATTTATATTCATCTAAATTCTGAAATCTTTTTGAAACTTTCATTTTTATTTCTGATTGTGGGATTCAGTGTCACTTCTTAGCACATTGAATGCTGATGGCTTTGAACATACAGTATGGCACAAAGCGATAACTTGTGCCTACTACCCTGCTGAGAGGCAATTCTAAAGGAAAAGTGATTTTTATGCTGGAGTTTTGGCTGATTTTAGAATTAGGGGAAATATTAAAGAGCTTTGCAAAATATTTTCATTCCCCCATACACCACTAAATTGTTTGTTACCTTATTTATCCCAGTAACAGCAGAGGCTGCTTTCTGAAGCTATTCTTCACTTAGAATTGTACTAAACCCACTAAGTCCTAATACAGGTGACAGATAAGTTTTGCAGTAAAGAGCGTTACTCTTGACTGGGTCTGTGCCCACTTATCAAAAGCATATGTAAAGGGAGAAAAATATTAGAATTATATAAGAGAAATGGGCTCCCTTAAAACTATTGTGTCATAAGGTAGAAGGCAAAAGACTGTTTGGATTTCTGGCAAAGCGTGGGTGAACCTGAAAAAATGCCATACTTCAAGGTATTTCTACTGGAATAGTTGGATTAACTGTAGTTACCATAAAACCTGATACTGAATCTGAGTGTAGCATATTCCCTTAAGCAGGACAAGTAGATGCAATGTTTTGAATTGGAAATGAATGTTGAATTGGTGGTACTTGAAAGTACCAGTAGGACTGTGGAAAGCATATTTTCATGATAATGTGTTTTCCTGTGTTTCCTAACATCTATTTTTTAAGTTCACTCTTGTTCTGACTGCTGTCTGATACCTGGTGTCTAGCTGCTCTCTTGTACTTCTATCTTGCAGGTAGACGATGAACCATCGTAGGTTCTTACAGGGCATTCAGGCTTATTTGATTACCCAGATTACTATGGGTCACAGCTGAGATGCATGAGAGGAGTTTAATAGGAAAGCTCATCCAATATAGGCTCTGCTGTTCTCACTGCTTCTTATTGCTTTCATAAGAAGGGAGGGAGATTATTGAAAGACATATTTATAAAATATCCAGTGCAGTGCAGCTACACTCCAGGTTTATGCCAAATTAGGTGTTGAACCTGAAAGAATTCGGGCATCTGCTGCAGTGCAGATTACAGGTCACTGGGTGACCTCACTCATGTAGGTTGGCCTCCTCCTGCTTTGTTTAATCCATCCACAAAATTGAGAAAAACAAGGACCTTCATGAAGAAACAGGTATGCATCTGGGCACAGCTGCCCTGGGTAAATAAATTACAAGAAAGCAGAGGCTCAGCTGAAGTAATAATAAAGAGGAAATATAAGTGTCTGTCTCCCACACACATTTGCCATTAGCTTAGTGGCATTAGCTTAGTGGTGTGCCCTGTTTACATTTATTGGGCGTGTTTAGTCTCACTAGACTTCCAGCAGAACAGATCTGGGGTCATCTTTCTTCCCTGCAATTCAGTGCATGAGAAACACTATGTGGTTAGGTTTATTGGAGGGAACATAGGCTTTAGTGACTTGTGAATGAATCAATAAAGCATGTTCCTGTAGGTTTCTGAATTGTCTATTTCATTAAGAATGGAATTGGACAGCAGAAGATCAATTTCTGTGGCAAATCAGAGGGGTTTTATCAGACCTTTGTTTAAACTGTGGGTTTTTGAAGTCAAAAAGCTTCATCAAAAATATTATACAGGATTTAAACTGCAAAAAGGATCATAAATAGTTTTTCCTTTTTCAGAAGATATTTTCGAACTCAGAATTACATGAGACCTGATCTTTAGCAATGCCCAGAGTTGACTAAATGAGTGGAAAATGCAAAGCTCCCACATCTGAGGATTATGGTTTACAGAGTACTAGATATGGTGTTCATTAAAAGATATTTGGAAGGGGAAACATTCACAAAGGAATGTTACTGATAAGGTTATAACTGAGAACTGTGTCTTTGTAGATCATAATTGCTTACAGCAACTCTTGACAATTAACATGTGATTGTTACAGAGGTATGGAACAGTCTTAAGTTTTGGCAGAGAGCTGTATAAATCTGCTTATTTTTGCAGATTATTTTTGCACCATGTGGCTGTGCAAAACTTACCTTTACAGATGGGTTTGTCTGAAAATTCTTTTCCTTCATGGCACATCCAGGCTTACTCAAGTCTGGTAGTGCACCTTGACAGTGTTGTTTTAGGACAGTATAACTTGCTTGTAGGTAACACAGTGTTCATCTTGGAGCCAGGGCTTTTAGTACACATATGTATCTTTCTAGCATCCTGAATCAGTGTTAGTTTCATGGATAGACAAGGGCAGTGCTGCATATGCATTTCTTAATTTTTTAATAGGCTCATCAAGTCAGAATTTGTATTTCCAAATCCTCAGGGAGATGGAGAAACATGGATGAGCCACAGTGCTGAGTCTAGACAAAAATTAGTTGAATCTAAATCAAGAACAGCATCAACAGTAGTACTTAGAAGCACAGAACTTTATTAAGAATTGATAATTTGCCAGGCATTACTTTCTACATAGACAATGTTGTAAGATGTTGTCTATCAATAAGTTGCTACATATTCCAAAACAAGTTTAAACCAAATAATTTATCATAAGATGTGTCATCACCTGTTACATAGACTTAGCTTGCATGTGCATACCTGCACAGGACAACAGTGTTTGCTAGTAATTCTCTTGAGAGGCAGTTACATTAATTTTCTAGTAATTGCTATATAAGAATTACATGTTACCTACATGTAGAGAGTTTATGAATTATTTATTGTTTAGTGCAAACCTGAATCTTGATTCTGCCCTGTTGCCCCCTCACTGTGGGCTTGTGTAGACCTCCTTCCTCACTGACTCTAGAAGCAGGTTTATACCTGAAGGGTGCCCATAAATGCCACACATACAGAATTAAAATCTTGATGCTCTGGTGCAGTGATAGATGCTGGTGATACAGTGCCTTAGTGGGGGTTTCTAGTTCAATTTTCTGTTACACGATCATAATTTGTGCTATTGCTTTGCATTGTTTTGTTACAAGCACCGTCAGTCAGGGGCTGATTAAAGATGGGCGAACCCTGCAGGATCTAGAGGTCTGGGTAAGATACCCAAAATCTTTAGTAGTTTTTCAGAGCTTAATGTGAGAGGTGGAGTTTTCTTTTCTCTCAATATTTTCAGGTGTAAATCTTTCCCTTTTCAATGGTGTATCATTTTTTGCAGGCTGCCTGATCATCTAGGGGTAGGAGGCAGTGAGCTGAAGGTAAGTGCTTTCCATCTAGAACAGAGCATTCCTTGGTTGGGGTGAACATCAGCAGAGGTTTCTGAAGAGTTTTCCCAGGCAGGGTTTTAATACTGGTGTTGATGTCCAGAGGAGAATGCAGCTTCAGCCATGTAGGTTTCTCTGAAGCCATTATTAATGTAATAGCTGTAATGAAGGGTCTGCCACACTAGAGAGTAAGAAAGGAGTAAGAGGCTGATCGTTACTCATTGTCGTGTTTACAGAAGGGGTTATACATCTATCACTGGAGAGAAACCCATAGCTATCACTCTGGGGGACTATTTTTGTGCTCACTAAAGATGAATTAGTGTACATTATTTATCTTGATTTTCACAGGATCCATTGCAAAGCACATCCAGAAATGGATGACCTTTATTCTTTCTTACTCATGAGAAAGATCTGTCCAAGTCCGTGAGTGGTTTGATTGAATGAGAGCAGTGAAACCAGTCCATGGTGAAAGATTTCTCAAAAGAGAGGTGAGTGGCATTTTTTTTTTCAAAATTTGCCTGTGGTTACATGGCATAAAATGTGAAATCCAGTAAGTGGGTTGCTCAAAAATTAGAACCATCCCTCAGAGGTGTGGGAAGGTGCTCTCTTTGTTACACTAGTCATCAGTTCCCTATGAGAGTACTCAAAAAGTACTCCCTGTAAGAGTACCCAAAAAGGAGTGTATTTGGGTCTGCCCAGGAAGAACAGAGAAGATATCCTTGATTCTGAAATTTGATGAATTCTTCATGGTAAAAGGACTTACCAAGGATGGAACATAAGCATGCAATGGCTTGCACGTTTTTGAGTGGTGGAACTGCCCATACCTTTGAGTCCAGCTCATTCAGGTTGTGGTGTACCAGCACCCCTGGGACCAAAACATAGGCTGACAAAGCCTTGCATGGAGGGAAGGACAAGTCAGTGAGTGGGAGTGACAGCCTGACAAGTTCAATTTGAGAAGAAGAGTGGTAATAAATGGGTGGGATAATAAATGCTAGTGTAAGCCACCGAGATGATGGATTTTCCTTTTAACACTGGAAGTATTTCAATAGGATGTGTTTTACTCAAACAGGAGTTGTGGGGATTGATGTAGAAGTAACTGAGTAAAAAAATCTCAGATAAGAGATCAGATCAGAATGTCTGATGGCCCCTTTAGATCTTAATAAAACTTTAAAGGTTGAACTGGAACGTCTTTATGTTAGACTTGAACAGCAATTCTTGGTGGACTTCTCAATATCCCAAGTGGCATTGAGGTTTCAAATGGGATTGTAATTTTGAATGAGCCCATGCTGCATGCCTGAGGACATTTGGCCTTATAATCTTTGCTTGCATAATACAGATAGCTAGAGTGGACCCAAGCAGTTAAAAAAGACAAATGTGTTGTGGATGAAAAGGAAAGGAGAGTCAGTGAATATTAAAAAATATCAGACTGTCATAGAAGGATAATACTGTCTTTTGGCTTCAGTTCCACAGATGGGTATTTAAAGCCCTCATGTAGATAGTGCTGAAGTGAGGGGCTGAGACAGTTCCACTGACTTCAGTGGGATCATTTTGAAGAACAGGGTTAAGTGATTCTTAGTGGACTGGGACAGAGAAGAATACTGACAACACAGTTATCTTTTGCATCTAGGGCGCTTCTTTGATCCCTGATAAAATTTGAACCATAAGGGAGAGTACACAGTAGGAAATTGAAGAAGAGATCAAAAGATCCAGAATGAAAACTTTGGCTCTTGAGGCTTAGCAGATGAAGGGGAAAACATATAAACCTAGGAGGTGCACATGGAAGTAGTCCCCAATTAGTGATCTTCATCACTAATTAGGGATGACAATCACTGTGGAGCCATAGGGTGGAATAGGACTAGGGTCTTTACTGAAATTCCCCCGGCTGAAATAATGCCACTTCTGTCTGCAGAGAAGTATTTGCCAAAGCCTGTTTTTTGGGTCGATATTTTGTTAAAACAGAACACCCAACCAGCAATGTTGAACTATGCTATTTCAATGTTCATAGGCAGATGTTTTGTTTGGAAATGACTGTCTTACATGGAACTCTGGGTTGCTTCTCAGCTCAGGTTCACAGGTTGGTATGGGTCATAATTATCACAAGAATTAGCTGAAGACCATAGCAATTAACTATTTTTATGGCTTATTATCATATTCTAAATACTAAATGGTTCTGTCAAATAGTCTCAGAGAGATTTGATAGCTGACCCACAGACAGGGAACTGCCTTTGCTTACACACTTAAGCTACTAGTATTTCTAGGAAGCTATAGCTTATTAATTCATTATTATTTTATTGATGTTCAATTGATGTTTGACTAAATATAAATTAGACACTTGGTAATAATAATGTAATAGCATGAGGCAGGTGAGATTCCCCCAGGATAGTTTGTAATGAAGCTTCAAATTTTTAATAATCTTAAATTCATAAATAAATTATTACAGGTGGAACAAATGCAAAAATACTGAAATAAGCTATAAAAATGTTAAGTGGTGGTGAAGAGACATATAATCTGCTGGGAGATCTGTGTGATAATGCACATTTGGCACTAAGTCACGTCGGTCAGAACCACATCATCGCTCCCCACTCCTTCCAATCATTTCATATTTTGGTGTGCATCTACCCCTCCTATCCCATTATTATGCTGCACCATCCTGTTGCCAGACATTTTGCTTTGCCTGGGAACAGTGTTAATTTAATGCACTCAGGTGACCCCAGAGGCACTGGAATGACACGGCAGCAGCAGTCCAGAGTGCTGCAGTGAATCCTGCTGTTAGCAGAAACGCCGGGGAGACCGGGCGCTCTTCTGGACAGTTGTCTGTGAACTCTTCAGGGAAAAGTCAGGGGGAGCTGTCTCTTCGACCACACTGTCAGTGTTGAGAAGGACACATCTCCTCACTTAGCTATAGCTTTCATCTTTTCCTTGGAAGACAGGTTTCCCAGTTGCTCCTCTGTTTTTCCTGAAGAGTTAGCAAGGAGACCATAAGTCCCCCTTACCTAAGAAAAGAAAAAAATAAGGAGAAGTTACCCTTAGGTAAGGAAAGAAGGATGTAGACAAGGAGAGGATTCTGATAGTGTATTTGCTGGTTTGTTTGGGTTTTTTGGTGCCTAATATCCTGCAAAGATTTTAAGAGATCTGAAAACCCCCATATATATTCAGTAAAAACAGCACCATTATCCAGCCTTGAAAGACAGAGCAAGATCCCAAGGCAATATTCAGTATCCGTGTTTTATACTCACCGTAGTGGGAATTGCAGAAACGTAGCATTTTGTAAAAGCTGCTGATAATTTGAAAAGTTAAGTCATACAGCAGGTTAGTAAATGTAAAGAAGCTTAGTTCCTGAAATTAATTTTGCAATATTTCCATCAGCGGATGTAAGGGATACACAAAAGTCTGAAAATCTGGTCCTGTGACCATAGTCACTGGTTTAGACTTTCACCTAAATTTATGTTCCGGGAATTTGGTGGATATTGAATGGCCAAAGGGTTGCATACTAGAAATTTGGCTCAATACAAGGTACAGAAAAAGACAAGTATGCTGCTTTTCTGATGTGAGAGACCTTGGTTGCTAGGAGGAAAGCATTCAAGTGTTTGCTTATGTTTTGAATGTGTTAAGAGAGTGGAATAAACAGATAACACCACACCTCTGAAATAACATTTTCTTAAATAGTGAAACTCTTCCCTAATGAAGAAATTGCAGTAATCGCATTTCCTGAAAAATAGGGAGTTATGGTATCTGTGTAAATAAAGTGCTGTGTTTTTCCAAACACAAATCTGCTGACAAATACGTTTTTGTATATTTGTGTAATTGGAGATTACGTATTTCAACTTCTTGTTGAAACACAGAAAATTTTTGCCTCTCCATAACTGGGTAAGGAGAGAGGAGTCACATCTGTGATTTGCAGAATCCATAGCACAGTGATGTTCTTTTTGGTAGTTATGATTATTCCTGTGCATCTGCCAGGAGGCCCATGGGCACAGAAAACAGGTCCAACTTGAATCATTCTTCACTTTTTCCGTGAATGGTCTGGTGGAACTGTTTGCCAGTTCCTGCTGACACTTCTCTGGGGAACCACATTAAGCAATTGCTTGGGTCACCAGATGTCTGTGCCTCTTCCTTCATGTGCCAGCGCAGGCTGGGCTTGGAAGAAGGTCCTGCCCTGCTCTTGTTGTTTGCACACTGCCCAGATTTCTTGTGACTCGTGTCAGTGTGACAAAAAGCCCTTCCTATGCTCTGCTTGCTGCCTTGGATGTAGGAGTGCTGCTAGAGAAGAATAAATGCTTTGCAAGATCCCTGCCATTTTCTCATGCAGGAATTATAGAAGTCTAAAGGCTAGTTTCACACTTGGGGATCTTTTTGTCATCTTCTTGTCCTGCAAGAAAATAAGATACAAATTACTTCAAACACAGCACCTTCTGCTTCAACTTTGATGCAAAGGTCTTATAACTGAGAGAATTTATCTGTCTGTGTAAGAACTGAAAGATTAAATAGGCATTAAGCAGGCATTTAAGCTGTTTGGAGCCCTATGTGCCTCTGCTGTGTGTACATAAAGCTCGGCTCAGGGAAGGTAGCAAACGTTCTGCAGCCTCCAGCCATACCTACAAATTTGTGGTTCTGTATTTGCCCTTGACTCCCTTTAAAAGGCTCCTGTTGCTGCACAGCTTTATTCAAAGTTACCTCTGGTGAGGCAGAGTAGAGGATAACTTTTGTAGTAATTGGTAATCAAAAGGAAAGGGGAAACAAAGGAAAAGGCCAATAATGCAAGACAATCATTAAGTGCCAAATATAATTTGTCAAAAGTGTTCCTTCTAAATTGGATGGAGGCAGCATTTTTTCAGATCAATACTACCTCACTGACTCCAGTACAGTTATGGTAGCTTTTGGCTGACAAATAGGAAGAGTTCTGGTACGTCCTATGTGTAAACATTAAGAACAAAGAACTTAGTGGATTAATAGACCTTGACTGTGGTCAGATATCGCTGTAAAACTGGGATTGGCAATGTGCAAGGGTTGAAGTTGGCACAAATCACACACATGGCCTGATTAGCTATGAGCCAGCCTCGTAGATCAGCACAGCCAGAAGTTCAAAGCTCCACAGCAAACTGAGCTCAGTAGTAAATATTATCAAGGAGTACATAACCTGGTTCTTGGTGATCTTAGTGGGAAAACATATTGAATTCATTCAGAGTTTGAGCTATCAGAGAAAGTGCATTAAGTATTTAACCCAGCTGTTGCCCATCTTTAGCCATACATCTTACCCAGCCTGATACATTTAATTACCAATATAAGGTGTTCTTGCTGTGACAATGCAATATTATATTCTTACTCAATATTACTATGGGTCAAATACTGTGTTTTATTTCAAAATGCATGCTGGCAATAGAGAAAGCAGGTGTCATACAACAGAGGGGCAACCTCATAACAGGAAGTGGCATTTCAGCTAAAGTTTCAGAGGGAGAATGATATTCTGGCTATTTCCTAGACAAGAACATCGTAGTAGCCTGCTGACAGAAGCAAGCAGTTCATCATTTCTTAGCTGGTGTTCATTAGCCCTCACAGTGCAATAGGAGCCCCTGGCTCTGGCAGCAGAATTCTGCATCTGTGGAGACAAAGCCCTTGTAATCTAAGCAAACCATAAAAACTTGTCCTGAGTCCCAAGAAACAGTGTTTGCACTGGAACTCAGGCATCTTAATTCACAGCCAGCACAGCTTACACTCGAGACCAGATGCAGTGTGCCACTCTGGGATCCCCTGGGAGGAAGGAGTCACCCATATGTGTGCATACCTACAAACCTCTGCATCTGGCAGCCTCACACCTTCCTGAAGACAGGTCTGCAGCAAGAAGGAGCATCACAGCTGCATTTTTCATCAGAAGAATATGCTAATTTTTGCTGCAACAACTGTATATAACCTGACAATTAATCTCTCTGGTCTCTGGGGTTCACTTTTTCTGTGGTTGTGTTTAGAATCCCCAAATGATTATGTACTAGGTAGAAGATACCTGATAATATATTGTCTTCCTATCTTTCTATTTTGTCTAAAGCTGTATTAATATAATTTCTTAGGTGTCATTGTCTTTCTCAACATCAATCCATTGTGAATCATGCAGACACAGCAATGAAAGAACAGAACCTGCTGCAGCCTGTGAGCTACAAGAAATTTCAGCTGGAGGGCTGCATAAGGGCTTTGCAAGACCACCAGTAATTTTTTATATTCCGAGCTAAATAGAGCAATAAGATGGAATTTAAGCTTTAGTGCAATGGATTGCAACTCTTCAGTCAATCAAATTATAGTTCAATCAGTTCATTTTAATCACTTCTCTGGAGAGAAGTAAACCCTTATGTTGAAGAATATGCAGCAATTTTATTGATGGAAAGTTTAATTGTTTCATTTTTCCTTACCGTCTGTAACACACTAGACTTTTAATCAGTGGGAACTGAAGTTATAATGAAGTAAAGTCCACTTTCCACAGTTCACAACTAGCTGAAAATAATTGGGTTGAGACTCCCATCCAGACAGTGTAATGCCTCTGGCATTTTCCTGAAAACTACACTTAATTGCTTTGCTGATGTTGTTAAGTGGTCCTAAGGGGGATGAAGTAGTAAAGCTGCTCACATATGCAGGGAAACAATACACAAAAAATGTCTTACAAGGTCCTTAAAGGAGGCCCAACTAGTGACTAGAAGACAATATATTGCATTTCCCTCCCCCCCACTTTTCTATACCAGAGAGAACACACAGGAGAGACTGATAAAATAAACTGGAAATTCTATAACCACTATTTTTATTTAAGGACAGTAAGCTTGGGAGCAGAAGTACAGAAAACATCAAGGCAGAGCTCTTGCAATCAAACCTGCAACTTAAGGCTAGCCCAAGTTGCTTGGCATTTTTATGCTGAACACTGGTGAGCTGCTGCCTGTCTTCAGCACCTTGGCCCGAAGAACAGATGTACTCTTGTCCCCAGGGAGGGAGGACAGCTTGCTCTCTGAGCTCTAAAGTGACAGCATGTGAGCCAGCCATGAGCTGAAAGCCTTGTGCAGGCATCAGTGGGACCAGCACATGTACCCTGTTAGGCTCTAAACATAGCCAGGGAAGGAATAACACTTTGGCATTTCTCCTTATTTAGTACTCATGGTTGTATGGCAATCGTTTAAAATGATGAATTAACTGATAGACTCAAGGATATTCTGATGAAGAAATACATTAGCTACTTAATGGAGAAAAATATTTATTTAGGGTACTGGCCACTGAAATCAGTGTTGGAACTGGAGGTGTTTTGGGGAGAACTACAGAGCTAATTTAGCTCTAAGTGGGAGGGTTTTGTTGGTTTTCTTTGTCCTTGTTTATTTAGATACGTGGCACAGTAAAGCCTCTCTCAACAGCCTGACCTTCCTCAGCTTCTATTTGTGTAAACTTCAGTATGACCTTTCCTTATTCTGTTCTTGCTTTTACAGGCTCTGAGCTGAACAACTATCCCCTGACAACTTTCTAGAAAGGAACATAGGCAAAATTGAGCCATGGAGTTCTAAAGCTAAAATCTTAAAAGTTCCCTTAACCCTACATCTGACCCCAGGTGCCTTTGAGAGTCTCTGAGTTGGACCTCAAATGTTGGCCAGCATAACTCTACCAGCACCTGAAATGATGCTTTTTCCACTGAAACCGGCTGAAGTATAGACAGGACTCAAGGACCTTGACATGTGGTCCCATGTGAGCCTCACCATTCCCCATAATATTAATAAGCTTTTATTTCTCCTATGGTGAAATAATAACCTCCCATGTGCTGGAACTGCCAACCATATGCCAAGGAGATGAGCCCTCAGTGAGAAAGTGCACTGTGTCCAATTCAATCTGCTTGCCTGTCTCTGGGAGAACAGCTCAGCAGCAGCAGCAGTGCTGGGCTCTGCTGTTCCCAGGGTCCTGTTTTGTCATAAGTAACGTGGTGTGGAATGGTTTTATCAAATGCACCAAATGATGACTGTGTTGCAACAACTGATGGGAGACAGTGCTTGGGTTTTGTACTCTCAGAGATGCTGAGGAACCAGGGCAAATCTACATTGCAGAGGATGAATAACCAACCTGATGTGCCTGGCTGAAATTTGCCACTACGCTATCTGGCTGTTTTAGAGGGTACCCTGCCCTGACCCTTCTTTTTGGGACAGGGTTGCTGTCCCAGAAGTTCTTCCTGGAGCTGAAATGCAGTCCCGTGCAGCAGCACAACTGCCAGCTGGCCCTTATTGCCAAGCAGAGCTGCTTGCTGGGGCTCACATGCTTTAAAGTCACCCTGGATCTCAACGGAAACAAGGGGGAGAATGATTTGACACGTTACCCTGATTTGACATACTGCATGGTTACAACATGGTGTGTCCTCCACATGAAATCCAAACTATGTGTTAGTGTGCAGGCACAAATCTGACTCTTCCTGATAAACTGTTCATGTGGAAAGATACAATTTGCATGGTTGTCATCAAAGCCAGCGTATGTATTCATTTGTGGAAGCATGTCAGACACCATATGTCACTAATATGCCTTTGATATGTTGGTGTCTGAATTATTTTTTTAGCTGCTGAATGGCATATGTTTAAATGTAAACATCTGTTCTGTGTCTGTACTGTCTGTATTATTTTTTCTTTATTTCTGTATTCTCTTTTGACTAAAAGTTTGATTTAAACCTAGAAAAAGTGTGGGATTCATCCTATTTTTAAAGAAGAAAAGTTTTTGTAGTATTTTAACATGTGGCCAATGGGTATCTTCTCACAGATGAGAAGGTCACTTAAAAGAGAATTTCTTCCCTTTCAGTAACCAAAAAAAATTCAGTTCCCAGGCAAAATAAAAATTAGATTTGACTACAAGTTTGTTAAATGAAAAAAATATTGTTTTAGTTTTGAACAGGTTCTGCAACGTATAGATTTGCTGAAAAGAAATCCTTGTAAGAGCCATATGTTACACCATGATGACAGTAAATTGGTTCTATCCAGAAACTTTTTTGATTCAGTTAAAGAACTTGCAGCGTAATAAATGATTTAATAAAGGAATGAAATAATATGCTATGTTTGTTAGGCTATTCATTATACATGGGTGAAACTCAAAAGCAGTGTCACAACAAAGGGACTCAAAAGCAGTTATTGCAACCCATCAATCAACTGAGCCACTGCGGCACCCTTCAGAATGCTACAGCCAGCCTAAAAGGCATGGTCTGGGCAAAAACAGGGAATGAAACTTTACTATCATAGCAAAAGAAGAAGAGAGTTTATGAACCAACTGGGGATACCTGGAGAGTCCAGACATGAGTGTCTAACGCTCAAGTGCAGGAGGGGCTTATGAAACATTGCAAAGTGAGCAGCTGTGTTGGACTCACCAGCGTGAGTGGGTCAGCAGGAAGAGGCCCGTAAGGAAGCAGCCATGGTGGCCCATCGTGAATCTGCAGAGCTACAGGTACCCACGCAGTGAACCTTCCAGCTGAGCTCTGGGAGTGTCCCAGGACTACGGCATTCTGCCTTTTGGCAAGAACTCACCCAGTTCAGCAACAAATAACAAATGTCAGCTCTTGGTGGACTTAGGCAGCCTGGGCTTTATTTTCTGTTTGTATGGTTTGGCTCAGGCCTTTAACAGACAAACGGCCATTGAATATAACATAGGAAAATCAAATCTGTCTAAATCCAAAAGCTTCATGTCACTGTCACAGTCATAGCATTTCATAGCCACAGCTTAAAGCAAACCACATCAAAACAAACCACGAACAGCTGAGTGCAGCTGACCACCAGCTAGTTCATAAAAAGTGCCCAGAGTAGCCCAAAACGCACCTGCGGCCATGGCAGAGCCACTGCCCGGGCAGCGGGGCCGGCCGGGATGAGGGGCCTCGGAATCAGTCAGTGCCATCTTGTGGCATTTCAGGATATTAAAACGCCCTTGAGCTATAGTAACTGCAAATGTCCTTGGAATCCACCACAATTCCAAAAATTGCAATGGTACCACATACAAAGCCCGTGCAGCTACATGTGCTTGGCCATAGCTGCCGCGGCTGTGCATGGAGAGGCTCAGCACCTGAATGATTAATGAGGCAAATGCCTACCAATTATGGCTCATTGGAGGGGCGCAGATTAATGCACGTAATTAGAAATACTGGGAACAGATGGAGAATTTTGCAACATCAAAAGCCTGCTCCTTATTAGCCATGCCCTGCGCGGGCAAGTACAGCGCCAGGCAAGTGGTTTGCCCTGCACAGCCATCTCCTGGGGCAGAGCTGGCACCCCGGGAAGAGGCTGCTCCCACAGGACACCCACCTGGGATTGTGTGTGGGTGCCTGCAGTGCCCGGGGCAAGGCTGAGTTGTGCTGAAAGCCACTGCCAGCCCCCATCACCCACCGACCAGGGACCCTGCGAGCACAGCCCGAGTTTGATGCTTGGAGGTGGCTGCTGCATCACTTGCAGCCTCAAACCCTTCCCTCCAGACCCCCAGCACTCATTCCAGGCACCAGCCTGAGGCTGGGAAAGAGCAGCAGCTGCTATTACCAGCTCAATAAAAAAAATCTTTAAAAGTATTCCTAACATCTGTCTTCCTCTCCGCACCCACCCAAATAGGTGGAAAGGGCCTATAAGCTTTCGTATTATCATTTTATACTAACCATATAAAAAGAGAAAATGCACTTCATTTATTTCATATAATAATATTTACCTACTCTATAAAGCAATTTGTATACTATAAACATAGAACACAGCCAGTAGATATTCATGTAAGTAATATAAGAATACATTTATAAGGCAAATATATAAAATGTGCATGTAAATATATAGCATATAGAAGTAAAAATTATATAAATAAAATAATAGAATTGTAATTAATTTATAAGTAATAATATATCATTTTTTATATATTGTGTGTATATATATAAATAAAAAATATGCTGTTTCCTAATAATGACTGCTGCAATACCGGGAGGGGACACATACTGTTCCTAGCAGTGCAACATTTATTGCATAAAAAGGAAGGCAATATTAGCAACTTGAACAAGATTAAAAACAGCTCTGAAGCCTGTCCTTTCAGCTGGTGGGTACCCCAGGGGGACATCCCTTCCTTACTGCATCAAAGGGCACTGAGGGAGGGTGGGCAGACTCCTGTGTCCCTGCAGATAACACCATGGTTCACTAACAAACACCTTTAATTCTTCCTTGTCTCACTGCCCACTTTGACATTGTTCAAGCATCCCAGACATTCACCCAAAAGGCTTTTTGGGAGTGGTTATGGTGTAGTTCCAAAGTTATTTTCTGCTTTCTACCTTCTCCACTTCTGTCAAGTATTCAGAGAATTTTTTTTTCTTTCCATGACCCCAAATTTAATTTTTTTTAAGGAAAACACATCAATTTCATCACACCTTCTCAAAAGAAAATCACTTCTGCACTATACATGTTTCGTTCAAGGATTGGGCCCTGATGTTCATTTAGTATAATTTTAGTAAATAGTAGGCTTTTCTCAGCCTACAGCTTTGCTGTAGTTTGTAGTTTGGTACAGTTGCCAAGTAAAATTGTGGTGGGTTTGCTTTAGGGTTTCTTGCAGGGCACTGAATCCTGTTATAATCTCCTTTTTAGGGACAGTAGAAATGTTCTGATTACAGACACAAAACTTTTAGCACTTGTGAGAAGTCAATTAATAGTAAATTGAAAACTGATTTTTTTCCATATTAATTTGAGCACAAAGACAAAAAACCAATATGATGATTTCATTGTCCTGAACTGTCACTATGGTTAGTTACACATATGACTAATGGGTTCATTCCAACCTAAACAAGACATGTCTTTTATTTTCCAAACTAGGCAAACCGAGCTTTTATCTTCTGTTACGTAAACTGCATTATTAAACACAAAGTAATCTTCCAAACAGGTTGAAGCCAAGCGTCTCTAATTTTGAAAACTTTATATAGAATACTGCTGGCTGAACTCTCACTGTAAATCTATAACTTAGATAACGATTTCCTCTCTGTCATGCTGGAAATAAAATATAATTTTTGACTATGATTTCTTTTTCTCACTATTTCCTATCCTGGTAGCAAGCACTGAGTTTTATTTTCTGATGGGCCAGATTTTTTTCTAGTTTTGCATATAAAAATTCCCAATAAGCCATCTCAGAAGGGATGATATCAGCCTGAATTCCCACTGCTTTCCTCTGGCTGAGGTGTGCTAAAGCATTATTTTGTTGCTCCTCAGAGGGTCTGATGTAGCTGCAGTGTGGCTGGGAAGAGCCTTTTTTCACAGCCTCTTTCACCACATAACTGGGGAATTATGCACCCTGCAACAATCTCAGAAGGAATGGAAGCTGAAAATACTGCAGCTGCCACTGAGAAGTAAAATTTGAATCCAGATCAAGATTTGAATACCAGAGATACCTGAACACCAGTGTTCTCAGATCTGCCTTTTCATTTTGAGAAATGGAACATTGATGGGAGCTCACATTTTGAGACTTTAAGCATTTCTCATTTCAGAGTTTAGTCTCTAGCTTTTGGAGAGATCTTGGTTTGCAACATCCCAAATTATAAGGTGGTCAAACATAACACTCTGACCTAACTCTTAATCCAATATTTTCTCCCATTTCTTCACCTCACTAAGCCATTCACAAAAAGTCCTCTAGTTTTGCCTATAGGATTCATTACTGCATTATGGCTCTGTATATTAGACTGGGCTTCCAAGTTGGCCCTTAGAGAGATTGCATTCTGCTTTGTAATGATTTTACCATTGGAAAAGTTCATCTAGAAAGATGCCTGGGAAACAAGGAAGCCGCTAGGGGAATTCTTCACTTGAAGTATCCATCACTTCTCAGTAGAGGAATTGGAGTGATATGTTAAGCTTGCTACATCCTCTGTCAATCTTTTGTTTATTACATTATCAAGTTGCTTGCACTGTGAAAGATTAAAACAGTTGGGTAAGTGCAAAGCACGGCGTTACTGAGCACTTTGATTATAAGTCAGACATCAAACTAGTATTTGAAGTGCAGAACTACTGAGCTTTTGCTTTGTCACACAAGCAGATGTTGCCGGAGGCAAGGAGGAAAGGAGTCCTGCATTTTTTTTAACTTGGCTGCTGAACTTTGCACTACCTGAGGAACCAGGCTTTGTGTGCAGCTCCTGGTTAGATGCCTTTCAAACCCGCCTTCTGCCTAAGGGCTACCAGATGTGCAGCTGAGGCAAATGGATAGATTTTCCCATTGTGCATCTCTGCAACCTGAGGATGTGCTGCTTATTGCTCTATGTACATGGTTGGGTTGCTTTATTAATTTAGGAGTCTGACAATAATACTTTTCACTTTGGCTCTACTTTAAGGAGAGCTCTTCCCAGTATGAGAATGAACTATTAATGAGCAGAGATAATACCTAGGGAAGAAGTCTTCATCCTGGATATTTATTCAGAATTTCAGCTTGAAAGATCCAGCCAGAATTTTTTGGCATATATTTTACTTCCTGGTAACTGTGGTCTGCCACACACACATTCTGACGACCTTTAAAGATTGGTAGGGATTTGTCCATAGGAGAATCCTTAAGTCTGTTGACTTACCTATCCCACTACCTGGATGTAGTCCATTTACTCTGAAGGATCCAAGAAACATCCAGTAAATAACTCTCCATGCCCAATGAACTGACTCAGGACCCTGGGTTTCTGGGTAAGTACGTTTGTGTCTCTGTGTTCAAGTAATAAAGCACTTCCCTCTCTTTGTGACCATCATTAAGTAAACCTACAAGGAAATATTACACCACGTTTAACAGATGTGAAAGTCATCTACAGGCTTGTGATGGAGAATACCACGGGTTTCACTGACCATCAGTAAAAGTGAACCCATCTCCCCCAAACATAAAAATCTGTTACAACATTCCCTACAGATTTTCTTCCTTCACACGCATGATATACACATCACTGGTGTATTCACAATACCCCCACTACTATTGCCTATCACTCCTTATGACAGAGTGTCCAAAACACCATGCTGGAAAACTGTGTTTCTGTGTACCTTATAGAGAGAGGACAGTTTCAACTGGTAGAGTGTTCCCCCACGTGGCTGCCACAACCCCGTGTCACCACAGAGGCTCTGTGTCAATGAAGGAGCAGAGTGAGGCTGGCACTGGCAGAGGAAGGTGGCTTTTGGAGGGTGATCTAACACAAATGCCACAGCTACAAAAGTGAGAGAGTTCATTTAGGAAAATCCATTTGAGAAGAGAACTTATAGAAGACAAACAATACAACGAGGTGCACCTCAGAGCAGAAACCCTCCCCTGAACAAATGTGGGCAACAATAATATTTTCTAATTCACAGCTATCTATAGTCTCTTTTTTTTGCCTACTTCCAAAAAGCTGCTATCTTGATAAGATTTTTTTGTTTAAAAATAAAAAAATATTAGACATTGGAATTGTACATAAAATTATTTTTCCCCTAGCTCTGTTCTTGGTGTCTTTTTGCATTATGTGTAATCATGAGTGACCCCAAGGTCAGTTTTTACCAAAACCTCACAGAAAGCCCTGCTAGATAGGGAGAAACATGAAAATCTCAAGGAACAAAGTATTTGACTTCTAAACAGAATGCCTGCCTAAGACCAAACCTCATTAGGGAAGTCCTCCAGGCAAACATCCTCTCATTATTTATTGTCATGGTTTGCTGAAGATTCCTCAGTGTAACTCACAATTGGGTTTTAAATAAATCTCTCTGTATACAAATGTGATATTCTTGAATCTAAGCAGCAGGGTTAGCTGAAAACTAAATAAGACCAAAATTTCACATTTCAGGGACTCATAAACAGGTTAGAGTCTGACAGCAATGCAACAAGAGGCAAAAATATGACTGACAACATATGGCTGAAAAGTAGGGCGGCAGTGGCTGTACAACATAATAACAAAACAGCGAGACTGCAAAGCAAAAGCAAATAGCTACAAGTGTTGCTAATGTGGAATTATTTATGGTGAGGAACTTTTCTATAGGACAAGGATGGTGCTGTGTTTATGATCAACAGTTAAGGCATGAAGGCCTTGGATTTAAGGCTTTGCTTCCCATCCTTCATTCTGGCCTCTAGAGGGTCAGTTTGGCCTAGGCTCTCAAATGTTTGGAGGCACTCTGATATCCTGGAGGAATTGGTCTAAGCCTCCTGGAGTTCAGCTGCTCATCTCAAAATTAGGGATGCTAAAGCTGCTCATAGCAGTTATTGTGAATGGGAGGGTGCTAAAGCCTGGGAATGTTTTAGCAAATAGTTTTGCTATGGATGTTTTCAAAGGGATGAAGGTCTGATAGATTTTCCTTACAAATCTTATTACGTCAAAGGGTTAACTGATGTTTATGCCTAAGTGACCATGACTTCCATTTTTGATTCCACTAAACTGCTGAGACCTCTTAAAGAAGTCCAGAATACCTCAGAAATTTCCATCTCTAATCAGAACAGGGTGAAGTTCTGTTCAAGGAGAAAATCCTCTGGTGTGATCCATTTTTCTGCTGTAGTTAAATATTCTTGGGCTGATTCAGCATCTGGGCTGATGAGTTGGGCCCTGGAAGCTCTTGCCTTGGTTGATCTGGAGGAGGCTGGAGGGGCAGCACAGTGGAAAGTTCCTCTCCTCACCAGAGGACATGCACAGGCCACTCTTGCCAGGGCACAGTCTCCTGACTCCCTTGCTTGGCTCAGTGCACTGCCCATAAAAAATTCATTCTCTTCAATTTCATATTTATCACTTTCCATAACAAGGTTTCTCTACTAAGGTAATACTATAGCCAAACAAATGTAAAGCTGGTGAGGATAGAGAGTAAAATAACTGAAAAGGTCTTTTTTGCTCAGTGTGGTGAAAGGGGATATTAATACAAACAGATGGCTTTTTTTAGTGCACCTATTACAGAGTCATGCCCACTTTTTGCTGAATGCATACCTATGAGACTGTGTGTGTGCAATAAAACCCTTAGTTTATTAAGCATCTTTTTCTATTCTGCTATGTCAGTCTAAATTCACTTTGAAGGCAGGAATGATGGAATTGTTCAATATACTGTGTGCACAAGGTTTTGACCTCTCCAATCAGCCCCTGAAACACCACTCTCTGCTTACTATTGGGCAGCTGAAATGAATTATGAGGTTGCCTCATAAAACATTGTACTAAATCTAAGGCCTTGGAATATGTAGTACTTGAGCATTGTTGTATTCTTTCTAACTTCTAAATATTTACAATCTCTGTAGGACTTAAAAATGAAAATTGAACATACTGTTTTTACCGAATATCTTGTTTCTAAACAAGGTCTCAATCCTGCAAGACCTCAAATGGGTGAATAACCTTGTTCTTGTTCAAAAATATGCCACTGATTTCTGCATCCATTTGTGTTTGTGTTTTGCAGAAGACATCCTGGAATTGTTATTGTGTCATCCAGCAGGAAGGCACAGGTACATCTGCCTGAGTGCTGGACTGTGCTGTGGAGGACACGTCTCTAAACTGAGGCACACTGTAACCTGAGGGGGCAAAATGCTTTTGTTTCAAAAGGGGGACAGAATGAATACCCTCAATGATAAATCTGAGGCCCCAAATACCCTACTCTGCACAAAGGATCCTCTGTTTGGAGGAAGACTGACCCAGCCAAGCTGGAACACCCACTGAAGAGCTGTCATCACTCTGCATTTCCACACTTACTAAACTTACTTTCTTCCTTCTCTGTAACATGTGCAACTAGAATTATATCAGCCACCACAATGACCTTTTCCTTTCAACAGCTCTGTGGCAGCAGCTCTGCCTCCCTTTTATTCTGTTACTTAGCGGGGTAGCTCCAAATAATTGTTTTGTTTCCATACACAGCAAAGGCCCATATAGCATCAGGAGGGCCCATGGAATGGGACCTAAGAAACAGAAAATCCAGTTGCTGAAGTTTATAATTGGTGGTTCTTATTCTGCAAAAGAGTTAAACACCACACTTTTACTAAAAGTTTACTGCTTTGAATATTCATTCACCGTGTGCCCACGGGTGAACACAGTTCACCAGACCCCTGTGTTAACACTACAGCTTTAATTTGTTTATGGAGCTTGAAAACTTTCCCAGCAGGACCCTCTGAACAGATGTAACTTATATAATGCTTAAAAAAATTAGAGCTTTATTTATTCCTACCTTGAAGGTACAGGGCCTTGAGGAAAAATGTGTTAACATGGTGAAAGGCCAAGCTTAACCACTCCATGCTCCAGGAAGAGAATGCTGTCACAGTGCTGGAAAAAGCCACCTGTCCCACTCAAAAAATGTTGCCTTTGTTCTCCACGTGAATCAATTTGTATCTGCTGATAACCCACTTCTTTCCAAGGATTTCAGGCTTAGGATTCCCTTTGATGCCAGACTCACTGCTGGAAACAGTAAACCACTCTAACTTTGATGGAGCTACAATTACTCCCTCTAGTCAGCTATTTGATTGTTTCTGCTAAAAATCTTACCTCACCATTTCATTTTGGGTAGGCTTCCCTCTTCATCCTTTCTGATTGAAACCATGCCAGTCATGAAAGTTACAAATCAGATAGCCCAAGAGGCATGTAATGTTTTCATATAAAATTTGCATAAATTTATGCTTCCCTGTAACATGTATGACTAAAATTATATCAGTGACCCCAGCAAGCATTTTTCCTTTCATCGTCCCTGTCCCCAGCAGCTCTGCTTCCCGTCTGTGCTGTCACCAGCGGTGGAGCTGCAGTGCCTCCGACAGAGTCACGGGAGCACAGAAACCACCAGGGCTAGAGGTGTCTTGGTCTGAACACGTGTTGGTGCCAACACTTGTGAGGATTTCAGCCTGTCTGGAGCACAGGAGTGTTCCATCAGGCAGCTCAGCCTGGTAATGGTAACCTAAGCTACCAGCAGCAGGGAGGCGTTTGTGCTGTGCTTTGCTTCGAGCAGCGCTCAGAGCCTGTGACACTGTCTGACACTGACTGATTAAGATACAGGTACTGTGGTGCTGTCAGAAAAGAAGAAAGAGGACTTGCCATGCTGTTGTTGCTCATGGATCTCCAGCAGGGCAGCAGCCAGACACCAGTGCACAGCAGCGTCGTGCTCTTCCACCTCTTCAGAGAATTACTTTCCAGTCAATCTGAGCAGATTAAGAACACACCTCGTTTTTAACACAGCCTGTGCCTCCACACTGACTCCAAAGTCTGTGTATCATAGGTGATCGAATCCTTATGACTGGGGAGGGGACTGTGATAGGAGATGAGGAAGATGTGAGAAGGACAAAAATATAAATTCAATAATGAGCCTTAGCAGGAAGTCATTTGGAAGGCTCCTGCTGCAGCAAAAAAGACAAGGTCCTAGCAGGGAAAGAAACAGAGCTACCTAGTTATGCTGCAGATATAGACTAATCTTCCTTTTCTCCATGGCTTTTACTTGCAATCTGTAAAAACCAGACATTCAAATTTCTCCCTGATCCCAATTGTCTGGGTATCCGCAAAGCCCACACTACACTATAAGTGGGAAGGATGAAAAGGATTACTTTGCCAGGCAGCCTAGGACATGGGACTAGAATTTTAGTTTTATTTAGTTTAATTCTCAGGGCTTTCCCCAATACGAAAATGCAGGGTCTCCCAATGTACCATTTCATCTCATCTCACAAGTGATGAAATAATCATTTCCCTTCTCTCTGAGGGTGATGCTGAAGCCCTCAGAAAGACTAACATATGTGGTGTTCCGACATGAGGACACTCTTGAGCTCAGGCTTACATTTTGGCCTTCTGGAGTTACTTGTCCTTACAGCCCGTGCAGGTAGGAAGGCAAGCAGGAATACAGAAAGTCCCAGAGAAATCTCTGGAGATCTGACATTCTCTTACTCATTTGTGTGCCAAACCAGGTGTGTTTCTGTCGCCTGTGTGGTGCCAGAATGGTTCTTGTCCTCCTCAAAGCAGAGGAAACTGGAAAGATTCTGATCTCCCTTCCACCAGGTAGAAGATAATTTGGCTTCCAGGAACCTCTATTCTCTATCACAACCAGGCTCTTTTCATCTCAGCTTTCTTAATAAATATTCAGAGGGCAGTTCACATTTTCCCTTCTGCTCTATGTAACAGAGCTGATTATTGCTAAGGTCAGGTGGCTCCATGAGTTAATTAATATTCACAGGTAGCAGTAAGAAATAGGTACAAACCTCATCTCTCTCCTCAGCTTTAATTACAATATCAGTGCTATCAAATTCCACGTGGATACACCTCCAACGTCAGCTCCAAACAATTTCAGATGTGTATACTAACAGGATTCACAACATCTTTAACTCATGATCTTCTGTCATTACCATATGATTACTCTAATGCATCTTTACTGTGCAATACCCACCAGAACTAACAACCATGGAGTGCCTTGTGTAATGACAGAATAGAGACATCAATGTGGAATTTCGGCTTACAGGGACCTGCAGCATTCCTTTCCATCCCTTTAGTCAACATTTGTGAGTAACCTGACCCCTACCTGCCTCCCTTCCTTCTCCAAATTTACTTTATGAAACATTTATCTCATTCTAGCATTGAGAAACCCCAGGTGGCACTGAAATCCCAATGGAAATGTATCATAAGTCAATGAAGTGGTAATAAATTGTCTCACATTGATCAGCTCTGTGGATACAGGAGAGGAACAGAGGAAGGTAAGTCAGGGAAGAGCAACTGTATTTTGCACCTTGCTGTGGTATGGGTGATGATCTGGGCCTTGTGTAGATGCAGGAACAGATTCTGAGAAATTCGACAGAAAATGCAGTACTGACTACTTAAGTTAGCAAATATCCCTCAGTTAAGTGCTGGTGGAGGTCAGATACAAAAGTCAGTCAGAGAGAGCTGGGAAAGCTTCAAAGGGTCTTTGTGGCAAAAAGCTAAAGGATGAGCCAGTGCAATAACCTGTCAAATGACAAGCCATGGAGATGACTTTAGCCTTTCATTTCTACCACTACAGAAAGTGAAGAACAAAGTACACGTTCTAAAGACATATAATGGCATGAATTTTTGAACCTATGTAAGGATTTTTAAATAAGAACTAGCTGCAGACATATCTGACAATGCACAATGCAAAATATTCCTGTGCCTTTGCAGGCATTTACAAAACTCTTTCAGTATATCAATTTCATCACTTCTTTTACTTTTCTTCAATGGCAATCATTTTAAACTGAATAATAGCATCTATAATTGATGCATTTGGATTTCTTTGTGATAACAGTCACTATGATTAAAACACATGTCATCAAGACTTGAAAAAGACAGTTAAACAGGAATGGCATTACATTGTCACCTATCCAAATTGTAATTGGTGTTTAATTGTAGCTCTGCAAGCAAACACAGAAAGACAAACAACAAAGAAACCTCTGGTCTGATTGAAAGCAATTAAGAGAGGAAAACCCAAGAGAGCTAAAATATGAAGTTTCAGGGAGAAAGCATTCCTTTCCTGAAATGCAAAGGCTCTTCTTGGATCTGAAAGAGGGAAAGCATGGGAATAGTGCAGCTGTTTCTGAGAAGTTGCCTTTTGAGTGGAAATGGAAATTAAGAGCTGCCAGGCTGATTTTGTTCTCTCTTATCAAATTTATATTGTAGATGTTTGCTGATGTTCTGTAATATCCCAGTTAGCTCTGTTGTTTGCATATTAACTGTTTTGTGTCCCAGTTGCTCATATAAGGATCATAAATATTTTTTGAAAGATATAACCAACACTTTTAACAGTATAAACTGGTTTTTTCTAAACAGCTTTCCCTCTGTTCTTGGAGAAGACTCAAAGAATCCCTGAAGAACTACTTTAGGATGGGCTTTTTCACCATCAGCTGACAGGGACATGCAGGAAGCAGTTCCAGAGCAAATGGACTTCTACAACAATCTCTTTGCATCTAAACCCAGTGAGTTTACCTTCAGAGCTAAACTGATCCCAACCATGGAGAGCTGGAGGGTGACACATTTTCAGGGGAGGTGGAAGCTAACACGTCGTTCTGAGTGCCTGGATCCAGGACTCGGCTCCCTCCAGGGATGCCTGTGTAAGAATAAGGGTAACAGGATGGTTTATACATGGAATATGCAGAGTTCACACATAGAACTGGACAGAGATTTTGACAATGGACAGGGTTTGTGGTTTCACAGGGCATCATCTCCAGTTATCAGGAAGGTTGCCTGGTTCTGTTCCAGAATGGAAAAGGAAAATATTTTTATCTACTTTAACATCACACTGGCACTGTCAGATGATTCATAGGCTCTGGAGAAAACAGACATTACCAGCTCAGCACATTTGTGTACCAATCACTATTTGTCATATGTGAGTACTTCCCACAGTCCTAAAAAGGGATTTGTTTTGTGTATTATTTGCAGGAAATGTAACAAACTCCACACTGAACAGCAAAATAAAAACAGCACTTGATTGTTTTATTGAATAGTTGCCTATTTCCTTGGCAAAACTTCACTTTAGGATTTTTTTTATGCTGTGTAATAAAAGGACCCCCACAGCTGTCTTCTCTGTGGAGAAACGCTGTCAACATCCAGTATAATTTTCTGCATATTGAGTGAAGTACTTGAAAGTCCCAGATCCATTTTAATATGTGAGCAGCTCTCCCATTGGTATGCAGCTGGAGAGAGTAGTTTTATCCTCATTTAAAAAAGCCATATGACAGATTTCTTTCTTAAAACAAACACTGTCTGAAACTTTCCTTTTTTCTCTCTCTTTCCCCCCGCATACACCTTTCCTCTCTTGTTAGGCACCAGCGTGCTGAAATCACTGCATAGTTCTGACATCTCACTCATTATACATAAAACAATGCCAGCACTGTTTCTTTTTTGATGTCTCTGTGCATGATCTGCTGGAATAATTCCTAGATTAACTGTTTATTAATATAATTTTGGCAAAAAGGTGGGTGAGGAAATTCCAGCACACTGCCTTAAATAAGGTCTTCACTATCCTTTTCTGAATTTTCTAATTTTGGGAACAGACAGCTACCAATCCTTCCTATCCAATCCTAGCCAAGGTTCTCTCCAATCCTGATCCTGCAAGCACTTTGCCACACAGCACCAGTCAGTAGTGCTCAGTCTTTGCACAGCTATTAACTCTGATGGAATGAAGTGTTGTTGTTATGGGTTGCAGGGAGCATGTTTAACATCCACAGCTATTTTTAATGATTCTGTCAAGAGGAAGGATTACAGCCCTGAAAGCACAGGGAGATTTTGTGTAAGAGTCACAAAGCTTTGAACTCTGCATACACCATGACTGAATATACTGCTCATGTGCTTCAACACAGCCTGACACTGCAAAAGTCATGGTTGAAAAACAGGATATCTGAAGGTTACAGAACATTTAATGGCTCCAGTGTAAACAATACAGCACCAAGAATTAAGTGTCAAACATTATCAACCTCCCAGTCCGGATAATGCCACATCTCACAGGCTGAGAATGACTCACTGAAACAACCTCAGATGGCAAACCCCCAAGTGGACAGGTTTGGAGTGATGCTACCAATTCAGAGTGCAGCATTTGGTACAAGGAGCAGGCACTGAGTAATTCCCCACACAGTGCTTGCAGATGCTTTCATCCAAATTCAAGATCTCTGCTCCACATTTCTGTTTTGAATGAGAATAAAAAAGTGGATTCTCAAATTTTTCAATGGAATTAAAATTGTGAAAATTTTATATTGGAAAAATTAATTTAATTGCTGATTATTTTGTCTGAAACAAATGGAACCAACTGTAAAAATCTTGGGTGATCCTGGGAAACACGAACCCTTGTGAAAGCCGCAGAACTGAGAGCCTCAGGGTTCCTGGGGCTGCTTGTGTCTCCCCTACCAATAGAGTAGGAACCTCAGAAATACAGACATTCACTTTAACCAGCAATCTTGGTATTTATGGTGGCCACTGCTGGAGGAGAAAAAGAATGAACCTCTACTGGGGAAGCTTTCCTAGAGCTTCCAGGTTTCCACCTCCACTGGCTGGGGGTTGCAGCAGAAATTAGGGTATCCAAATTTTTGAATAAAGGAGTGAAAGCTGCAGGAGCCCCAACCTGAGTCAGAGATCTCAAAAATTCAGGGTTTCCAGCTCTACCAAAGTTACCTGGAAGATATGTGAGCTCTGGGTTCAGCTCCTAGTTGAACTTCAGGAAGCCTGCTCACTGCCCTGGAGTTGGAGGAGGGCCACACAAAACCCAATAGAAAAACCCAGAGACCCATAGAATTTTCTGTGAAAAAGTTTTGGTCTCAATAACTCAGCATTTTCTAATGAAGTACTGCTTACTGGAAAGTTTCTGCCTATTTCCATTTGGGAGGACATTATTCAGATGGACATGACACATTTTGGATGACATGAGAGAATTAAGTTTGGTGTTCTTGCCAAATTTCATCCTGGTAGATAATTTCTTACCTATTTAAATCCCCCTCATATTAACAGAGCACATTTTTTTAGCTCACATTCTGTCTTGCAGCTCTTGTACTGTTAAATATTATCTGCATTTCATCTCCTGTATAGCTGTTTTTCACTGCTAGGTTAGAGTATGAGATCTGTATATGGGAATGGGAGCTCTGGGGGTCTCTAAAATCACCTCTGTTGCTGCAAGAACATCAGTGCCACATGAAGGATTATTTTTAGTACCAGAGAAGTTTTTGCAGAGCAAGGTGCAGTCCCACACAGAATGGGACTAGTCTGATGTCAAATTGTTTCATGCCATTATGGCACATGACTGCATTACAGAGTAGCTCTTGTATTTTTCTATCTCCTCAGGAACATTTATTCCTACAATGAGGATCCTGCATTGACTCCAACGAAGACCCAGGCCCCTATTGTGTTAGGCACTATAGCAACAGACAGTAAAAGGCAGTCCTTGTTCCTAAAGACCTTTCTATCTAAACAGACAAGACATTGCCAGAGATTTCTCTTTTATTCTTCAGTTTATAACAGTTACAAAACAACTTGGATGAAGAATAAAAATTGCAATGAATAGTCTGTGATTATCCCAGCTGTGGGATGAATCCATATGGAGGTGGGAAACCCCAAGCCAGTAAAAGCATCGAGGGGTGTAATCCTGAACCAAGTGAAGTAATGTGAGAACTCCTACTGACTCTACTGGGAGCCAGGATTTCCCCTCTCTGTTCCCACTTCACCAGGTGCCTGTGTGCATAACACAATGCAGAGTTGTACAGTGATGTTTCCAAATTCCCTGGCCCTACAGCAGAATTGCAGTATGGCCACACTGCTCCCACCAGGGGGATGAGCCCGGACAGAGCCCGGTGCGGTGACTGTGCCGGTGATGCCGCGGTGCTGTGTGAGCACAGCCACAGCCCTGCTGCGCTGGGGCTTCCTGCAGAGCTGCCTTGGAACAGGTTACTGGTAGCGGGCTCACAAGCTGCCCACATTCCCTGGTCTGTCACCAAATCACTCACCTACCACTGGTAGTAAGCTGAGTGATTAATTACGGTCTACACTACTCCGTGGTCTCCAGTGCAGGGGCTGTTTAGATGACAGTGAACTCCCTGAACCTACTGTGTTTCTTGCCACAAATCCTTTCTCTAAGGGATACAGACTAAAAGTATTCCTGAGGTACAGCTCATAAACAGACATATCCCCTGTTCTGATCTTGCTTATGTTCTATGTTATTATTTACTTAAATTACATAGCTCCCCAGCCCTAACAAGAGACTCCGGCAACTTATTTCTTGTCTTTTGGAAGCAATGCAATGCACATTAAAGCAGAGATAATAATGATTTAAGACATGCAGGTCTCTTTTCTGGACATTCTGACTATGAATGTAATATAATAGAGGTTTGAGTGATGCTTGTTTTGCACCCCTGAGTTTATCATAAGATTAACAGTCTTTATTATTTTGCAGAACAAGCAGTAGCGCCTCATCAAGGGTATAATCACCTCAGTCAAAAAACAAACAAGCTTTTACTTAATGTGCTAAAAATATAGTTGAGAAACCTTCAATCTCAAGCCGTGTAATAAAATAGACTGTGTTGACGGAGCAAATCAGCAGCTGCTGCTGTGCAGGCTCCTTCACCCTAACAATGCTTGCCTTTTTCTCTCCCCACCAAATTTAGAGATGATGTCAGTGTAGCCAACCGCAGGAGTTCAAAAATCAGAAGACAAACCAAAATAGAATCACAGCATTGATATCAAAGCCATGGAAGTTATTGAAACTGAAGCGTATGATTTGGGGGGTCAGGCTTTAGATTTTTTAATTCATAGGAGACAGCCTTCTCCCTTCCAGTTGTCTGCTCAGTTCTCCTGGCTGTCTGATATGCCCTATTTCAGAGTGAGAGACAACACAGGACAATGGAAAGCACAAAGGATTGGGAATCTATTTAAAGTATATATATAAAGCTCAATTCTCCACCATATGTAGAGCCTTAATCCTGCAAAAACCTTCCCTAAATGCTCAACTTCATTCATACCAGCAGCCCCACGGAAGCCAGTGGGGGTCTTCTTGTACCTGAAGTTTGCCCCTTATTTAAGTTACGATTGCATGTCAAAAATGTTGGCCTGCGTCACAATATTAAGAATTAACTAAGAATTAAGAGAGCTGTTGGTCAATTTTCTCTGTGATCTTGGGCAAGTCTTGATCTATTCTATATCCCTGCTTCCTGCTCTTTAAAAAGGGGTAGATTTATCTCTACAAGGTACTTGGAAGCCTCCAGACAAGAGATAATAAAATGCAGAAGATTAATACATTGTCTCTTTCTGATGTAAATTGATTTCTAGCTAACACAGCTGCGAAGTATGCTTAAAAATCAAAAAGTATTTCATAATTAAATCTCCTAATAAAACCAAATTCCCAGAACTGGACTTAATCCACCATGGATCAAGCCTGACTGAGCAGCTGAGAGAAGCAGAGGACATTCTCAGTGCTGAGACACACTTCTCATTTCACTCACTGGACCTTTTGCACTTCAACATGATGCACAGAACCCTCTCTAAAAAGAGCAGTTCCTGGGAGCCAGAAGTAAACTCATAGAGGAGTTTATCAAGATGTAAACCTTTAGTTTTATTTTTCCTACCCAAAATATCAAATTCCTCTGAATTTGAAACTAATATTAATTGATCCTATTTTAAAGTTTAGTCTGAATGTAAAGTCCAATATTTTGAAGCAGCAGTAGCATGTTATGATGAAACAGTTTGTTAAAAAATATTCACTTAAAATAACGGAAGGCTTTCATCTTTTATTCAACATTTGAAATTAGTAAAAGATATTACCTTAGAGTGGCTTAATTTAAAGTGGCAAACTGATGCATTTTGTTAATTAGACCATTAAAAAACTCATTTATGTGTAAATAAGTCTAGGTCATTAAATTGTAATGTACAGTGTCAACATGAAACTTCAATCTTCAAACTTTCTAGTTATGTTAATTCGTGACCCTAAAAATTAATTAAAAATAGAATTAGCATCAAAGAACTTAATTTCCCCCTCCTGTTTCTAAAGAAAAAAATACGTATTTGTAGTAATAAAAAGTGCTATTTCTGCTCAGTCCTCCAGTCACACATTCTCTTTGTCTACAAGACTTTGTTTAAACTTAGAGGTACAAAACCTATATGTTGATATCAATTATCTATTTGAATATTTTTAAAACACAGCAAAAAGTAGCTAGCAGTGATGTTGTCCCTAATTTTCATGATAGGAAGAACAGGCTATTTCAGTGAAATCACATATTGTAAATTAATGGCATAATAATATTGTAAATTAATGGCATAATAATGAGTCAAAAAGGCTAAAAGGTTGTCTCCTGTTAAGGTTTACGAGTATTACAGTTATAAAGTCTTATTCTCAATTGCCCATAGCTTTACAAAACAGGAAGTAAAGGCTCTACGCTAGGAAATTTCCAAGATTCTCAGGCTGATTTTAGAAAACATCAGGAAAAAATGTAGAAACATTTCTGAAAGTTCAGCCATTTCTAGGAGCAGAGTAAAAGCTATCCCATTTGATTTCAGAGAGATACTGGGAGAAGTTTTTGCAAAGACACTGAAGACAGAATTGAGAGGAACTGGAAATGGGCAGTAGAGCACAGGAGAGAGAGGCTGAGTGGTCAGTGAGATGCTGCAAGAGAAGCCTCTGGATCCTGGACAACTGGAAAGAATGAGACTGGGCTGAGGGCAGAAAAGAGCAGGGGAGATAATGGTGGGATGGAAGAAACACTGACAAACACCATAGAGAACAGCAGAGAATGCAGCCTGGGGGAAATGGCCTGTGCCTGCTCATCTGGAGAACAAATCTCAAGGATGCCAAAATCCCAATCCTCATGTAAAAGCAAGCAGTAATTATCATTTCCATACATCCAGGTCACAGATCAAACATAGAATAGAAACTGGTGAAGATTATTGATTTTCCTTTGTACACCCTTTAATGAACAGTTAAAATTCCTTTCTTTGCCAGATGCCTAAAATCAACAGGATGCAGAAATTCCAGTTCTGTGTGCTCCTAACCAGGCTTGCAATTCTGACATAACACAGGAGGGGGGAAAAGGAAGAAAGAAAGAACAGTGAAAATCATGTGAAGGCTCCAAGGGGAAGGGATGCTTTTAAGGCAGTAGCAGTGATTCCAGGTGAACTGTAATGATAACTCCCACTGCCAGGGATGCTGTCCAGCCTTGGCAGGAACATTCTCTGCATCTAATACAAGACTGTATTTGCTTCCTGACTTAGTGGCTGGTTGATATATGAACACATAAAAATTAGGGTGTTTAAAAACACAAAAATACTTGAATTGTTTTGAATCTTCCTAGTTCACTTGAGCACATGACACTAACAAAGGACACAGTCTTTGCCTTACTTTCAGACTGGATTCTTGCTTTGCAGATAACAATCTGCCCAGGAGTAGATGACTGACAAGAATCTTTTCACTGAAGGACAGCATTAAATACGGTTGCTCCTGCACAGCTCCAATGTATGTAAATTATTCATGTTATATATGAAATCATATTAACAGTTATGTGGGAGAAGCGATTGCTCCCACTGTACACATTCTTTGAAGTTGTGTGACACATGCACAATCAAGCATGACACAAGAAAATTCATCAAAGAATATTTGAATATACCTTAGGGAGTCACTAACTTTTCTGATGATTTTACAGAAGGAAAACTAATTGCATCTGCACAATACAACGATTTTATAAGGGTTGAGTTCATCAATGCTTTTACTTTTTTCTTTGGTAAACATTTAAAAGAGTCTACTTAAATTGATTAAAAAATCAGAAAGGACTGAATGGTTTGAATACATTAAGGTTTCTTCCACCTTAGGTATTCTTACTTGTTCCTACTGACTTTTTGCAATATCAGCAATGCATAGAAATTCTTGACCTATGAAGGTGGTATCAGACTGGATAATAACAGACAATTATTCTCTCATAGACCTTGCACCTTTTTCTAAGACTTAAAATTAAAATCAAACTAATTATATAAAATAATACATTGAAATCACTAAAAATTCTTCTGACAAACATAATCAAGTTTTTAATACTAAATACATTTGGTTTTACTAAGACTAGGAGGTTTTCATCTGTAATGGTATACACACTTGTCAGAGACTGAAATATTTTATCACTTAAACATTTTCTTAAAGGACTTTTAAAACTGTATTCCAAAAGCTGCAGAGAAGACCAACACACCCTGAATGGGGCCCTGACTGAGGCCTGACACCACTCGCTGATGGAGATAAGATAAAGTAACAACTCAGGGCTGGGGACATTCACTGAGCACAGGCTTAACACCTCCAAGATGAGGACCACAGCCCAGGGCTATCAGCTGCCAGGCTCGAACAGACCCTGGAACCAAAGAGTGGAGGGAGGAGAGACTTTGGGTATCTTGGAAAAGCCTCAGGTCAGAGGTGCAGTGACTGCCCATCCTCCACTGTGCAGAGGAGCTCAGCTGAGGGCTCCTCACCGGAGGGGGTGTGGAAGCTTATCCACAGCAGGAAGGGTGACATGGCCCATCAAAGGATCCCCCCTCAAAGGGGTCCCCAGACCCTGCACCAGAGATGATGCAACAGACCCTCAGTGTTGCAAGGGACAGTGTCAAGCCAGCCCCTGCAAGAGGAGACACGTGGGCGTTCCCACCTGGCCCAAAATGTGCATTAATCCACGGGATTCTGCACTCTTTGGTGTGTGGCATTGTGGCCACGGCGACGACGGGGGACCCTCAGCACCAGCAGAGCAGATGGAGGGGAGCAATGAGACATCGTTGGGACCCTGGGATGGGTGATGTGCTTCCACCTAACCCCTGTCACCTCTCTCTGTTCCCCCACCCCCCATCCATGCTTCTTTTTTTCTATTTCTTTCTCTCTTTTCCCTTCTCTTTGCCTCTCTACTACTAAATAAAATACATCAATTTTTTGGCAACAACATGTAACCTCGTTTGGTTTTAATCTCATTTCTGGAGATATTTTGAACCTTCTAAGTTCTTTCCAGTTTATGCACAGAGACTTAGCTTTCTTTGCTTTTCTGGGTTTAAACCAGATTGTAACAACACTAAATGCATCCATTTAACTATAGGAAATTCTGTAAAATTTCTAGATTGTTGCTGTCTTGGAAATTCTCTTAGTGTTCAGAAATGTGCAGAAAGAACCAAATAAATACTTTATTCTGTCATGACTTATCCAATTATCTGGTGGGGCATTGTGACTGACAGGCTACAATCAGTAGTCTGAAATGGTTGAATTTCACACTGTTTTGATGTTTTCTTAAGTGGCTTTTTGACAAATTGTACTAGATGTACAAAATTCCATGTGGAGTCTGCTGGATTATATGATCTTGCTTTACAATTTATCCAAAAGAGTATTTTGCTAAGGTGATTTAATTCCTTGTTAAATTGGAAACAACAATGAAGCTACTGATCCATTTACACACCAAGTTCAAGATCCTTATTTAGAACACTGTAGAGCACTTAAATTGGAAGCCTTTGTTCCCCTTGGACAGGTGAAGATTGATTCCAGTGGTCTCCCAAACAGACTAAAAATCAGTGTAGTTGAGACTGACAACATTTCATTGGTATGAGGAAGAGAAGAGTCAGATTATTCTTTGCCAAGCTGCATGACTATGGAGCACTATCACAATATTTCTAACTCTCTTCCCACTTCACTATTGATATTGTGACAGGATTTGTAATACCATTAGGCTGTGTTGCCAAGAGCAATTCTTTTAAAGAGTGTGACACTGAATATAGGCTCTGGCAAATGATGCCTTCAGTTAGAAAGTATTAATGTGACAGAACTCTTCCTGAACCTTTTACAGAGAATATGTCTTGACCAAAAAGTGACAAAAGAGAAAATAGTGGTTAAACTTGTGCAACAAAGCATTGAGACAGAAAAATCTCTGCTGAAAATGCCTTTTTGTGCAAGAATTGATCTCACTGTCATTTTTAGTAATGTAAATCACAAAGAAGCATTGAAATCAGTGGGAACTACAGCAGTATAAATCATGTGTCATGAATAACAAAGTTGTAAGGTATTGTTATTGGGTCACTTAGTTCAACTCCATAGTTTTATTTTAGCTCTAACATTTATCAGTTTTGCTTGTCCATACTAACTCTTACAATCGAAATATTTTCTGCACTTTGGCAACAATGGGTATTCTGGACTGGGTATTCACAGAGCAAGTAATAGAGAATTTGTCATAATGGGTCCATCTTCTGTTCTATGGCTCCTCTCATACTTTATGTGTCTACTTTATATACCCATAAAATATCTGACTATGAAATGACAGTAAGAAAAAGAAAGGAGTGTTCCCTTTCCATCATATTTCTCTGACACATGAGATTTGATCATCTTTACTATTGCAGCAACAACTAGCATTAGCAAACACACTACCCAGCCCCATTGCATACAGACAGGTTATCTGCCACGGAAAATTCCATGGGCTAATAATTTTCTGCATTAAAAATTTTCTTTCATTTGTTCTAGATTCATTGGTCCTTAATATCATGATGCATTTATTGTACTGCGCTGGGAAAAGCAGAAAATACCCCATCACAGTGTTCTTTTCCCACTACTTCCTACTCTTCCCCCAAAAAAACACTTTAGGATGAGAATATCCGTGGTAAATGATCCAGAGGAGTGTCACTTTATAACTCCTGAATCTTTATAGTCTTTGAGATGGTCTGTATGTAAATCTTACTGTACATCTCACTAGATCTGTCACCTTTATATAAGCGTTCACAGTCAGTCTATACATCAGTTGTCTTGACCAAAATTTTGAATAACTCTTATAAAAAATACTAACACAGCTCTTGAAAATGATCATTGTCGTATCACCATGATGTCATGAAAGGAGAACTAAAATAAATGCGAACTTTCAGACTTCTAGATACTGTTCTCACTAGAAACTCAGTCTTTTTTGCTGGGGTTTTTGCTGGGTTTTTTTTGAGAGGGGGTGTTTCTTTGTTAGTTAAAGAACACCCCACAAAGACACAGTGCTATTTTCCTCGGATTTTGTTCCTCTGGAAATAATTCTGTCTAGTAATTGTTCATAATCTCTAAAAACACATCTCCAGTTGTGATCCAGCTTCTATTATAACACTGCAAATTTATGGAATTAGCATTACTGCTGATGAAATTTATAATGTTGTATGTGATTATTGCTTCACTAATCACTATGTATTCCACTGCTAGCTGTATCCGAGATCATTAATACAGTATATGTATAAACATTAAGCTTAATGGAGTTAAATGATGATATGGAAAGGCAGGATGGCTAATTAATGATCACACAAACAATTAGTACTCTTTCTTACTAATTCACAAGCTGTTCTATGAGGAACTGCAGCCTTGCAGAGCAAAATTCAGTGCATCTCCTAATTACTAATAAGCTAGGGACTTGTGAAAGCACAGACTACCTCTTAACCTCCTGTTACTATAGACTGGCTTTAAGCTTCTCAGCCAGAATTTTCCTGGTCAGAAGGTAATTTAAAAGAAAACCTTTTCTGCAATCTTTATTGGTCACCTTTAAGTGAACATTTGACTGATGGGACCTAGTCAAGTTTTACATTTAAGAGACACTTAAAGAAACAGTCTTAAATAGTCCTTAATTGGTTTGTGTGATATGTCTGTGTTGGTACTTAGTGCAGGACTGAATTTCACACTAAAGGCTTATTTCTAGTGACCCTTAACTCATGCTGAGTATCCCTCTCTCCCTTGTGCATAGTCTCATCATAGACTGATTTTGCCAGGATAATTGTCTTTCTCTGTTCTACAATTCTGAATCTTTTTCTCTGTAGTTTTTATAAAAGCACAAAATAATCTTTTTTCTAGATCATCTAAATCCTTGGATTGATTAAATTAATTCTAACTTAATTCTACTATAGGACAAGCTATAAAAAGCATCTGTGTGAATTAAAAACCCTACAGTCATTGTTTTTATTTTACATATAGACTTTAAAATAACAAGTTCTATCCTCTCAAATGATATGGTTCAGTCCTGTTACAATGAGGAAGACCTGTTGTGAGACACAGAATTTCAAACAATCCCTGTCACAAAATTATCAATGCACTGATAGAGAAGTCTATGGCAAAAGTTACTTTGGAAGTTGTCATTAAGTACCACCCCTCTCCTTTTAATATGAGACAACGCCCATTAAAACCAAAATATTGAGTCATCCATCCATTCAACAATTTTCTTGCAAATCACCTTTACTAATCAATACCAAGAACCAAATTAATTAAACTTAAAACATTGAGTAGCTCTGGAGTTTCACATATGAGTACATTTAAATATCCTAACAATTCATCATTCAGTGCTTTTCATTAACTGAAAATGGCTCAATAACTTTCATTATCTAGAAAAGTCCAATAATAATTTTAGGGCTTTGGAAGACAGTGCTGGCTCTTTAGGAACACATAACAAGAGAAACAACACTGAGGTGTCTAATGGTGTATAATTATCTTAAACATCTTCATCAAACCTTGGGTTTCATTAATGGGGTACTACTGAGTAATCCAGGCAACAGCCTTCGCCAAATAATGACTTCCACAATTAAAACAAATACATTTTGATCACACTATTCAAAATAATTCAAGGAAGATATATGAGGCATAATATACTAGGCATATACTCAGAACACCTGGAAAGTGCTGTTTTTCTACTGCCCCTGGGGCATGAATCGAATGGCAGCAAAAATGCTAGTAATTTAAAAAATTATTTTCATAATTTTTAATAATATATGGGTTATTATGGAGTCTTTCAAACTACCTCTCATTTATTAAGCATAAATGTTTAAAAATGTTTTTAAAAATGTTGCATATACTTTCCAGGGACTCCTTCTGCAGGTGTTCTTGCTGAAGAAGGTTAATTTGGTAAACTAAAAATAGCAACAATTGTGTACCACAACTTACGGACAAAAAGAAAGCAATACAAATGTAATGTAACAAACCCGAATATGAGAATTAGAATATGGAACAGTGTTGGAGACTGCTACCTGACTGCATCTGTAAACATATAAACAAAATATGAAGGATTGGAGTAAAACCAAGAAGTATATTATTTGCTATTGATTTTCAAGTCAGTGATGATACAAGTGATAACTATGATTTGAAATATTTTCATTATTTGAGCAAAGTTTAAATAACTACTTTATGGTCATTCTTCTACTAATTCACTAATTTCATTTCAAAATGAACCTTGTCATTTGATATATGCCATAAAGAGGAAGAAGAGAAAGAGTTGAGGAAATATGTCTCATTTTGAAGAATTATAATTATCTCTTCCAGCAGAATGTGTCATGATTAAGTAGTAATGATCACTTTGAACCATTACTCTGTGTGCTCATCTGCCAGCAGAGATTTAAGCCACTTTTATGTCATGCAATGGTAAATTATTCTGGCAATTCTATCAGTGCTTTATTTCCCACATAATTCTACTATATTCTAGGAAAAATAGTTCTTCTCATTCTGAATTACAAATCTAAACACTCTTGTATTGTTTACTTGATTGAATATGATAGTCTATTATGTAAAAAAACTACTGAGAATTTTTAATCAGGTAATCCTTGACCCAACTGACTTAAATGCTTCAGACAAAGCTGTTAATGTCTGCTAGATCGGTGCAGATGCTCTGCATGTGCTGTTAATTCATAAACTAAACTCCTCTTTGAATCTGCTTAAAACCTGTTAGGAAAGCTGACTGAAATTCCTTTCCTGGGGAATTCCAAGCTGATATTTTATGTTTCATTCACTCCAGTATGCAAAAAAAGAAAATCTGAATACTCCCATAAGAGACTTAAATAGAATGATATGACAGGAGGTAGCTGAGGAACTGAGTAACTTACTCTGGAAATTTTGCCTGGTTTAAACTCATTCTGTGTTAAAGACAGCTGAAACTGGTTGAGGTGTTGAAGGTATTAAAAGAAATGACTGTGGGATGTGGGGCTATAGAAAGCACACTCCCATCACTTCTACGTGTGATTCCAACATCCCAAGCCACAATTCATGGGAATTGTCCTTTTTTATGCAATCTCTTAAGAAGAGATTGACTCCATCAGTGGCTGTAGGCAGCTATTAGAATCTTTGCCAGATTAAACAAGTGCATCTCTGTCAACCTAAGGGCTGCTGCTCTGAGTCCCTCATGGTCTGTCCACCCTCCAATGGATCCACTGCATTCTGTCAACCTCCCTCTCAATCTGGAGGACCTGAACTGGGTGCAGTGTTTGAGGAGCAGCTTCAGCAGAAGGGAGCAGACATATATAATTTGGGATTTGTGTTATTCATGCTAAGGGGTACTGGCAGCTCATGCCAGTCTTGCATCCCCTGTAATTCAAAATCCTTCCCAGCAAGGCTGCCTGTCTCTTGGCCAACAGGTTCCTGATCTATATCTATACAAAATTTTGTGCTTTACTTTCTTTATATTTATTAGGTTTATGTCAGCCAGATTCTGAAGTTTTTCCAGATCTTTCTACACTGATGCAAAGGCATTTTGTTATGTCCCACCCCCACTAAGTATCATCTGCAATTTGGCCAACTATTTACCTGCATCATCCAGTTCATTGACAAAGACATTTGACATAAACAGGACTTTCTAAACATCCTACAATGAGCTGAACTATTGTTCATTTGTTGTCTGTATTCAGAAATAATCAGAATCAGCATCTTCTTTTGTACTTAAATTTACACCACCCAATACACATATACAAATATTCTTATTCATCATACACCATAGTTACACATTCACAAAACTGAAACACAATTTTGCCCATTTATAGGCTATACAACTCAGATCCATTCTAGGCATGCCATGATGTACACAAAGAGAAGCCTGGCAAATAATACTGTAGGGAAAAAAATCTGTATTTTCTTTCCCAGGTTAGGCAGAAGGCAAGCAGGCATTTTCAGCATTGTAATTTTGGAGACAGGTACCTCAGATCCACCTGCTTGCTGAAGCTTGCCAGACCACTGCAGTTATTTTGCACAATTCTGTCACTTCAGCAAGCCAGCATGCAAATCCTCCCTGTTGCACCTTATGTGGACACACCTGCCCAGTTCAATGTCAAGCACAAAACAGAACAATGGGGGTTTCCTGTAGTCAAAAATAAAAGAGGACTTAAGCTTGAAATGTCTGTCTTTAGAATACCTTCCAAGAGCTCTCTTGTGGCTATCTCAAATTCTAGCAAAGGTTTGTTTCTTAAGAAAATGATTTTATAAAAATCATTTTTATACAGCAGGAAAATGGGAAGGATCTACATCTACAAAATCCATTTTAGTTATCAGTAAGGATTCATTAATATTACAGTGTCTATTTGGTATTCTTTTTCCAGTCTTACATCTTTTGCAAAAGACATATATACCATATGCTGAAAAATATCAAGTTTCCTTATAATTAAAATTTTAATAGCCAGCTTATAAGCCTCAGACCTAAGGGGTTATAGAGAAAACAGATCTTTCCCACAAACACAACTACTAAAATAAAACAAATCTCATTTAATATAAAATTGCATCACAAGTTTAAATGTATATTAAAGGAGCATTTTAAGGCTTTTTTCTTCTTAAGTGACAGATGTTATGCATAATAATCCATAAAATCCTCTGAATTCTAAAAAAGTGTATTACATAAAACTTTCATTTAAATCTTTCATAGTGCTCAAACACACTGAACAGTGGTAATAGTAAAACACTACTAGCAAACCAGTAGAATTAACTGAAATAAAATTTGATATTTTAAAAATCATTTAAAAGGATAATACTTCTCCCCATAGATCTCTTTATAACCATTTATGTAAGCTAAACAAATGTAGCTACCTACTGAATTACTGCAATTTCTGTTCCACAAACTGAAGTGTATGTAAATTTCTCTGAAAAAAAAAAAAAAAAAAAAAAAGCAACACCACCTGCCCTTTAATGTGCAGGAAAATTTAATAGTTTCACCTTAAGAAAAAGAGACTCAGTAACAATGACCTTATCCTTTTTATCGTTCGATATCTTGGGGGAAGAAAATGAAACAACACAAATAAAATACAGTTTAGTGGAAAACTAAACATCTTTAAAAATATTGTCCCAATAGATCTTAGTTTACAGTGGATCAGTAGTGCTTAAGGATGAAGACAAGAGCAAGCTATAAACTGCTTCAATAAAAGTCAATTAACCCCTGCTTGCTGCTGCAGCCCCTCTGCCAACTGTGCAATGTGCACCAGGACCATGTAACTCCAAGTATTAAGCAGTTAAATGAACACTGCCAGAATAATTGCCCACGGAGACAATAACAATCACTAATGCATATGCAGAACCAAATCTTGTGCTGGTGTGTGACTTTCAAAAACATGATGTATAATACAACAGAAGCTGTTTTCCAGCTATCTCCTGCTAATATCCCCAGGCTGAGAGACCTCTGGAAAGATATAAATCAGGCCTTTTTTAGGTTAGGATATTGTAGATGAATGATGGACACTCCTTCCCTTAAATTAACCCAACTCAGTGAAGAAAACCAAACTTATGTAGTCAGAGATGACTAGAAAATATTTTCCTTGTTAGAATTTTAATGTGAAGGTATCACTTCTCTTCATTAAAGTTATTGAACTGGAATGCACTGTGAGAAAGCTAATGGTTTCAGTAAGTGTTTTTGAAATGCTAACTTTTGTTTAAAGATCAGCCAAGTAGCATAAAATGCTTTGCTACACAGCAATTAATTTTAGGTGTGTATCACTTCTCACAGTAATTCTACACCTTATATTTGCAAAAAGTCATGGCTCTGCCAAACCTGATTCTGATATATATTTTACTTCATGAAACTCCCACAAAAAAACGATCTATGATGGCACTATATTTTTTCAGTCACAAGTAAATTATCCCCTCTTCTAGACACAATACAGCAGTGATTTAATTTTGTACAGCAGTACTATACAATAGAAAGTGGAAATAAATAAGTCTACAGGATGAATTGGTTCAGACAGAAGTGCATTACACAGCCATCTGACCAGGGTTTAGGAGCTGATTTATTGCCATGCATTGTCTACACATAGCACCTAGTTTGGAGTATGTTAAAAACTCAGGGAATTCCCTACCTGTAATTTTGAGAACCTTAAATTTGCATTTCATCCAATTTTAGCCACTTTCATCTACAAAGTACTCTCTGATTTCATCTGGGTATTGGCACAGTGCTAGTTGCTGAGTCACTCATTTTCCCATTCATCAGACTCCTGAATTTCCATTTGCATTTTCATCTGTGCCCTCTCAATTTTCTTCTCTGATCACTCCTGGATTTGGTAATACACATAAATGATATGCTATTTTGTAAGTTATCTGGAGTCTGAATCTAACCTCTTATCATGCCTGAAAGAGTCTATATGGAGACAACAGAACCAATTTAAGTATTTGCTTTAATGTCTTGATACAGTCCAATTCTTCTTTACTTTACTAAAGGCTGATGAAAATTCACCACTGATGCCTGAAAATGAAATGCACAGTCATTAAGTTGTGATCATACTGGAAACACCACAGCACACAGAGACTGTGCAACTAAATATATGCAGTAGAGCAAACAGACAAGGAGACTGCAATTAAAAGAGGTTAATATTATGTTGTCTCTTGCTAATTTAATTCTCACTACAGCAACAAATACCAGACTCACACGCTTCTGCTCCCTTGCTGATGAGAAAGACAGGTCTCAATTCTCAGAATACACAAGAATAGTTTGTGACTCACTTAGAAAAGTGAATGTGAATAAATGAATCTGGTGAGTATTTTGTTCCTACAGAACTCAAAAACCATAATCTTCCCTTGGATGTTTCAACCTTACCCCCATTTAGATCAATGGTACTTTATGTGTTTCCTTAGATCAATGACACCACATAAACATAGCTGAAGGAATCAATTTCTTGGCACTTCTACACGTATTTCACAGAGTTAAGGAAACATAACATAAAAGCAAGTTACTTTCTGAAATAAAGAGGTAACAATTTGGACCACTTTCACTAAAAATCACAGATTTATCCATCACTGTAGAAAACACAGTACAATCTCTTCCCTGACTCAAATTTTGGTCCTTGGGATCCTTTCTTTGGAGTCTGTTCCAGATTTATTCACTGCTCATCATTAATGGATAATTACTGCGCCCATCAGTATTTACAACCACTACTTTTTTCTGATGCAGATACCCCTCTCTGTAGTTTCATCTTATACAAGAGAATTTGTTGCCTGTTGCAGAATTAGCCAGCAGGTTGAAAATTCATTTTCCTTGACCTCACTTTGGATTAATTTGACCCAAAGAATTAAAAAGTACTGGTGAAGATTGTGAAGGTGTTAATAAATCCAGTACAGTAAACTCTGAAGTGGAAGATTAGCTTTTGTCTCAGTCTAAATGTAGAGGTTAAAATGTTGCTCTGGATAATACTTGCACAGGCCTCAGAAGGGAATAAGGTTTTAATTAAAAGCAGCACGTGACCTCTACAAGAAATAACAGCAGAAGAAGATTTCTGAAAATAGTAAGAATGTGGTCGGAACAAAAAATAAAGGAGAAATATTTTTTAAATATCTTGTATAATGCTTTTATTCTTTTTTTCAGAAGAAATAAGGCAGAATATATGTCTGGATGATTAAGAATTTTAGCCACTCCATTTCTCTTGGGCATAGGTTTCTGGTGAAAGCTTTGAAGACGCTTTTGCACAAGTTTTGGCAGATAATTAGGAATATAAGGTCTGGTATTTATTACAGTCTCAAGAAAGTCATCCTTTCAGCCACTTTCAAATTTTTACACACCTGTTTGCCTTTAGGACACACTGTCAGGGATTAGGTCAGGGAAGTATTACCACAGAAACTTCTAAGTTTTTCCTGAGTGATGTGCAGTGTATCTTCATTTTCTGTTGACTTCTCCAGTAAACCTGGGATTCAGCACAAACCAGGAGAGCCTTGTCACGTCCTGGCTCATGCTTGCTGCTCCCTGACATACAAGACATGGCACCCCACATCACCGCCAAGGCTGTGACTGTTCCTCCTGGGACTGCACAGGCAGCAGATGGAACTTTCTGGAGTAATGGGAAGTTCCAGCCCCACCACAGACAGGGCAGGAGTTTGGCTCAGAAAGGTCACAGCCCTGAGCTAGAGGAGTGAAGGTAGTTCAGTACAGATCTGAGCAGAGACAAAATGGCAGGGCAGGCAAAGAAAGCAAGAAGGATATGTAATGAAAATACTGTGTGAAAAATGCATCACAGGTTTTGGAAGTTATAATAATACTAAATCATGTGGCAATAAAACCCAAGAAACTGATAAAACATAAGCATTAAAAAGAAGAAATTCACAGCTTCTGTATTTTGTTCCTTATTTGCTGCATCTAATGTCTTTCCTTATAAATTTAACATTCTTGTTAATGCTGACTCTACAAAGCGCTGCATTCTGCCAGCCATTCTGTTAAGCTTCTGTGAGAGATTAGTAAATTAGAAAAGGTGAGGAAACAGGGTAAAGAAACACAATCTTCCCTGGTTTTTGTACTACAGTCACTTCCCCTTAGGTGAGAAACTCATGGATTTCCTCTATGTCCTATATCTGAGGACAATGCTGATAAAGTAAAGAGTTAAAGGATGAAAATAGATTTTGGAGAAAATCTAATTTGGTAGAGTATCGAGTAATATTAGATGGTTTTCCAAAGAGTGAATAATCTTCTTAATTGCCAGTGTGTTTCAGGGCACAAACTAGACTTCCAATGGAAATTTTTTAAGGACTTCAAAGACTGATTAAACCTTTGCTTAGTCTTCAGTATATCTGAAGTCAAAAAGCAGGCAAAAAATTCAGCTATTGGCATCAGTGCTAAAAACCAGAATCATGACATATTTCCATCACGAGATATATGAAGAGTAGCAAGAAAAATGTATTTTTTATAGCACAGTGGGACGACCAAGCATAATTAGGAAAGGACTATATGGACTTAGTTCCATTTAATGGTTAATAAATCTTACCTTCAAAATAACTTTGGTATATTTTGGTAGCTGTGCCCAAAAGATGCTGCTAGCTGCAGTTTTGGAAATTCTTTTCCTTAAACGCCATTTCTGAAAACATTAAGGTCTTTGATACTGAGGTTTCACTGCTGAGGTTGTGATGCTTAGAGAAGGATTGTAGCAGCACTACAATTGCTAAGGTTGCAATGTCTGCTGGGACTTTAGTGAAAGCATGTAAATTGTTTAGAACACAGTTCTGTGAGGATGCAGATGTGTCTGTGGAAATTCTAGGAAATCACCTGGATCAGATTAAACCCAAGAGAGTCAGCTGAGTTTAACAATGTTTTCCCACAGAAAGCTCAAACATTTCCTAAACAAGATAAAGAAATTTTGTTATAATCAAGGAAATCTGACAGTAATGATAGATAGGATCATACATGCACGAGTCCATAGGTTTCCAGGTGTACGTAGAAATGTTACTGGTAGTAGGAAACACACTTTCCAGATATCTGGAATGCAGATTAATGGTGTTGATTAACTCACATGTATCAATGGCAAATAAAAAACTGTTCCCAGCAGGCAGCTCAAGTTAGGAAAATTGATGGCAAGGTGGTGAAGGACAAAGTGAACTTTCATCATCCCCAACACCACATACAGATATGCTCCGCCGAGAGACCCTCGTAAGTTTTTTTCTGCACCTTTCTCCTTGAGGTATCCTATAAGCTGATTTTAGAATATGCCCCCAATTGTCAATGGAGAGCTATGCTTTTAGAGCATAGGAAAATGGTTTTCCAGCCTCTCATCAATTGTTTTCTCCTACTGATTTTGTCTTGATTCAAGGGGAATTTATTCACAGGATCAAAGCAAATTATAAGTTTTGTAAAATCTCTCAGATAGCTGAATTAAAATCTAGTTGAGAGGAGTAGTAAAGCAATTCTGTGTCAGCAAGTATTTGGATTCCAATTCTATAAACATATTCTTTTCTTTTCTTTTTTTTTTTTTATTTCAAAGAAAAATGCCCCTTCAGAATTACGGATTTATGAATAACTTAAAACATCCAGGGTAGGTCAAAGTATGGCTACTGGGAATGCCTTGCGTGCTTCCCTTTTTCCAACTTTTACATAACTAAATTCACAGGAAGTCTGAGAATAAATACTGTTAGGTCAGGTTTCTTCTCCTGTAAATTTAACTGTTGCTACAATTCTGCTACAGGTTTGTACACCTGCCATTTTTAGGTTTTCTTTTCCCAAAAGGGCAAACTGTATCAACCATTTGGTTTTAGCAGCATGAGTTTTAGAACTACAAAACCAACAGACCTTACTGGATTCTTTTGAAGCAGTAGCAGTTCCCAGCACGTTGGAGAGCCAGTGGCAAAAGCAGCCAACCTGTTACTATTTGATAGCCAGTGGAGTGATGAAAGCAGCACTTCCAGAACACAAAACTTTCTAGACAGGGATTACTCGCTTTCTCCTAATATTAAACTAGATCTGATTAATATTGGAGAGAAAACCAGAAGATCATATCTCTTCAGTTTTAGATAAAAGCAGACATATCTGAGTGGGAATACAGGAAGAAAAAATTGTTTTCCTGGTTGATCAGAATGGAGAAAAGCAACAAAGTACTAGCTTAATTATGGGTCAAAACTAAATAACTAGCAAATATGAAATTAATTCTATTACATATAAACACTGCTCAAAACAGTGATTCAGAAAAGATTTTTCAGGACTATCAAAATAAGTTGCAATAGGGAGCCATCTTTCTGAGAAGATCCCAGAGAGCCCCAACAGTGCACCAGGAATTCAGTTGTGTAAAAACCTTTGACTCTGCACCCTGGTACAAATGTCACTCCTAGAGAAGCCTGTATGGAATTACATATGAAAAGAAAATACAAACAGCATTTTGTTGAACTCATTTGGGGATAAACTCTGAGAAACCAAAGATGAAGTGATAGGTTTGTAAGACACCTTTTCCCTCCATATATTTTTGTGAACTGTGGGACCCATCCATTGTATAAGTGGAAATTAGATTGTGTTCCTCCGTAATGAGAACTCTGTTCAGGGGAAAAACCAATGCATCTTTTTGTGAGGAAGCCTTGTGTCAGCCTGATCTGATGTCTCCCCAGTTCAATAGAAATGATGAAGATCCCGTGCCATGGATTAGCCAGGAACAGCTAGCACAGAAGTTTGGTTCTGTGACATGAGGGAAAGGGAAACCTTTTTTACTGAATAACAGTTTGGAAGAAAAATCTGCAAGAATCTGTAACCTCACTGAGTTCTATTTCCTGCCTGTCTTTCCCCCTCTTTCATCATTTATACGCCCCTTCAAAGCAAGGCTTACAGGCTCTATTTGAGTAACGCTTATTATGGCCTGATGAAGTTGCTTTGTAAAGTGAGATAAAAAGGACAGAATAGCAGAGGTTACTGAGATGGCTAGATAGGCAATTATTTCTATTAATATAACTAATCTTGCACTGTAAGTAATCTTCAAAAACCACCATTTACCTGAATTATCTGAACCAATTAGCAACATGAATGTTTACTTAAACTAATCTAACAGAAAGCTTGCCCCTGAAAAAAATAGAAAATATATTCTTCATATACTGTCCTCACACATACCCAGTATTTACATTATTTAGCCACTCTCCAGGGAAAATCAAATCTTTAGAAGTTATCTCTATAAAACTAGGTTTTAATGTTACCCTTCCCTTGGGTCAGTTCCTGGATTAGCACTGGATGCTGCAGCTTCAAAGACTAAAGAGCTGACAGAATCATCTTTAACATCATCCTCCTCTATATCTGTATTCATTAAGAAGTTCTACACCTTGCAAATCTCTGTTTTCACTCATCTGGAATAGTTAGAGGCAGAGAAATAATCTGATAAAATATAATTTTATTTTCTACTAGTACATAAAATTTTATGGGAAGCCTATAATAACACACCTAATAAAATCTACCATAATAAATGACAAGATCATACAACATTATCACTGACCAAAGGCAAGAACCAATAATTTGCCCTTCAGTCATTTGGTAAGTCTATTTATCAGCATGGTCATGCTGAGTACTCTAAGAATGCTTTATTCAGACATGCACTAAGAAATTTTGACTTTTTTCACAAAGATCTTATTTCACATAGCTATTTATTTTACTATCTAGAATAAGTCATGAAGAAAGTAGTGTATCTGATCCCAAAGCAGTCTTTCATGCACCTTGTTCTTGCCACCTACAAGAATACAGGAGGTGAGAGAGGGAATGCAGAACAAAGACATATTTTCAGAAATCTACTTTATAGGCCTAAGAGAGCTGAAGAGAGAGAAGCCGGGACAGTAGCTTGTTGTGTTTCATCACCTTACTGGGAGTCCTGTTGCCACCTAGAAATGGGACACCTTTAACAGCCCTGTGGGTTGTTTATGAGTGGTACAAGACTTGGAAATTCCAACCCTGCCTCTCTGGATTTTTTAATTTTCTATAGCATTTTATCAGTGAAATTTTCCATTGTAATGCTGATCCCCTGACAAGAATCCTAAATTAGATTTTTTTTTTCCAGCGGGTAAGGCTTATTCAACCCAGCCCTGTAGATTTTGTTATAAATATTACAAAACCCAACATGATCCTTCAAATACTGAGTTCTATACCAAGAATAAGTTACAGTGATGTCATTTTCTGTCTCAGAATTAATTTACTTTTTTTTCTAACATTAGCATTTGTATTTCACTAGCATTTGTATTCATACATGTTTTCATTTAGTAGAAGCTTTTGCAGGAAAAGTACAGAAGTTCTTTTTTAAGTCAAGATCTATATTAAGATCTCCTAATACATCTTTTTTTGGTTCTCACAATAACAAAATATTTAAGATGCTTATTCATGGTCTGATTTTTGAACCCTATATTTAACTGGAAGAATCACAGTTGATGCATTAACCAAGAATCATGTGAACTGGCTCATAAAAATGGATGGCGTGATCATATCTGGAATTTACACAGGACCCTATTCAATAAAGCATATTCTGCCCTTACTGTAATATCATCCTCCAGAGCTTTAAAGTCTTTCAAGTGGAATAAAGATGTTGCTATAATGACAGTGAATGTAATGAGATTAAATGTAGTTGGGAGTCAAGGTAAATGGCCTTACATCAGAAAGAATGTAGTAACACAGATCCTTATAATGAAGACAAAGGATATTACCAGCACATTTTTGCTACATTTCTTTGGCAAAGCAAGGCCACAGCAGGACATGCTATGTAATATGAATTCTGTGTTCCTTTCAGTACTTCACATTTAGTAAAACCTGCATGCTTTTAGACATAAAGGAATAACTAAAAAGAAGTGTCTTCAATAAGCAGCGAGATCTGCGTTAGCAATGGTACCATCCTGAAAAAAACCGGACAATCTGTTTTATTTAGGAATTAAAAGATTTTAATGTAATAAATTGCTTTAGAATTGGGGTAATTTTTTTCTGTTAAATCAAAATAATCACAGGGGAGAATTCAAGGGCCATTCTGAGTCTGTCCAACAAAGGACATGCACACAGGTTTCCCCTAAGCTTGCATATTATTATGCAGACCTTTATTCCAATAGTAAAGCCCAACTGGTTCTAGAATTTACTTTGATTCTATTACTTTTAACATTTCTGAAGGAATTTATTAATAATTTTGCCCTATTAAACTTGAGATTCTACCTTTCAGTACATGAAATTAAAAGAGATGCTCAGGAGTCTTATTTATCACAGAGGTCAGCAAGGTCACAGACTGTTATCAAGAAACTAGGGATCTTTGAAATAATATTAGCTTTAATGCTAGCAAGGTCTGTCTTAAAGTGGTAACCACACTAGGAAGTAAGCAATAAAATATAACAATACAGGGTTCTGAGAGTTAAGTTTTTTTCTATCTATAGCAAGTTGCATACCATTGGTTTGCCACAGCAATACTGTCCTATTTATATAGAAAAGTTAGAACTTCCATGAAAACTTTTGAGTGCTTGTTTTGCTCTAATTGTTTATTTCAGCTATTAAAGTCAATAGTTGCTGAAGATGAGCTTTTTCAAAACAAGTAAATGGATTTAAAAGAGAATTTGACATCAATATCCCCTGATCAGCTTTAAAAACATAAACCCTAAAATCATAAAGGCCCACATTTCTGAAAGCCTCAGATGCAATACATTCCTAGAAATGTACCAGTGCTGGTAATGAAAATTAGCTCTCTCTGCCTGTGAATAGCTACCTAACTCTGTAGGTCTTTATGTGTGCAATGACCAGGAAGTTGACACGGTAAAACCACTGGGGATTGAAGATGGATTGCTGCAAATCCACCTTAATCAGTTCTGTAATTTATGTGCATGAATATCCTTTCCCATCTACCTGATACAAAGTAAGTTTTTGGGTAGGCTTCTCCTACTCAGCTGAAATAAAAATGGAAACAGCAGTACCAACATAACCAAAGTGCACAGTGGAACATGTGCACTGCATGACAGGCATTTATTTAGGAGCTGCTTTTTAAATTAGCAATATGTTAATGTTTATGATTTTTTCAAAAGACCTTAATTACTACATAAAATCATTTGATTGTGAAAAGAAAGCAATAAAAAAGAGCTTAGCCTTAACAGATTATAGTCTCCTTCTGCTGCTGCAAGTATGGAGGAGCAGGAAATGAAAAGTACCATTCAGGTACTGCACAGGGTAATGTCACCAGCACCAACTAAACAAACTGCTTTGAAGTCCTGATGCTGATGTCATCTTTGGTCAGCAAAGAAAAGAAACCAGCTCAAAACCTTCCACATTTCTGTCTTTTTGATTTCACCTTCTGCAAAGCAGCTTGGAAGGTTTCTGTCTTTTGAGATGCTGCAAGATGCCTCATGAATTTGTTCTACCTCTCCAGACAGAGCACCCACAGGTCATTATAGACTACACTGGTAGCAGAATGAAGGGCAATTCATGTCAGTAATCATCCAGCAAATCCTTCTCTGAATCTCAGCAGAGCTAACAATTCACACAGCTTTATTTGGCCCTGCTATTGAATTTCTGCTAATCCTAACAAAACCCAAGTTTATTCTGTCTTCACAGAATTGACATCACTTTCTTAAGGTTAACAAACTCTTTAATTTTCAGTAGAGCTGCCTTATTACAGAATGTGTGGTGTCAGACTAAACATGCTTTGTTGCACTGGTTTTCTTGTCTATGAAATGAGACCTGTGATGGTAACTTGGCATGGCTAATGTAACCAAAACCAAGGTATTTTGAGAGGAAAAGTGTAATAAAAGTGCTAAAGCTCAAGAATGTGGACAGAACCATCAGCACCTCGTAGGTAGCTAAGAAACCCTATACAATGTCCTGTTCAAATAATTTATCCAAATATCTTACAAATATTGTCAGCACATGACAACCTCAGCAAAAACAAGTTTGACTTTTGCAGCAGCACAGGAGTCCTGAAGTCCCCATACACAAAGCATTTAGTGTGAAATCAACTTGCAAAGCCTAAGTTCTCTATGTTACCTGAGTCTTCATCAAAACCTGCTCCTGCAGAGACCCTCCTCTTTTGACATTCTATTGTGATCAAATCAAATTGAAAGAAATGAGATTACAAAAGCCTGACCTACTTCCAATCCATGTTCAAGTGATGTGAAGTACTAAAATGTTATGGAGCCTGAAGAGGATTTTTGCAGCAGTGTTTATATAATTTTCTGTAGACAGCCCTTACTGTTTGCAGTCTTTCATAATAAACTTTATAATCTGAAGCTGTAAATAAGTGTAGGTAAGTGTTAATAATGAAAGAACAGCACAGTTTAGGAATTCAAAGATATAGTCAGGGCACTATTTACACAGGAAGCTCTGTACTAAATATTCAGATGATAACAAGGGAGGGAAATTCTGCCTATCTTTAAAATAAAAGATGAAAAAAACAGAGTGCAACAATGTTGTTTCTTGAGAAGCGAGGATCTGAGGGACACACCTCTCACTTGCTGGAAAAATCAAACTTTGTAGGAGCTCTTTGGAAGTGAAAACACTTCATCTCAGAACTAAGCACAGGATTTCCTCTACAGCTTGCCTTTCTCTCCATATGGCTCTTGTCACTCCTCCCAGAAAACTCTTCAGAAATTTAATTTAGCAATATAAACACTGAGAAGGTCAGAAGAGGGGTAGATTCTGGAGTAGTCTTATTTCTAATTTTGGTTGTTTCTCAGAAACCATGGCAATAGTGATCAAATAAAAGTGAAGATTATATTAGACAAAAAGAGAGGTTGGAAGTGACTTCATTTCTATCACTAGTGTTTGCATCTAAGAAGATTTCAGCAAACAGAGCCTATTATTACTCTGTTTCAACTGACTAAATGCTTTAAAATCCTGGCATATTTCTCTATTTTGTAAGTAGGAAACAGTAGCAATATTTTATTCCATAAAAATATAAGATTCAGAGAGCTAAATCTGAGCCTTCTTGGGAAACCAGCATGAGGAATAAAAATTGCCTGTAGTCATCAGTTGTGTTTTATAATGACTTTAGGGAAAAATTTTTTAAAAGAAGAGAAATAGAGAGAGATTCAGTACCTCCTGTGTTGCCTGACGCAAGTCTAGAATGAAGTGACTCATTTGTGTGTTTTCTTTCTTTGGAACCTGGTGAGTGTTTGTTCCCATCTCTGTTCTCACAATCATCACTGCTATCTCTACTGGAAGATGTACATTTACAAATCCATAATTTTACTCTTTTTTTTTTTTTTTTTTTTTTTTTTCTGTGCTGGTGGTGATTATCATAAAATAAGCAAGAAAAGTACTAAGAAGTCTTTCTGCTTTCACATATAAAGAAGAAACCTTCTCATAGGAAGATGTCACATTGACCCTGGCAGGGCTTCAGTAAGCAAAGCTCAAGGAAGAGACAAGCAGGTTTGGAAGCTGTCTGTTGAATAAAAGATTAGGATAATTTTAAAGAATTCAATAATTTTCAGAAATGTTTGTTCAAGTTTGCTTATTTAATTTCCCCTTACCTTTACATAAACCAAAATCATGAACAGACAGGATAAACACCTATGGAAAAGGGTAACTAATATGGCATGGTGGTGTTCCTTGTGGCAGCAAGGCAAGTGTTGAGTAAGATACATCTACAAAACAGCCTAAGCCTTCTGAAGGCTGGTTCTTTCCAGCATGCTCTGTATGTCAGAGCAGGTGTGGCCCACAAAGTGTTCTGCAGGATAAAGTACTCTCAGAAATACCTCAATAAGGGTCAAAGGAATCTTCATAATCCTCATGAAAATGAAATGGGGATTTGTAGATCTCACTCTGAACATTTCAATTCCTTCAGCTCTGTTGGATTACATCTAAGGAACAATTTGACTTTGACTTTCCTGTGGGCAAGTAAGTCACTGGCATGCTATTGCAATTGTTTGCAAGAATCATTTTAGACTCACTTATAACTGTGTGCCTGATGGGAACACTTAGCTTTATGATCAGAAGATTCATCAGAAGATCAAATAAATGGCAAGAACCACACAAGCAAAAGCCTTGTCTGCTTTGAAGAGCTTATGTAGCTTTAACTTTGGTGTCAGCAATAATACAGAACAAAATGGCAAATCCCAGGGGAACCAATACGACCTCTGTGTGCAGATACATCGGAATTAGACCAATAAAGATACAAAGACTGAATGGTCCCATAACTTTCTGATAACTCCCTAGAAATTTTGTAGTGCTTCAAAAGGTGAAGGTATTTTATTCTACTCCCAAGCAACTGCTTTTTTGGATGATGTTAATTTTGTTAGGTATTTGTAGATACTGAAAAAATTAGAAGTCAACATTTAAGAAACACCAGTATATTCTATAAAAATGGTTTGCCTGTTATAAAGCAAAAGACTAACTTTTATTTTCTGTTGTTCTCCCTTTGATTGGAAAGGGAATAATGATATTAAGCCAACTGCAGCATTCTGGATATCATCAGGTTTATGTTAGTGAACTCTTAAAACATACATTAGCACATAGGTTAATTTACAAAATGTTAGATGTAATTAATCCAGGAGCTACCTGTTCCTTGACTATTCTTTCTCATGTTGTGTGCTAGAAGGACCAACTGGTACAATGACTTGCAGCAATGTATATTTAAGGGTTTTTCTTGTTGTTTTGACATCAGAAGATCCGAACTGCTGCTCTTAAGGTAACAGTATTGCCTCCAAATTTAGGCATTCATTTAGAAATCTTTCAAATTTGTCTTACAGTTTTCAGTTTAATTTTCCACAGATTCATAACTTATTTCTCATTCGTTATAGAAAGGTATCAACACTTTCTAAATCTTATTTCAAACAAGACTTTCTGAGGATAACAGTCATGTCCACATTAAAATTTAGGAAATACTAGGTCAATAAAAGTAAGTTTTGACTAAAATCTATTATATTCATGCTTTATGCATGTTTGTGTGTCTGACCTTTTCTCTCATTCTAGAAACTTCTGCTGAATTAGAATGAAATTCTGGTAGCATGGAAATCACACTGGGTTTTGCTATGCATTTTAGTGATGCCATATTTCACTCAGCCTTTTTATAGCTCAGCTCTCATAACAACCGTTTATATGCTTTGCTCCAGAAGGTATCTTTGGGTGTTGTGGGCTCTGAATCTGCCCTGCTGTCAGCAGTGCCCCTTCCACATGAGAATAGAAGTCTGCTCATCCTCAAGCCAATAAAACTCTGTTAATGACTAACTTATTAATCTTTATATCACTTTGGAACTTCAGAATCAAGCAACAATTTCCCAGAGCACTGGAGAAATTTCATATTACTTGATGAAAAAATTAAAAATTCAACTCCCCCCACAAAAAAGAACTTCCAGAAGAACTTCCACAAACCCATCATCATGACCAATAAGTTGAGATTAGTACAACATTGCCAATTATTCTGTTTTGTATAGAAGATACATGATATTTGAATCATAATTTTTCTGTAATTATATTATGTTGAATATGCTTCCATAGATATCTCCTAAATAGTTCCACATTAATTATTCAAGCAGGGCGAAATAAAAAGAGAAAATAGGACACAGGCTGAATTGCAAAATGGGAATTCTAGTTTTTCATCATCTGCAGTTCTTCACAGTTCTGCCTTTGTCATGTGCTTTGCAGACACAGAGTCAATATTGTTGCAGGAGCCATACGCTCCAAAGGGAGTGCAGGAGGCAACACTGTGTAGAAGTGAGATGCTGAGTTACTGCATTTTGAAGAAGCTTCTTTGACAACACCCCCACAGAAACACTGGGAGGGTGGTGAGGTCCTGGCACAGAGTGCCCAGAGAAGCTGTGGCTGCCCTGTCCCTGGAAGTGCTCAAGACTGGGATGGATTTGAGTAACCTGGTCTAGTGGAAGGTGTCCCTGTCCACAGCAGGGGGTTGGAACTGGATGAGTTTTAAGGTCCTATCCAACCCCAGCCATTCCATGACTCTGTGATATACATATAAAACACAGAGAAAATATTTTCCACAGTGAAAAAGTTTCTGGAAGAATGCTTAATCCTGCATGAGTTTTGTTACAGGAAAAATGAACTAGGGAAATAATATTTTAAAATCTATGATGCATTTTAGAATTGAAAACTTCATTTCTATTTACATTAAGATTCCTTTCATAAAGCAGGACACAGGCAAACCATTCTCCACAACTAGCAGATTTACAGTCTGTCAGCAGTACATTCATTTCTTACCTAAATATTTTCTGCGAATTCCCCAAAACAGGAAGGATAAAACTGAAGTTCCAGAACAATATGAATTGAGAGCCTTGCCTTGAGCAATGCACGGGCACTCCTCGTCTTTGGCACATAAATCCAGCACTGTGGCAAACACAGCCTACTAACAAGAAAATGGTCAAACTAATGGAAGGACAGAAAAGTATGAGGAAGAGTTAAGGTACTGTTCAAAAGGATTGAGATTGCAGTATTTCCCTCAATAATTAAGATACACACTAAATATATCCACTAAAGTCATGGATGTATACACTTGGTATGCACGTGCATAGGACTAAATTTATCCTCAGTAATGTGGTGAAATAATTACACAGTATCATTTATGGGTTACAGTAAGCATTAGAATTTAGCCTCATTTTATGTTCAGTGTATAATTTGAACAACTTTAGCACATTATATGATTTACTTCAAATGGAAGTTGCACAGAGCTTTAAACTCTCTAGTATATTTTCAACTGAAAATGTACTTACACTGAACCAAAGTTCATTCCTTTAGGTTACAAAGGAAAACAGAACTATGTAAGAGTATAACATTCCTTTTCCAGGAGTTGATTCCCATGTGTAGCTCACACTAACACAGTAATCTTTTTATTCAAGAAGTATATTTTCCCTTTTCTAAGCTTCAAGACAGTGCAGGGCTACACATTCATCACTGCCATGGTTTCACGTGTGTGTTTGTATATTCAGGTACCAGTATTTCAAACCCAAAGCACATAGTTATATTTAAAGATTTTTATGTTACCTGTTTTGGAGTAAAGAGCAAAAAACATTTCTATTTATTTCACATTTCTTGTGATATCAAATAAACCAACTCAAGAGACTTCATTTTAAATCAAATAAATATATAACCTCTTAGGTGTTCAGAAATTATACCCTGTAAGGCACTAATTTCTTATATGTCATCAATCAAAGCATGGGCTACAATTAAGGATTAGAAAAATTGATACCTCTTTCTCTCATGTGTGTTTCTCTCATATTCTGAGTTGCTGAATTACCTAATCTTAATTATTGCTTAGTATACTACTACCTCAAACAAACAAAAACCAAACCCAATTCTAATTTTAGCTGGAAAGTGCCAAAATACCAGAATGTGGGAAAGATGTTTGTGCTTATTTTAGCAGGGTTTTTTGCAGTCACTAAAAAACACAAAACCATTACTTCCATATTTCCTTTTTCAAACTAAGCAAAAATCTAGTCTTCTCCAAGGAATATTTCAATATCAAGTTTGATTACTATGTTTGCTGCAAACCTTAGAACATGGCAACCTTTTTTCTAATTTTTCCAAAGTTATAAGAACTTTACTTCTTTTAGTTAATTACAGACAGAAAAGAAAATCCCAAATTGTGAATATTTGAGCAGTTATAAATAAGTTCTTGCACCTGTGTGGGTCTAAGGAACAGCAGGTGAACTATCCATTAATATGAAGTGCTACTGTAATACATAACTGTTCTATAATAAACATTTCTTGTTCCACATACAAGTGCATAAAAGGTTTCAACTTTGATAAAGAGAGGAGAAAATATCAGTTTTCTATGCTGCTGAAAGATGTTTTAGTCAGTTTAGTTGATCTCATCTATGTCAGAAAAAAAGCAGTGAACTATAGAGAAAAAGCACATAAAATCTCCCTCATTTTGTTCCTTTCTCTCATTTCCCAGGTTTTGGCTGGGAATGATAAAAAAATCATAATCACACAACTGAAACACTTAAAGATATTTCTGCCAGGAAGCAGAAATACGTAGAAGTATATATAGAGATTATATTGTACTTACATGCTACAGGGTAATCTTTTTATTTTAAGATGAAAACCATCTACCATGTGTATAACAATAAGCACCAAAGAGTAACTGCTCCAGATGTAGATCCCAGTGTACACCAATTAATACTGAGAGTCTCAGCAGCTATAGGTTAACTTTGCAAACAACATTTCGGAATTTATGGCAAATGACTGAAATATTTACCTGAGCTAACAAGTATTCCTGTGTTCCAAAATGCAGGTAGCCCAAATATGAAGTCCTATCAAAAAGAGGCTTTTTCCTCATCCTGGCTCAGTATTGACATTTTGGGTTGTTGGTATTTTAAAAGTTTTTAAAACTTTTTTCGTAGAGCAACTCAAGAGCACAATTTTTTAATTTTTTTTTTTTAATAAGCTATACCTTTACAAGCATTTTCTCCATTTCATTGTATAAATTTTCTGCTTAAATGGCACTATCAGAAGGAAAATAGAAACCTCTGTACAACTTTGACAACAATGTATCTTAATGCCTTTTCTCCTTGTTCTTGTGTCACTGATCAATAGACCCAAATGCCATACATTCATCAAGCTACAGGGTTTGATTGCAAAAGCTGTCTTAGCTCCTGCTTATTTCTTGTGTCCTACATGCCTAGAAATGTCACAGAGGAGGAAATCCTTACCCTACATATGTCAGCTTCTGTCAGATGAGCAGAGATCCTGAATGAGGGGTGTTTTGGCATTATTTTGTCTATCCTGAATAACTGGAGCAAGAGTCCACTTCGAGGGCAAAAAGAAGAAATAAAGACTCCTTGTTCCTTGAACTTCTTTTTGTTAATTATGAAATCAGCTTTTGACTTTGCAATCCTAATCTGCAGCCTCATTTGGCTCCAGCCTCCTAATGCTGCTTGATATTCATTGATATCATTACATTTGATAATGATTTATACTATTATATTCTCCAAATAAATCTCCCCATTTCCAGATTTTTAGAGAAGCAGAGGGAAAAAAAAAAAAGTGGGGACACATACACGTACAGATTTGTTTATCTCAAAAGTTATTTACAGAGAAATTAAAAACTGTTATTGCGTAAAGACAAAGAACTTCAAGATGTAAGAGTCCTGGCCCATTGATTTGTCTGTTGATCAAGTAGAAAAAGCCCTCAGAGCTCCTGAGAACTGGCCATTTTCTCACACTCAGCCTGAGGACGTAGACAAAAATAGAGAGGAACATAAGTGTAAATTGAGAGAATTCCTACAGGTTCTCCTCTTCTACTTGATATTATTGTTCAAGTTATTACTAGAACCATGATCAAAGCACATTTAATTTTTAAGGGCACTGAATATTCTTCCAAATGCCCTATTTTGTTGTGAGAGTTAATCACATATGTGAGTGCACCTGAAGCCTTGTGAGTGCACCTCAACAGTCTCATTGATCTCCATAGCAAAGTCATTTAACCTCTCCTTCTCCCCTCTCTGTCAAAATAAGCCAGATAACATGCATTCATGTGATTCCTAAGAGACAGAAAAATGGTCTCTTTATTTACCAGAATCTGCCATTTTGATTCATATTTTTCTAAGTAACATTGCCCATAATAAATAATTTAAAAGCTCATCTGTATTACAGAGGATATAAACTGAAGTAGTAGCACAGAGAAAATGAACATTTAAGCCCTGTTCTAAGATATTCTTAAAGAGCTAACTGAGACTGCTATCAAACGTAACAAATTTTACATGGTTTAAGAATTAGGGCAAAACAAATTGAGAGCAGCATATTACATCGGTTTCAGCTGGCAAGAAAACATTTTGCTGCTTTCAGAACATGTTTTATGTGATGGAAAAATCCTGTCAAGTGTCCCAAGGGAGGATTACAGTTTTGCTTCAAACTGTTGCCAATGAATAAATAAGGACAAAAGTCCTTTACCATTTGTGCAGCAGTGAACACACTGTCAGCGCTGAGTTGGCAGCAAACAGGACACTTCTCCCACTGTTATAGGAAGACACAAGTTCAATCAAGTGATTTACAAAAAACGCTGGAAGAATTCTACCAAACCTGAAAATATTTATAAAACAATGTGAGCAGTTGAGAGAAGTCACTCATAAGGCCCTGTATATCTGCAGTTAAAAGCCTTAATCATCTTCAGTGAGAGACCTTGACCCTTAGACAAATGAAGAGCTCCCTTGGAACAGCTTGTCCTCAGCCCCACCAGGTGAACTGTAATGTCCTGCAATTTTTCAGGCTTGATTCTTAAACAGCAAACTTCCTTTTATGTGCATTTCGTACTTTTCTGTGTTACCATATAGTTGTAACAATAATATTCAAAGCAGAATTGAGCACTGGGCATCATCTTACACACAGTTCCTGCATCCTGCTCCACTTCCCTCCCTATCCCATTCTGTAACTGTTTTGCTCTTTTGCAGCTTGTGTATGATTTGCATGTGTTTATTAACTGCATCTTCATTTAAACTATTGACTGATAAGAACACTGGATCAGAATTTAAGAGAGATTTTCTTATTAATTTGCTTTAATTTAATATTTTATGCAAATTACTCAGAAAAAGGAACATTCTCCAAAATTATATTATTTGAAAAATAATTCTAATCAATTTTCTTTCAAGAATATTAGTTATTGAAAAGTTGTCTTCTTTGAAGATAGAAGAACTGTTTATCTCTGTTACTTCCTGGTAAAGATGAATTAATTTAGTCATTTAGAAAAAGCTTTTCACATGTATGGGGAGTTTACTCAATTCTTTGTTGTTTTTTATTTTGATGATATAAAATAAGCTAATTTTTTTCTGCATTCTGATACCTAATTGTATTTCCAGAACCAACTTATTTGAAAGCAATGATATCAATTACACAACTCTTTTCAATGGAATGAATGTATAAGGCTTTTTTCAATATAGTAGATTAATCTTTTTGATAATCTCAATGTTCTTTAATTCAGTGAGAGATAATTGTACTTGCATTTTCTTATTAAATTAGTCCTTGAGCTAATATTTTTTCAGTTTTGAATATTTCAGATGTAAAAAGGGATAGGACTTTTTTTTGTTTGCTTGTGCAAGAGTAAAACATCTTTATTTGTGTGAGAAACATCGTAATTAATATAAATATAGTTTTCACCAAAGGTTCTCAAATACTCAAAGGCAACTAAGCATTATATTTTGTTAACAAAGATTAATGATTCCAAAGTACACTGAGAACTCCTCTTGCTGGTGTTGTACAGACACTGTAATTACTGGGAAAAAAATCTTCCTTCACCCTTAAAAGGGTGAGGGGGTCTAAAGATGGCAAAGACCCACAAAAACAAGAGCAAAGTCAAATGGGGGAAGAGCTGGTCCAGAGGGGTTGGGCAATCTCATGTCCTCAGAAATTTTGAAGACACCTGTGGGTAAAGCCCTGGGAAACCTGGTCTGTCAGGGTTAACACTGATTTGAGGAGGAGGCTGAACTAGAGATCACCAGGGGTCTCTTCCAATTTGAAATGTCTTGTTCTTCTATAGAAACTGTTCACTTTTATTATTTCCCCTTATATTGTAATAATATTTCCCATAGAAGACTCATCTACAAGGTAAATAAAAAGATGTCTTTAAGGCTGTTGCCAGAAGATCTTGCCCTTTTCCTATAGTGAGTTACAGACAGTTTTGCCTCTTACACTACAGATCTGCAGTAGGGGGTTTGGTCTGTGGCTGCAGATACCTGTGAACTCAGGCTGGGGTTTGTTGCAGATCTCTTACCACCAGACTTTTGATTTATAACCTTAGCATTACTATTCTATAGTCAATGTCTTCCAAGGAATTTTTAAAACTGAAAAAGGTTGAAAAGCCTTGCTCTAGAGAACTCCAGAAAGAAATTAGCTTTCTTAGTGAGCAGAGCCTTATAAGCAAACTCTTTTTAAAGTTAAATTCCAGCTGTGTCTGAAGACAAGAAGTGAGGACACTGATCTTTTCACAAATAAGTCATATGGTGTTCTGCACAAGGCCATTTTCCAGACTGAGTCAGGTTTATCAGTGTACTTCCTTGACAAGCTTGCCTTGGAGAGAACAGAAGTCCATGGCAGTGGCATAACAAATATGTTATTTAATTTTTCAAATTAAGATCTTCACTCCCAATTTTATTTTCTACAGGAAGTCTTAAGTGATAGGGGATACAGATTTAACCAAGAAATGTGTTCATATAGGATTCTGATTGAAGAAACTAGAGATTAATATTAGTTTGGGTAATTTTATTTCATTACTGGCTATATACTGAGATAGCTTCTGAATTTTTGTCAATAAAAATATCAAAGGTCATTTGTAGCAGATTCTCTGTGCTTGGATAGTTCTTTTCTCCCCTGGGAGCTAAAACATTATTTTATAGATTCATAACAGGGCTGGAAGGGACCTCAAGAGGTCATTTCATCCATCCTCTGTTCCAAGGCAAGATCAAACATATTAATCTTGACAGATATTTGTCTAGACTGTCTTTTTAAAAACTTCCAATTACAAGGACTCCAAAATCTCTCCAGGCAATCTATTCCAATGCATTGCTATCATTACCTCTAAAAGGTTTTTTCATACTAACGAATCTTAATTTTCCTTATTGCTGGTTAAATCCAAAACTGCTTGTTCAATTGTCATTGACAATGAACCTAGATTGCTTCCTTCCTCCTACAGATCTTTTAAAAATATGTATTTAAAGACTTAGAGTATAAAAGCAGATTAGAGATCCAATAAACACAACTGTGAGGGAGCTGAGAGAGTTGAGTTATTCAACTTTACTGGAAGAACAGATGTTTGAGACATATCTTTAAATATGTAAAAAATACTTCTGGTGGCTCATACTTACTTATTCAACCTGTAGGAACTAAAAGTAGGCATATTACTGAAGGTGAGGTCTTAATAACTACAAGCACAGCAGAATATTGGGGTTTGAGTCCTCGTTCTCCATCTGCTACTCCTTGTCACAGGACACCTGCTGCACTCATGACTTCTGGTAACTCACATTATCCAGCCTTCGGATGCAAACTTCTACCCAGCCATTTGCCCCCATCCTGTAATCCTGCCTAACACAGTGCCTTGAATATATACAAGCTGGACTACATTCTAATTGTTTTCCAAACATCATTTGCCAAGATAATTTTGATAATTTCTGTGTCTCTTGACTGTATGTGTTCTTCAGAGAACATCTGCTCACTGGCTTAATCCCCTGCATGTACCAAGGAAGGCTGAACAAAGATGTCTCCAGGCTTCTCAGAAGGTTCTCCCTAAATTCACCAAGAAAATTTCCTTTCTTACTCTTCATTTAATAAGCTGGTAATATTTGATGACTGTGATATGTTTCTTACCTGATTAGTTGCACAGCAGCTACCCAGAAAGTTATTAGTTCCTTGCTGACATGGTCTTATTCCCTTCTAAGCTAATGGCAGTAAATTCAGGATTTACTCCTAAACATCTTAAATAACATCCCTGAGGTAATGCTCTGATGCAAAGTAATCTCTTCTGTTCCTTCCATGAATATACATAACACAGGATAGAAGAGGATGCAGGTAATCAATCACATTTAAAGCCCTCCATTGTGTAAATCAATACAGTGGTTTCAGAGATGCATGAGAAGAGTTAAACAGTGAAAGAAAGCTAGAAAGAGTTGGTTTGGGTTTACTCTTTGTTTTAGAAAGTTTTATAATTAGTATTGGGGCATACTGGGCACTGAATTCATTTCATAGTATCACACATAAAAGCAAGCTGAATTCCTCTCAGTGAAAACCAACCTCAAGCTACCTTGACAACAAGATAACAATAACCCTGTAATTTCAATTGTTCACTTTTTTTTATGTGTTCTGTATCTCAGTGAAGTCTCATCTTCCCAGCCCAGTGCCATAGGCTAATAATCTGTAACAAAACTCACCCTCAAAAAATGTCAGATATAATGAAAAACACAACTTCACAGATGAGAAAGTTGGCCCCAGCTAAATCCTAAGGGCCCTAGCTTCCAGATTCTGTAGGTCTTCTGTTTCATCCTCTAACCCTGAATTAGAAGGCTGTGTGAAACTGAAAATTCCTGCTTCTTTCTACTGAATCACTCATTACACATCCAAGAATAACTGACTTCCAAAGACTGAAAATTCCGTTGCCAGCTGAGAAAAAAAAATGACCCCAGCAGTTGAACCCAAAACTTGACCACCCACCCTAATGATCTGCCAAGTGATATTTTTATTAATGAAAATATAGGTCTTCCATTGCCACTTACAGAATTTGAGTGGTTATCACTCAAAAATGATATAATATTTCCTCCTACTTAGGTAGGAATTGGAATTTAAATTTGTGATTAAGCATTGAATCTCTAACTCTGATGGCCATTTATACACTACAAAAGTTGAAAAGTTTCATTTTGATTTGTGTTAAAACAATTATTTTCTGTCAGCAATCTGAAAAAAAAATCACCCCAAATCACTTTTTTTGCTCTTGGCTTTTTCCCTGTCTAATCTAAACACTGAAAATGCCAAGTTTTCTCACTAATTAAACATGTCTGTCTTAGACTGCACTTGTATCTTTCATCATAATGGTGCAGAGTTCCAGGGAGACATTATACATTCATGTTTTCAAATATAAGGTGTAAAAAAATACAAATACAAATTTAATGCAGCAATCTCTTAATGAGCAAAGCAATTATGACATGGGAGAAATGAAGGAATTAGCCTTCTAAAAAGTTCTCAGTATTTATGGGCCCAGGGCTTCAGAGTCTGGTTGAGACATTTTTATCACATCCTCTATAAAGAAGTAGAAGGAAATGCGAGTTATTAGTGGAAGTCAGGGAAAATGTGCCTAAAATGAGATGGTGGAACCGCAAGGTCCATTAAATTTATAACATACATAGTAAAATACACAATTTTAAGACTGGGACCGAAATCTTGTAGGAATAGATTTTTTTATGAAATTTCAGTTCTACTGTCAAATTAAAAAAAAACCCCAACAAATCAACAAACAAAAAAATATTACAACAACGACAAATCTTAAAATTCCAAAACTTTAGCAAAAGAAGTTTTTGTAAAGTCTAGGTTTAAAGATGGCTGAAGCTTCTTGGTGCTTGTGTAGTATCTCCTAGATTATAGCAGCTGACACATTCATAGCATAAATTGCCATTTTGCTGCTTTTTATCAGTTTCTTTGAGGTGTCTGTGTGGCCAGTGATTAGTATGATTAGTAAACTGAATTCAACAGAAATAACAGCACATAGAAAATATGTATTGTTATCATTTTTCATAAAATGAGGAATACCCTATGAAAGGAAGAGAATGTATTTCAGATGGAAGGAACTGTAATCACAGAATAAATTCAAAAGGTCATCAAATGTGCAATATGACCAAATGGGAAAATTAGATGGAGAAGAAACACAATTAATTTAAAAAATGTATCAAGCAAAAATGATCATACTAAGTTAAGTCATGAAGAGTCATCCCTGCTCTTCCCTTAATGGGACACTGGCTCTCCAGTGGCAGCTGGAGGCTCAGACAGGTCTGTTCTGTTAATTCCACTGCCCTGCTTTGCAGAGCAGTAAGGTCTGCGTTCCAACGCGCAGCACAAGGAAAGGCCGCCTGCGTGGCAGGACTGGCAGAACACAGCGGGTCACTGAACACACTCAGGGCAGACGTGAACCTTCGCAACAAAGTAAAAGCTAAGAGCGCACAGGGAGCTGTTCTGCAGCCACCTCCCAGGACGTGGTTCCTGAACACCACCTGAGATCAGACACTTTCCTCTCCTCACCTGGAACGAGCTCTGCCATGAGCTCTGCCTGCTCCCTCTTGCACAGTCCCACATGGCCCTGCCACAGAGAGCTTCAGCTGGGGAACATATGTTCAGCTGATTCCACAGCACAACTGAAAATGCAGGCTTTGGAAAATCTCAAAAAACAAGCATTTGCTGGCCAAACATGCTGTGCAAACGTAAACTCAGCATTTTGAGCAGAAACATGGCACATAACTTTCAGAAAACAGATTTGGGGAAGGTACCAGACACACAAATGTTGGCATCAGGGGTGGCTGTAGTCTTTTCCAGGGCAGCATCTCAGCACTGAAACGATGCCCCAAAACTTAATGCAGCACTGAAGAACTGGCATACAACAAACTACTGGGTATCACTGCCTTTTAACCTTTTACCCTATTAGACTTTCCTGTAAGAGTCCTTAACAGAAACTCATCTATATGGGAGCAGAACCACACCACTCAAAGCAGAGCTGCCCCACTGACATCCTTTACCTTCCATTCCCTTTCTAGTTGGTGTTGCACAGTGAGTCCCAAGGAAACAGGGAATGGCAGTGGGTTGGGAAGATCAAGTGCTTGATGAAATTAAAATGTTGCAAACTTAGAAGGCAATATGTGGGTGGAAAGAAGGGTACAGAGTCGTGCAGTTGTGGGAAGAAAAAGAGGGAAAAGATGAAGTGAGATTTAGGGCAAGAAATGAGACTAAAGTGGTGTTTGGGCAGGGCTAACAAAGGATTTAAAGGAGAAATTACTCAAGCACTGTTGAAAGAGAAGTAACTATGTTGCAGCTAGGTTATCAATGTTAAGGAAAACCAAATCATTCTGAATATTTTAATCTTAAAATATTTTCCAAATCATCACTCATCTATTAGACAAATCACTCAAGCATTACTCCTGAAAATCTATTAATGGTTTCTGATTGTGATAATTAAACTACTATTTAACCTCTTTTTCTGGTATTGGTTTCATCTTCAAGACCTTCTTTATATATTCATACTCAATCTTTCCCACCACAATAAGTATCTCTCAGAGCAACAAGGGAGTCACTCAAATTCTCAGTGTTATAAATCCCAGTCATACAATTTGCCCTCCACTCATTTATGAGGCTTTCATGCCTTACCCTCTCTACTGACAGTTTTCTTTTAAATCCTTGCCAGCCTTTAACAAGCTGACATGCAACACTAAAGAAACTGTTGGGTAACTCCTACACTCCTGCCAGCCGTCTTGCCTTTGCACTGTGTCAGTCTCATCCAACTGGAAGGTCACTGTCCAGTTTTCTTCCCTGTACCCTCCTCAGTGTTAAGTTCTTTTAGCATATCATCCACTTTTGAAATATGTATTTTTAACCCTTTCTGTGGGAGATGTTACTTCAGCTTTTCATGAATATGTTTATTTCCCCTGCACAATCAATACTATTCAACAATGTTTTATTTTCTTCAAAATATTTTTACTCACATCAATCACATGCTTTTCTTCTCTCAGGATTTCTCTAGTTTCTGATTTAATAACCTTAGCTGGAGTGCAAAATCTCCCATCAATAAGATTCTTTCTCAGACATTTCTCCTGAGCTACTACTCTCTCTGGTGCCATCTTCTACTCTGACTTGCTCTCTTGATTTTGTATGACCACTTCCAAGTTTTTTTATTTAGCATTTTCTTTGGGCTCCATTTCTGTCCTCAGTAATCATAAACACTTTGTCTGAGAACCATTTTCTTTTGTGATCCACTCCTTCAGTGCTAACATTGTCAGCTATGCCCATGAGGGTTACATTCGTAACTTCTCACTTAACACTGATCTCTTGCCTCCTTCAGATTCAGCAGTTTGAAAATGACTATTGACATCAGCTGTATCAGCTCAAATAGCAATTCAGTGAAATTTCAGTGGAGCCAGGACTCTAACTTCTTAACTTTTAATTAAAATTTAGATACGTACATTCAGCTCTCCGAACCACAATTTTCTCCAGGATAAATTCTGCAGCTGTAGATGAAAACTCTCTGTCTTTTCACTAACACAGAGTCATCTAATTTCTTGAGTGGTAGTTTGATAATCTCTGAACAGCCTCTTCACGAAGAAGGAACAGTGTTTTTGAATTGACATGCTACAGCTACAGCATATTTTATTGCTACAATAAACCTGTAGCTATTAAAGAAATTAAACAACGAGTATGATGAGCTTTTAGCAAGTGCATGTGGGGTTAGTTATTTTATGATATCTGACTCAGCTACTTCTGATGAACTGACCAGAGAGAATACCCACATTGCTGGGAGAGCACTTTTAGTAGACTCAGAAGAGAAAACAGGCACAAACTGAACTTTCCTTTCCTATTCCCAGTGTCACTAACCTAGTTTAAAGTGATGTGACATCACTAGAGAAACGACAAGTCCTACCTGAACAGAAATTTTCCCCTGTTTATTACATCTCAGTGAGAAGTAATCCTGCAGGCACATAGGCCTAGGTGCTTCTGTATTTATGTGAGACATACAAAAAGCAGTAGGAATGTGGAAAAACTGTCTCAATGTGTACTGCACAACTGTGATTACAGCCAGTAAGATCCTGTGTCCTTTTTTGAAGGATAAAGAGTAAAGCCATCCAAAAACCCAAAGTGAAGGTAGATGGCTGGTGAAACATCAAACTTATTGTCAATTTTCAATTATCACCCATGACTTATATCCATTTATACTGAATCAGGACAGTTTTTTAAGAAAGTAAGAACAAATTAAACAGCACTTAAGGAAATGTTATCCAAGACCTGGGACACCAAAAGAACAGAGGCAAAAAAATCAGAAAAATATATTACCAGAAATTTAGGAAACACTTCTATCCTAAAATTTCTTTTAATAGAATTCTTTATGATCATATTTGATTCTAACTGACACAGTGATGTTTTAATTGACCTTCTGCATATTTGTCTTTCCTCTCCCTACTTATTTATGATGACTGGGCATGAAAGGACTATAAATGATGAGTCAAAGTTTCCCATAATTACTCCTGAATTTTTTACTATCCACAATACACAAAAGCCAAGGTCACAGAAGTTGCCACTTATTGGTGATCATAATAGAACTACCTTTTTCATATCCTAAAATCTGAATCTAAACATGGAAAAATGCCAAGTATTCGGAGAATTGAGAGGCCTTAAATGAATTTCTGGATGCCAGGCATTGCTTTGGGATGGAAAAAAAATTGAACAAAATCTGCCTCTAAGGCACTACGAACATCCTACAAAAACTGTTTCCTTATTTAAACCTTCCATGTTTATTAGGATGCCTGCTCCCATGCTTTGAACTTTAGTGTGCTGATGACCTTCTTACAGAAGCAGCCATAAATTTCTGCTCAATTTCTGCTTGCACAGATAAAGGAAGAACTTTCTGCACTCAGAATTACATGCTTTGAAGATAGTAGAGTAATTCAGAAAGAAATTTCATATTCCAATGATAGCTTGAACATGGGAAAAAGTCACTAGAGCAATAAAAGAAAGAAGGGTATAACAGTTGAATACATAAAATGTCAAACATTACAAAAAGGTTACATCCACCCATTAGAGTTTAGAAACTACTGCCATAAAAATCAGCAAATTTCTATTTACACAGGCTAAAAGGGCAAATTTAATGGACTGAATTATGCCCATTAATTTGTTTCATTAGTTTCATTTTATAGCTTTGTGAAGATTTTAATAGAAGATTTAAGATGTGGCATGAGCTTAAAATATTTGGTATTTAGCAACTGTGCACGACAGTAGATTCATTTCACAAGGCTTAAAAGACTATAACAAAGTTGGCCTGCAGTTGGATACATACATACAGAATTTTTATAATTCTCAAACAAAGCAGATTTTTCAAAAACTCCCTATCACACTAACAGCTAGAAAGCATTTAGTATGTGTTAGTGAATATTGTAATTTTTAAAAAATCCTTTTCATCAAGTAGTGAGGGCAAAGCAACTATTTTTCATCTTTGAGGTGAAAGGAAATGACATTAGAGTCAGGTGTGGAAAATTAGATGTAAAATACTCCATTAACAAATTGGCAGGATTGACTTATCCTTCAAATATATTTTATTATATTATAAATATATTTGAAGTTCCATGCCCATTACATGGCATGCTTTACTGTGAGTTCTGACATTGTGAAGGCAAAGTTCCTTCTTAAAACATGACCATCATAGGGTTTATCCTTTTCTAACCTTTCACTTCGATGCACCTCTTTCAACTGACGAGTAAGAAAGAGCAGTATCCAAATGCAAACCTCACTGTCCCAAAAACCACTGAGATTGTCTCACTAAGGAGCTTTTTCCTGTCCCATTGACAGGGAAGGAAGGCTCAGATCCAGTTTCACCTGTTCATTTTCCATCATGAACAAACTGGAGGGACATTAAGGCAGATTTATTTAGATGTGTTCCTTTTGGGGTTTTGTACAGTTTTCTTTACATAAATATTCCCTCATGAATCTAAATTCCAGGGAACATATTGCAGAGTTTTGAATACTAAAAACCCATGTAAAGATTTGATTAAGATTAAGCTCTATTATTTTGAACTAAAACCTTTTTTACACTGAAGTTTATACAGTATTAAGGCACTGTAAAGCTCCAACTAAAGTGCAAGAATCTGATATATGTGCCCCATTTATAGTACATGCAGATCATTTGTCAGATACACTAGCAAATCTAATTAGATGTTCTATTTTGTATTTATGTAAAGAAATACATTTTTGTGGTGCTTTTTTTCCCCAAGGAAGTGTAAGAATAATACTGTTTGTGTTACCTAGATTAAAAAGAGTTGAGTACCTAATCATAAGTACCTATGATAATTTGAATAAAAAATGCCTGAAGATTTATTATTCAAAAGCAATGGAAATAAGTTGTTGGATTATCAAGAAGTTACCTTAAAAAAATTACAAACAATTAAACTATCAGGGGAAAGGATACAAATTATTGCACGGGGATTTAGAGGCATAGACATGTAATGCACTGTAAATTAAAGTCATTTATAAGGTACTACTGGAGACCATATATAAAACCAACTGCTTAGTCAGCAAAGGTGAGTTAAATTATTTGCCACTGCAAGAAGAAATCCATGGGATAGCCCACTGCATGCTTATCAAATGTTGGCTGCCTTCAAAAAAGTCAAAGCTATTGGCATGCCCTGAGGACAGCCACCAAGTTCATTGTCACTGCAACACTCCCAGCCACTTTCTCTGCAAAGATAAAAGAGGACACAGCCAAAAGTCTCACTGTGTGGATACACAAAGTTCCCTTAATACACCCTCTCTGTTGCCCCTCACTGTTAAAAGGTCAATTAAATATGGTAACAATGGTAAGGAAGGTGTTTTAGAGAGAGCAATAATCTCAGAGATCTGAGATAAAAACAGGGAGTTAGTGAGGGAAAAGGAGTGATCCTCCTTCCACAGGAAGGATTTCACATTAGAATATCTGGTATGTGTTCAGGGGATCTCTAGTTAGTCATTAAAAGAGTCCTGGTTTTGTCTTACTCTTGTGTTATCATTACTTAATGCAAGTGTGTATAGTAGTATGTATCCTGTACTATTGCCCTACAATGTTATGAATTTATATTCATTAACAATTCCATTTTATAACAGTGTATCACTTAAGTAAAGATATTACCTGGTGCCATATAAAGAGTCATAATGGAAAGTACAGCAAAAATCCTTAAATACCAATATTATTTAATTTTTATTGATTAGGATATAATAAAAATGATACTATGTTCTTACAAGACAGCAGAGAGAAAGAGTAAAATATAAAGAACCCATTCTCATGGGTTCAAGATTTGCCACAATGAGAGTCATTCTCAGATTTTATCTTGTTATGGTTGCTTCAAGTTCTAAAAAGATTCTGAAAAGCTGCAGAACTATTGAGAATGTAAAATGTATTATATCTGGATCTTTTTTTTCCTGAAAACTTTATACAATATAATCACACTTTTGAAGACATGAACATATGCTTTTAATTGCCTTTCTGGAAATTGCAAGGATAAGGCAGGTATATTAAACAGCAAGTGACAGAATGGCTACCATGGTTCAGGTCTGCAGACTTTTTGTATAGATTGGTAAATAGTTAAATATCTGTATATGCTCCAACAAGTAGGCAGAGCAGGAACAAATCAGCCACATGAATGTAGGCTTCTTTCTCCTAATTTTAACATGCTTCTATAACCATCTTTTCCTTTCTTTAGTGCAGTTATCTTTCTCCCCTCTTTTGAAGAGAAAAGTGAGGGTCACTTTTGCCTCTAAAGAGAAAAATGATAAAGTGAAGATTATGAGCTATCTGTAAACCCAGATTTCAATTGGATGTGAGAAGTTCTTAGTATTTCACACACATTTTGATTCATTAGTAGAGGAATGTTATTTCAGACAGTCATTATGTTTTACAGATTTATTTGCCCCCCCATAAGTATTATACCAAAGCAATAGATAAAAGTCTTTAGAATTAAATCAAAACAATTCTGCCTATGGGTACAAGGGCATTAAAATACACATCTTCAGAAGAAGATATAATCTATGAATTTTATGGTGAACCAAGGCAACTTGTCAAGCAAAGTGAAATTATTCAGTTATTTGAATAAATAACTCCTATAAAACAGACCTTCGACATTTGACTGTAAAATACTATTAGAGAATTTCTTGTCTTGCCTTTGAGCTGTGCTGACACACAGGTGATAAACTGGAAATAATATTTACCTCCATGCAGGTTATAAATTCTTTGGAACTCAAGGCGTTTATTAATTTAGATGGTGATATTTGACTTCAGTTGCCTCATTTCAGATACATGAAAGTTGCTTGGAATCACTCAAAGCAGGATATTGCACTTAAGTGATTTAAAAGAATTTCACAAGCAAATTAAGTGTAAAGAGAAGTATCCCATTTTCAGAACAGCCTATCCACAAATTATTCTTTTTGAACAAGTATTTACAGTCCTATGGGATATACAGATTCTCACATTTGATAACACTTTCTGAAGATGAATTAATAATACTCATCCTAAGTATTAGGTCTTTAAAATGCTACAGTTACACAAAATGACTCATGCAATTGCAATTTGCCAGGGTCTTTTTTTTAATGTCTGTATCATAGAAAACAAATTTTTTTTGCTGAATGGTGATTTCCTTTACCTTAGACAATATTTACATTACACTTGTTTTGTTTTGTTTGAATATCTGTGTTCCCTATAGATGTGGAATTATTTTTGCAATGCCCTGCCTCTACAACCAAGATTGATTTGTGGAGAATGGCTTGGCAAGTGAAAGGAGGGGAAGACACTTTTTAAACCTGTCATGGGCATTTCTACATCTTCTGTGGTATTTGAATTGTGTGTCCTTTCTGACAAAAAAGGCTATTGCCTGCTGTGAAATAGATCAATGGGTGATATTGTGCAGTGATTGCTATTTGTTTAAGAGAAATCTCACTGACTGACCCACTTCCTGTAATGCATAAAAAATAAAAATGAGAGAAGTAATATTTTTGTTCTTGTTTCACTTTCATTCATCTTATTTGATCAGCACTGAACAAAACTGACATCTCATCAAACCCAAAAGTGTATTTCTGCACCCGGTTCATCAGAGGGTGGCATTTAAAACACAGACATTGCAGGAACAAATGTATTTGCTGGCTCTGTCCATCGATGGAAACCTGACCTTTATCCTGTAAATTTATTGACGCCGTGCTGCTTTGTATCATATTTTATTACTATGTGGAAAGCCTGGAAGGTGCTCCCTTTAAAACTGCTCTTGATTTTGATCTGGAAATTTTTGCATCTGTAGTAGATTCATCTAAAGATTGAGAAAACTTTAATATGCCTTAATCTTACATAAACCAGGATGACTTAACTATGCTTTTTAAAATGCCTCCACATTTGCCTGTGTTTCAGTGACACCAGTTCTTAAGGACACAAGGCATGGAGAACACCGTTACTGATTAGTATTTTCTTATAGTCTTTTCACCTCCCCACAAAGCCAACACATTAGTAATCATGTTCCAGGAAAGAAGAATCTATTACATATAGTTTTGTAATTAGGATTTAGAAGATAAAAGTCAAAAAAGTTCCCTGTACAAAACACGAACTAGGCTCCAACAACTACATTCCTAAAGTAAGAACGGATTTGCCTTGTTGTTATACAATATGCTGCCACTTCGTTCCTACAATCACCTAGGAGACACATAAGCCCTTTAATAAACAGGGTATTCAAAAATTCTTTGGATTGATACATAACCATTTTAACTATAGATAACAGTCCTGTGACTAAATATTTTGTTCTGTGTGGGGAAATTTCATTGAGAAAAAACAAAAATTAACAAAGCGAACTCAAATCATGCTGAAAAAACACATCTTTCCAACTAATTGGCAAAATAATGGTTTGCTTTTCTTCAGTATGTTCTTAAATTCCTTGGAAGCTTTCCAACAAGCCAGAACACTGAAGCACCATGCTGGTGAGCCCTGTGTGAATCACATCTGTGTCATTGTTTTCAGCCTTCTAGGCTTGAACATACTGAAAGAGTCAATGCTTGGCAGTAAAGCAAATAGGCTATTTTCCTTAAAGAAAGAAAAATCTATTATTCTTGTGCTGAAGTCTGAAATCCTAATATTTACCTTTGTCTAAATAATGTGTAATTGAGCACTAACATAAACCAACCCCAGATTTCCCTCAAAACCATTGTTTCCTTTCTTAAAATAGAAGGGGAAAGCAAATGAAAATCATGTTTTCATTTCTGCATTAATTGGGGATAAAAGATTAGAGCTCAGTCATTGAAGCCAAAAGAAAACATTGGAAGAGTAGCAGAAAATGGGGATTTCCACTTGTCTGCTAAATGTCTGAATCTGCACAGACATCTGTATCTACATAGTTGCCTGAAATCACTTTATAGGGAATGGAAAGAAATGGGCATTTCTAGAGGGCAATTTCTCAGGCAGACAGTAACATCTTTATTTCGGATAGGGTAAATCAATTCATCCCAAGTACTTAGTGAGCTTCAGGTGAAGCCAAAGGTCACACACTAATTTTAGTGGAGGTCTGAATTTGCATTTTTTCCCTCTGAGTGAATTTTGCAGATCTAAAACAGAGCTTTTTCAAGTAGCAATTTAAAAAACACCACAAAGTCAGAAGAAGGAAGGTACAGATTTTTTTATGCACACAAAATAGTCAGTTTCTCATTCTTTAGATTTCTCTAAAAAATATAAGCATAAATTTCAGTCTATATAATTAAGATATCCTGTATTTAGTCATAGAATGTCATAGATATTCATAGAATATCCTGAGTTGGAAGGAACCCACAAGGATCTTTGAAGTTCAGCTCTTGGTCCCTCATGGGACATCCCCAAGAATCCCACCATCTGCCTGTGCTTCTTGAGCTCTTGTCAGGCTGGTGCTGAGGGTTCACCTCCCTGGGGAGCCTGTTCCAGTGCCCAACCACCCTCTTGGAGAAGAACCTTTCCCTAGCATCCAGCCTGAACCTCCCCTGACACAGTTTCATGCCACTGCCTTGGGTTCTGCCCCTGGTCACACAGAGCAGAGGTCAGTGCCAGCCTGCAGCAATCTGTTCACCCATTGCTTTTCCTATTTCCCATTGTTCCCCCACTTTCCCCTGCCCCTAGCCCTGGCCACGCCCTCGAGTTCTCCCTATTGGTTCCTGTACCCCAACTCCGCCCATGTACCGCCCCTGCGATCTGACAAAAGCCCCCACGCCCGGACCACGAGGTCTCTCTGCCTCTGGGGGTCACGGCGACGAGGTGTGATTAAAGTCTTCTTAAACCCTCATGGGAGACCCTTCTCTGCCTCCTTTGCCAACACCAGGATAGTTAGCCAGAGCAAAACCGCGGGGCTGTCCGAAATGGCCTACGGGAGGGCGGAGTGGTCGCACTGCCCTAAGCAGCCGCGCTGAGCTCTCAGGAAAGCTGCACCCTGCTAAACTAAACCTAGCGATTACACCTGCCCCTCCTCTCCCGCTCACGGGGAAGGTGTAACTGCAGTGAGGTCTCCTCCCCTCAGTCTCCTCCAGGCTGAACAGACCAAGTGCCCTCAGCTGCTCCTCACACGGTTTTCCCTCAAGGCCCTTCACCATCCTAGTGGTCTCCAATAGTTTAATGTCTTTCTTATACTGTGGCATCCAAAACTGCCCCCAGCCTTCAGGGTGAGGCTGCCCCTGTGCAGAGCAGAGCAGGACAATCCCCTCCCTGGCCCGTCTGGCGGTGCTGGGCCTGATGGCCCCCATCCACTGGAACCCTTTGTGCCAGATGCTCACACAATGTGTTTATTCAGCTGAATGCTGGACTTTTGGTCCAGAAGAATACTGTGAGAGACAGTACTGAAAGCTTTACTGAAATCCAAAAAGATTACATCAACTGGCTTCCCTTCATTAATACTGTCAGTGCTTTTCCCTTTGCAGATATTATGGGAAACAGGAGAGGAAAAAGAACTAAGATATTTAACTGGTTTTATGGAAAGAAAACACAAACAGCTCCAGTAGTTCCTGTAGAGCCCCATCTAGCTGGAATGAGATAGAAGTGTCTCCAGTTTTAAGAAATAATATCTATTGATTAGACATAGCTACTTTTGAAATGTTCTTGGAATTTCTGTGTTTTTTCAAGAGATATTTTTGAGATATTTTTGTTTTTTCAAGAGATATTTTACCATAAAAAATGAATTTTATTTTGCTGTAAATGCTGCTTTTGAAAATTCAAAAAGAATTTTCTTTCTCAAAAACAAACTTCCTAAAATGCTGATCCAGATGAACCATTTTTTGGCCTAGTCTGTCATAACAATGGCAAATAAAGTGTTTAAAACTAAGACTCCCATAATACTTCATTAAAATTGAAAGACAGTACCTTACTCCTGGATGATGTTCTCTGTACCTAATTAGAATGTCATGTCTATGAAGCAGCAACTCAACTGATGAACAAAATTCAGAGTAAAGATAAACCAGATTACTTGACTACTCATCTCCAGACTCATTCGAATCTGCCTTTTGACCTCTTATAGAGAAGAAAAGAAGTGCTAGAAGTGTAGTCCATAAAATCTGATAAACAAGAAGAGATAGATGATGAGAAGATGAGAAGAAGGATGCTGACCATCTTTGCTGATCAATGAAACAGGAAAACCAGATATATTTTATAATTCAGAAACCCCATTAGAAAATAGCTACAGCAGTTGTGTTCACATATAAGGAATATGACCTGCAAAAACAGATGCTTCTTCCATCATCTATATTCTGTATCTAAAAATGAGCCTTTAAACCCTCCTCTTTAGTTTACTGCCTGATTACCATTACAGGTTTAATATTTGTCACAATTACATTCTACAAGTAAGTTCAAGACCATTTTCATGTGAAGTGCTTATAGACGTTCAGCCAATTAGACATGCACATGACCATGAGCTCTTCACATAAAACTTATTAAAGAGCGAAGATAGTTCAAGTGATAATGATATGCCTGTTGGGACTTGCTGGGGATCCCTGAAATGGATGTTTTAATTATGTTATGAATATACTGTCTAGAGATCACTGTCCTTGTATCTACTGGATGAAGCCCAGCAAGCCTACACAAGCAGTTCATGTTAGTTTGTCTAAAGATCTAGCAAAACATGAGCAACTTTCATCCAATATAATGTTCAAATTATTTGCCTGCACCAATCTTTCCTACAGTTAAATACGCAGCTTCTAGAACTTATTTGTTAGTAGAAATGCACTTGCTTAGGCAAAACTCTTATCCTGACAAATGTGCAGTATTTCAGGTTTTGAATAAAGTGAAAAAGCCATGTACCACGTGTTTTGCCTGCTCAGATCTCTGTGGCTTCTTGCAACTACAGAGAAGTTTTTAAAGCTTTGTGGCACTGCCCAGGGAGGTAACTGGCAAACAGCAAAGAGTGGTTGGGGCACAAGCAGCTTGAGAACACTAAAAAAAAAAAAAGAGGGAATGTGCTTAGGCACAGGTGAAGACCTTTACAAACTTCCTTATCTTCATAAAACTTTAGCTCTGGCTTGCTGTAGTGACTATGAAAATCATTAACAGTCACCACTAATTTTATCAAGACAAAAAACAATCAATGTGAAAAGAGAAGTCTTTTGCAGACAACCTTGGACAGACACTGGTTTTTACTGCCAGGATAACACTGTTTTTTGCAACAGCCATATATATGTTACTGAGGATAAAGCTGGATTTAGCAATGATAACATTTAATATGGACTTTAATCAGTCAGCTTTACCTCTAGTATTCAAGATAGATGTATTTAATTGTCTGCTCTACTGCTTTTTTTAACGTATCGTATTTGAGGTATACTCTGCAAACAGCCTGACAGTGATCCCTTGGTTTGGGACCAAGAGTCAAACATTTGCAGATGCTATTTTATGTCCTGGTTCAATTAGCAGGGAAGGGTTGCAAGAAGCAGTTTTATCCTGGTCCTGATAGATCGCCTGACTAAGCACACTTTTTGTACTGGCTGCAGATGTTTACCTGACTCACAGATTCATGAAATCTGACAGAGATGACTTTGAGGTCTCCATGTATACACCTGATGTATGCAAATATAATTAATATATTAAATATAAACCATGCTGGGGCAGTAATTACAAAATTGCTTCATGTTTGCAGATATAATGCCAATAATATCTATACAACTCCCTCGGACTGTATTTTCTAAATACTCTGTGAAATTACTCTCTAAAAGTAGGCAACGTTTCTGATTATGATTAATAATAATATAATAAATAATATCAAAAGGGAGATTGGTTCTTTCTTACTGAAGGACAGAATCACAAAATGGGTGAGGTTGGAAGATATCACTGGAGGTCCTCTGGTCCAACTTCCCTGCTTGGGCAGGGTCCTGTAGAGCACCTTACTCAGGACTGTGTCTGGTTGGCTTTTGAATATCTCCAGGGAAGGAGACTCCAAAACCTCCCTGGGAAACCTGCAAAGGTCATTTTCAAAATCTTTTGATTCACACATGACAATTTACTGTGTCAGGGAGGTGGAAACCCTGGACATGTGTGGGATGCAGAAGCTGTTTGCCTTCAGTTGCAGAACTTGTCCTCAAACAGGAGATGGCTTCAAGGACAATTCGTCATTGAGCATAAACACACGAGCAGACAACAGCATCAGCAAGTGTCAAAGATAAAAGCAGCCTTCTTACCTCAAGAATGCTGGCAATCCAGTATGGTTTTGGTCACTTATCTTGACTAAACCAGGCTTCTTTCATGGAAAACTGAAGTTCCAAGACAAACAGCAACATTGATAACTAGAAGGTAGAACTGGAGAAAAAGAAAAATCATTGATGGCAGGAAATAATTATACCCTCAACAAAGCAGTGTGTGTGTGCTGTAAATAACTGCAGCACTTCTCACAGAAAACCATTTCAGTATCTGCTGCTTGGAAATGAAGTGGACCTGGTCCCCTGGAGACACTGGATCAAGCAAAAATAACCATGCAGTTAAGAGGGTATTTAACCTACAAAGCAGGCCAACTTTTACATTTTGAAAATCCCCAGCCTGATCCAACCATTGTAACACAAGTTAATTGAAAAGATCAAATAGAAAAAAAAATCCAGTTTAAAGGAAGAATTAAGGAGGAAAATGATGCACACTTTAATACTGCATATTATTCAAAAACATGGCAGTGCAAATATCCAGCAGTTTAAAAATGCTTTATCTCTGCATTTTGTACTGTTAGAGCAGTTTTTTCTCTTCTTAACTATTTCTAAGCTAAGGGATCAATGATAGGTATCCTTAAGTGTCTGAAGTACAAACATTCCAAGGAAGAGAAAAAAACCTATTTAATGGGGCTCATGGGGTAGGAATAATAGGATGCAACAGAGCAAAGGCTGGATTTGGAAAGGAAATACTGATAATTAGATATATCTGACCATGTAATAATCTTCTAAGTGTCCTTGTGAAACACTGTCATTTAGGGTATTTTAAAATGGATTAACACTTGGAAATTTGCTGTGAAGAACTCTTCTGTATTGACATGGGAACAGACAAGGTAATGATGTAAGTAAACTTTGTTTATGTAGTACTTTTTAAATTCTATGATTTCTAGATTTTATTTGCTGGGGAATTATGGTTTTCTTCTTTTTTGTTGTTGTTGCATTGTTTTCCTCTCACTTCCATCCTTTCTTCAATTTCATTCTGACATGTTTCACTTCATATGGAGACACTAGACTTTTATAGCTTTCAGGAGGTTAAAAGTTATATGTATACAAACTCAAGGTTAGCCTGTTTGGAAATTCATTCAGCAGCTGAGCAGAATGAGTTGTTTATCTGTAATATTTATTTTTTCTTTTCATTAAATAGCCCATTCACTTTAGCTAATTGGTATTGTCCTGCTAGGCCATATGGTTTTAAACTGAAGGAGGCTGTCACAGGGAAAGGAATCTGCAAACAAAATTTATTAAAAAAGAGAGACATATTTCAAAGAAGAAAGAAGAAGAAAGCTACTCATCTGGAAATATGTGCTTTTGTCTCCAAATATTTCCTCTTCTCTCCATGTCCTGCCCCAGAGACTCCTAAATACCCTTACTGACATTGTACTAAAATGCTCTAGAGAACAAAAATCATTGCTACCAGCACTGCTTGTAAACCACTGCTAATATCTCAACAAATAAAAAGTCTATCACTATTTTGCACAAATGCCTCTTATGCCATGATTGCAACCAATATTACTGGTAAACTATTTCATAGACAGAGCGAAAATTAACATCAGTATTAGACATTCTGATAGTGATAACAAGATCAGCCGTATTTTAAAGAAAAGGTATTTGAGAGGAAAACATGAGGAAGCACAAAGCACACATTCTTATGATGTGAAATTTCTTTTCTTACTTAGCCAAAGGACAAAGAAATTTTCCACATTTTAACTAGACCTAAGTTTTCACTTTGGGATACAGATCCTTGTTTTTATTTATATAAGTTACATACTTGGATAAATCCAAACTGTACCCTACCATTCTGTAAGTTCAATTTACAGTCACACTTTCTAAAAATAGACACAAATTATGCAAATATATGCATATGCAAATTTTTTTCAAAGAGAAAAAGGAAAACCTAATTAAAAAGCAAAGTTGTGCATGACCGAATTTTAAAATAAAGGTTTACATGCAGGTGCACTCACACCATAAACCTAAATTGTTGGCTTTAATCTGCACAGTCGCATGTGCAAAGTGCATATTTCTCTTTGGAAATGGCCGAGTACAAATTTAAAAGTAGTATTTAGGCACAGTTGTAAAAGCTCTGTGTCTTTTTTAATTGCCTAATTCAGGGTCTCATGCCCAAATAGTTCTGGAAGGGACAACAGATTCCCAGATAAGGAGAGCTGCATAAATTCACCAGGGGGTGGGCTAAATCTAAAAAGAAATTGAAGGTATGTCTAATATTTAGTTTGAAAGAAAAAAAAAACCTGTAGATGAATATGTTTATTGAAATTAAATGGTAAAATATGGCAAGCTAGAATTATTGTGAATGTTTTTGAGTCTAATTTGAGTGATTCTTACCTAAGCAAGTGCAAATCATGCAGCATAAAACAAAACCTGGAATCTTTTTCTTTCAAGAAATATTTGCTTTTTTGGTATGAAAGATTGAAACATTGCAGATTGAATATAAAAGGTAGAGTAAGGGTATATAGGAAGAACAAAAGCACAGCAAGATTCAGTGACTTATTTACACAGTGTCATGGAGTGGGTCAACATCAAAGAAATCATGAAGGTCCCTCTATCCAGCCACTTGCACATCAAATTCTCTGTATTGCAAACCAGTTTTATATCCCAAAATTCCAATGCAAAAGCTATGGAGCTAAGTCAAGCTAATATGCCACATCCCTCTGGGATGCTTTAGCTTTGGTTTATCCCTAACACTGTGAGGCTGCTCCTGGGCTGGGCAGACTCTGAGAGCAGCACCTCTGCTTGGAGCTGGCAAACAGGACACATGGATGGCTGAAAAATGCTATTTCATAGGCAGAGAGATGCTGCTGCAGCTGGAAGAACGAGTTAACATGCTGTTGGGATTAGCTGTAATCACATTAAGAGAGAGAAGATCCAGTCAAGTGCAGTGAAGTGCTGAACACCCCCGACAAAGAGCCCAGAGCAGAAGTGATGCTGTTCTACCCTGAGGGGCTCACTAACCCATCCAGCCTCACCTCAGCCCACAGGAAAACCCTCCTGACGCACGACTACACGCAGAAAAAATTATTCATGACCACTGTCCAGCACGGGGGAAATCCAGTATATTAGCATAGGGAAGAGAAAGGAAACTCTCACACATAAATATAGAATCACTAATTTCCTAATCCTTAATCACTTAGGGACTTTTAAACTATCTCAGAAAAAAAAAAAAAAAGAAAAGATGTGATTTTCCATTAGGAGAGTGAAATGGATCATAAATACAAAGTTGCAGCAGAGACCGTGACCCTTCAAGAATAAACTAAGCTGTATAAGCATCCTTGAATCAGCATTTTGGGACTGGTGTAGAACACTTGTTTCTCTTGCAAAAGCACATAATTTAATAAAACAGCATAAGAAAATCTCCTGGAACACTGTGTGTTACTAAATCAGAACAGGGGATTATCTGCTGCCATGCTATTTGATTAAGCATTAACAAGGAAAAACAGCTTTTCAGTGCCCAGTGATAAAGATTAATACAAATAGAAGCTACCGTAAAAGAAAAAAAGTCCAACAAAACCTTTATTGACCAGTTTCAGTCAAGCAGTTTAATCCAAAAGATGCAGGGGAACAAACAGCAAGAAATATAAATTTCTAAGATGTGGAATACCTCAACAGCTCTTGAGCAAGCCAAATTCCTATAATCTTACATATTTTATTAATATTATGTTGGAGAAAAGTAGATGCTGGAAGCTAACACAAAAATACTGATACCTAGAAAATATTTCCAGGAAGTCTCAACTGTTAGATATACACAAAAAAAATAAATGAAGTGAATTAAATTATCACCATCCAATCTTTGAAGTCCCTCGACAAATGTAAACTTCAGTGGATACAATTCATTAAAACCTAATTGCAAAAAAATCAATAGTCCAATTCAGCCCAACCCAAACTTATTGTAATGCACTGAACATTTGGAAACTCAGGTCTTTATGAACAGGGCTGAAGTGACATTTTATATTACATTGCAGAGTGTCTCTAAAGCAATTAGCACAGGCTGCCTGCCTTTACTCAGAAAGGATATTGCAATAAGTAGCTCTCGTAATAGTGCATCTGCAAACACCCACTCTCAAGGATGCAGTGAAAAAGGAAATGATACTACTAACAATAGTCTTGTAAACCCAATTTAAAAGAAAAATCAACTATTTATACCCCAAATACATACTTTTCAGAGTTCATTTTTATTGCTGTTTAGGGAATTCAATGGCCACATTTTGCTTTTAATTATATACCAGGAAACCCACTGACAATGTTAGAAAAGCTATATATATATGGCCTATAGTCACTATTTCTCAAGGAAATCAGACAGAATTGGTTCATAGTGACAGTAATCAGCTTTTATTAGATTTATTTTAAAATTTAAATTTTATAGTATTTTCAAAACATTTTAAATGTCCTAAAATGTAAATAAACCACTACTATAGCATTTTAAAAAAGCTAAATATGATTGAATAGTACAGAAAGATAATTTTGTATCCCATATTGCTCCAGAGGGCTCTGAAACCATACATTCTGACCAGTCTCTCCTAATATTTGAGTTTACAATTTTAATCCAAATGTCCTTCTCTCAGACTCAACCTCATGCCACATGAGTTCCAAGAACATTGAAGCCACATGACTTCCTGTATGGACCAGCTTCTTGTAAAAGCTTTGCATAGGCTGGGAATTACTGTGATTATGACGTGCTTGGGTAATACACACAGAGGCCACACAGCCACTGAGCAGAACATAAGCAAAATGAAAACTGAAATAAATGAGGCAAATCACCATTTTCTTTAAAATAATCTTCTCAGGGCCCCATCAATAGTTTTCATCTGCTTCACTTTATCTTCCAATAGTTTGGGGGTTTTTTAAAGATCCCCGAGTTCTCCTCAGACGAAGCTACTCATCTCACACATTCCATCATATCCTATTTGATCTATGCCAGTGGAAGAAAACATCAGAAGAAGGTGGCACCATACTGGAGGTAAGGGGGAACTTGCAGACATCTCAATATTCTGGCACAGTCATGAAGCCATTCCAGCAGAGGCTGTACCAGATGTCTGATATTTATGTACATTTATATTACACTTAACTAACCTAAGAGATCAAACACACACAAACCCCAGTCAAACACCACAGACTGTCACCAATGAACAACATCCTTCCATAAACTTTAGCTCGTTTATATCATAAGCATGCTTTGATATCCAGTGAGAGCTGAGGGCTTAAAAAACCTCTAATAAGGAGCAATGAGGATCTAAAAATGATGCATTGTAACAGTGTGCTAAAAAGGTAAAAAAACATTCTTGTTCTGGCTATAATTGCAATGGAAGTAACATATAAACTAATAAGCTATAACATTTGGAAGAAGCGACTTACAAGGACAGAGATAACAAAAACACTATTAAAAAAGAACTCAATAGTGTTGCTAATACTTCACAGAAGAAGGTCGAGTCCTTCAATAATTCCAGATAAATACTCACCACGATTTTTCACAGCAACATATTGGCTACAGCAGTAGAAGCACAGTGTTAAACTTTGAGTCAGAAGATATATTTTAGTGGGACTCCATCGCTGCTCAAGGAGGGTGTTATAACAAGCTAAATTTGTGTTTGGTAGCAAAGATAGAAATGCCATATACCTAGGTAAAAGGGAATTGAGAAAAATGCCTCCTCCTCGCAAAGTTCCACGGGCAGTATGATTTCTGTCTGGATTAAATAAATACTGAGCTGAAGGACTGAGTCTGTCCATGAGCTAACAAGTTCATACGTATCAGCGCAAATTCATTCGAACTCTTCTCATAATATTTTGGGTGATTTCATTAACTTTTCACTACCCTGGGTGCCATCTGAACTGCATACAGAAAATAGCCTGGCTAAGGAGTATCAGTGACCTCCCACTTCTGAACAGAACATTTATTCAGACAACTACATTAGCTTCAATACTTATACTGCAAAGTCAATCGGAGAAAACAATGGATTCAAAATCAAATAACTGAAACTAATCAGGCAGAATGAAAAGAAAAAGCTAATTAGATTTTGTAAGCCATTTTTGTTTCTGAAGACTATAAGTATAGTTATATACACTATATATTTAGTATGCATTTATACAAAACTCAGATCTGAGGTCCAAGTAGGGTTAAGACATTAGCACTTGAATAAAAAAATCAGCAGTTCCTCTGAGTGTATTCTCTGATAAAACAATAAACTCTTCAATCTATCAGGAAGGCTCTGCAAGGTCTTAAAAGAGTTTTGAAATGTCAAGGTTACATTGCAGAGGCTGCAGAATCCTGACTTAATAGGAACAGAATTTATTATTTTTTAACAAAACATTAATAAAACACCTATTTAGAGACTATCTGATGTTTTTAAATGAGTTATTACAGAATAAAAGTTAATAGTGCAAATAGGATTTCAGCCCAGAGCATATGCTTAAAGGATGTTTCAAAGGATGAGCCACAAAATATAGCAGAAAAAATTGCTCATCTTGCCAAAGGGAACTTGGTAAGAATATGCTTCTCCCGAGAAGCTTTTAGAAGATGACACTGGCCACAAGGGACTTGAGCAGTGACCATTTTTTGACTGGATGTGTCTGGGTGTGCATGCACCAGTGGAACAGCCAGAACCAGCCCCTCTGCCCTGCTCCATTGCAGGGATTTGGTTATTCAGAATATCCAGCAGCCGGCAATTGTCCAGAAGCTGCTGAGGTATATAAGTGCCAGCATGTAAGTCCATAAACTTCCACGGTTCACAGGCACTAGAAATTAGGAAATGGAAGCTGATAAATTCAAAGGGCAATACTGGATCCAGACCTTTAACACTAAGTTGTATTTTTTTGTCCAAATGAAAATAATTTACAAGTTTAGGACCTGAAAGCATTTTCCTTCCACTACCACCCAGCCAACACTTCATTCTTCTCCCTTCTGCTTTCTCTTGCACAGAGATTCATCAGCTCTGTGCATTTTTTTGTGACCCAAGAACTTGTAAGAAAAGAGAAACATACTCCAGAGCATGGCAACATCACAAAATTGTTCCCAGCTGGACAACTCCCTGCTCAGGAAGTGGGATATTAAGGATCACCTTCTTCAGCCCTGCTCATCCACTGTATTTATGCACAGTGCATATCTAAAATACTTTCTGCATTGTGCTTTTTACACACAGCCAAAACAGAGGGCAAAACAGTTGGCACACAGTGGTAAAGAGCCCCTAAAAGAGACAGACACAGGGATCCACTCCAAGCAGCTCACTAACCCTTGCAGGCACACATGATCTGGGACAATGATTCAGAAAGCAATAAAAAGGAGAGACAATCAGTTTCAGAGGATTTCAGAGAAAAAGGTTTCAGAGGAAAAAAAAAGGCTTCTAAAGAAGGATTTGGAAACAAACAGAGAAGAACAGCTGAGCAATACAGAAAAATGATGGTGGTTATTTTCAGTTTTCAATCTAAATAAAAATAATTCATGTTCTAAGGAGACTTAAATGTAGAGGACCTTGGTTTTATTATGTTTGTATTAAATTTGTGTTAAATCTGTTTAATATCACATTGCAGAGTTATGTGAAAACATTTCATATTTTACCCATATGGGAGCAGAAATGTTTTGGCACATAATGCAATAATTATAGTTTTAAAAAACCACAATATAGTTTGAAAGGAAAAGAAAAACTGTAAAAAAAATAATCACAAGTCATGTGACACACAGGGGAGCCCAAAGAATACGGCTCATGACACCACCAGTTAATGCAATATCGTATAAACCACAAACATTATCATACACCATAAAGCACTACAAAGGCACCAAAATCCTAAATAGTCCTAATTACAGCTTCACAAGACTTCTCTAGAGCAATATTTGCATATTTCTGTAGTTTGAAGGTTTATTTTTTTGGTTAAAACGTGAAAGTCCTTTCCAATTTGACTGCAAGTCAACTCAGTTGAAACAAAGTTTAATTAAACATGATTCATTCAACTTTCCAAGCCAGGTATTTTATGTGTGCTGTGGTAACTATATGATAATCAAACCTCCTGCTTCTGAGGACAAAATGTATTTTCACGAAGGTCAGCTTCTGTCATGAAGATATTTTAATTGGTTATCATTTGGAGGATAAAAAATATCCCCATTGGAAAAAACCTGTTAAGAACTACTGCTAACTGCATTTTTCCCTTTCTCATGCAGAAAATATTTTCTGTATTTATTTTAATTGACACATAAGTTTTTTCTTGTTCACTGAATTTGCTTGAACTGTTTAGCTCAGCTTTAAGGCAAGATCCTACCTCTGACTCTGCTGTGGCTACAGTCTCACCTGAAACTGCATTCTGAATAGGCCATACTTCAATAAATTTATGTAAATGATAAAGGTTGACCTAAGATGGAATAGGGGCTATGGTTCAGCTGAGCACCCAAGAATTGAAATGTTTAAGATCTTAATATAATTTGGATCCAAAACTTTCAGCATCCTCAGTAGATTAAGGGTGATTTTCCTGCTTGTAAACTGGTTACCAATTATTCTTCCATTGCTCTGGAAATATTCCAGAAATCATTATAGAGTCCTCTGTGTTCTGAGAGGCAGCTAGTTTGTCTTTTTCATACATCTATTTATTGCAAAAAAGTTAACCTTAGACTGAAGGACTGGCAGATTCTTAGATACCTATAATTAGCTACATTAATAATTTCAAGTGTGATGATTATTTAACAATATTGTATTAATGCACTAGCTATTCCTCAAAAATTTAAACATGTGAGAAAGTTTGCTCTGAAAGTATGACACAAGGGAGCATTCTAATTTTTTTTTAATCAGCAACCAGGTCTCTATAAGATTATTCTGCAACTAACCATTTTGCTGCTAGCAGCAAAATAAAACAGACTCCCCTGAAGTAAGTTTGTCTTGGTAGGGTTTCAAGATAACAGATTGTGACAAAAACCTCCTCGGGTTCATACAGTTGCACTGTTTGCCTTTTTGAATAAACACTTCTGTTGAAATGTTTATCCATTAACCATGCAAAGAACAGTTTCATCACAAGCACAAATATCTTTTTTATGTAGATGAAGTGAGTATATATACACCAGAGTATCACAGACAACAATTCCTTGATATCACAAGCAAGGGCCCAAAAAACTCGTGCAGAGCCAAAAGACATAATTTTGTGCTTCCATGAAAAAAAACTATCATCAGACACTGGATAGCCACTAATATTCCTGGTTAATAGGTTTCCTCTTTTAGACTTCATCTGCAAGCAACTCATTACCTAGAATTCTTTATCCTTTAAAACATTCTCTCCCTGAAATCTAAAAATAATACCAGATACAATTGAAAAATTATTTTCACACCTGTGATGACAAAATTGTTTTCACATTTTGAAGAATCCACCTACTGTCCAGACCATGGAGATGGCACTTTACTGGTCACAACTGATTCTTAGTGAAAAAAATGATCACTGTAACAGATGTCTCTGAATGAACTGGGACACAGGTCTTAATGCTCAAATCCTCACAGAGGTCTTTACAGGCTGACCTCGCCTAGGGTTTGTTCAAGAGCTGTCCAGCTCAGCCAGCTTCTTTACCTGTGTGATGTTTGAACAGAAACGAATATCTAGGACATTTTTTCCATGGGTTGACTTCTCTGTTCCTAAGCATTTATCTAATCTTCTAAGATAGTAAGTTGAAAATATCACATTCATGGGGCTTATTCAGAGATGCACTTTCCTATTTTACAAGAGGCACTTGGTTCCCCAAGTGTTTTCAGTCCCACCCCGAGGCAGCAGCACTGGCTGTAGGTGTGGGGTCTGCTCCCAGAGCACCTGAGTATTTGCAATAAGGAAATAATTCCACAGCATTTTAACAGTGTTTGCTTCTTAGCCCCCATTCTCACAGGAGGGACATCTTCTTTTCCCTTCAAATCTACTAAGACATTTCCACTCTCTCTCCAAGATTTGGGAAGTTCGTTCCCCACTACATTCCAAGGATGATGTAGCTCTGTCTGTCCTTGTATTTATGCTGAAGCTGATGTTTGGAAGAACAGATGGGCACTGTCTGAGTGTTCTTAGTTGGGAATCCTATTTCCTTCCCACAGATGACTTGGCTTTTTAAAAGGAAAATAAGTGAAATGAGAATTCAAAACAAGGGGCTTGAGCAGAACAAATGTGTAAAAAGCTCTGAAAAACATCAGGACTAGCTCTAGCCCACATTAAAATCCTATAGAAAAATCATGCAAGTTGACAAAGTGTTACACCAGAATTTTCATCTTAACCAGAAAAGACCTCAATCATTTCCTTTGTTAGCATATAATCAAAATTCTAAAATACTGAAACAAATTTCAGAATACAGGGATATAAAATAGTTTCTGTCTTCTGAAAGGTCTTTAAACTAAATCACATGCCCACCAGTTTTGGTGTTTCTGTGGAAAAGGGACTGACACTTAACTTTGGGGAAAAATCCTTCAATGGCTTCAAAGATAGACTAAAAAGAAGATGGTAATAAATCATTGTCACTATTTGCACCACTGAGAAAAGCAAAATTATCGAATCCTTTAAATTTCTCTCTAAAATACCCATGGCTTGCTAAAAAAATGCCCATATGGTTTGATTTGATTTTATACACATATCAAGGAAACAGCCACCTACAAAAAAGCTGTATTTAAACAGCCATTTCTTTCCATAGTAAATTGTCAATTCTCCAAAGATTTTGGAGGTCAACAGTTCCTTGTGGCTCTGTTTGTTTGTTCAGTTTGTAGAAGAGCACAGAATCTGTCTCTGGCATTTAATTAGGGGATTGCAGACATGAATGAACAAGAATTATTTATTCTTGTTCTTTTAAAATCTTGTTTCCCTACTGTTACTCTCAGAAAAACAGAGCTGGTCCTACACCTTAAACAAAAGTTGTCCCTTATTTTGCAGTGTTCTATCAGTGCAGGCTCTATCAACCTTAATAAACCTGTGCCCTGTTGCAGAGGCTCACCTTAGCAGATCACAGAATATGATGAACAAGATTTTTACCAGATCCAGAGAAAATTCTTCTTGGGTCTGAACCAAGTAGAGCAGTATTTGGCTGACATTTCATACCATCTATTTTACATAGGGCTCAGGGCAAGTGAAGTTAACACCTTTAAATTACTCTATAGTCAATGACGATAAGAGGGATTTCAAATAACTCAGAGCAGCTAAATTTGATCTGTAAAATTGTCTCTAAAATTGGACAAATGCTTCTAATCCTATTTCTATAAGCCAGGACTGTGGTTTATATGAGACTCAAAACACCTAAAGCAAAGATAAAGCTGGACAGATCAGAATGGGATTCTAGAAAGGATTTTAACAAAATCAGGAGGTGTCCGGAGTTCGGTAATGGGAAATGCTGAAGAAAGGAGAGAAACATCTGTAATGCCGACATTTATCAGCATCTAGCATGTCTATCTCTTCAGACAAATGCAAAGTCCAGTGTCCATTCAGAGAGAGAAGTGAGGGTATTAGTACCAATCACCTTTCCCTACATAGTGGTTATAGCCCCCTGCTTCTTTTCCCTAGGTCAGAGCTCTCTAGATCTAGGATTTTAAGTGACTGTCACATATAGGACATTACTGAGATAATTGTTGTAGATGATGTTCAGTTTGTTGAAGTTCTTAATTATTCGATGATAGAATGGAAAAGTAGGATCCAAACAAATCCAGAAAACAAAAGCACAAAACAAATCAGAAGAGAAAATGGCCTTGCTATACATATTTAATGAAACAGTGAAAATATCCTGCACAAAGACTTAGAGAGTTAAATTGAAAATGTGTGTATGATAAATGGATATAATACTGTCTGTGTAATGGGTTTCCTATTTAAATTTTGTGAGGATTTAATCAGTTGGGCACAGCTGTGCAGGATGCACCATAAACTACGTTGAAAAATATGTAGACGTGTACATTTATCTGCTACAAATTAAGCTCACTTAGAGGTGGTCTTAATGGACCATGTAGCAATCATTACAAGCATAAATTTTAAACTGTCTGTTTCCAGTGAATTTGCTTTGAAAAAAAATTAATGCTCATCCTTAGTGGAGCACAGTAATAAATGGAAGTACCCTTAATCTGTTAAGCACTAATAACCTAGCAATTATTCATTATGAACCCCATGCTGTATAATGTATGTCTGTTACAATTTTATTAGCCATTCTTTACTTAACCTGCAAAGGTGTAATTTTTATTCCAACTTACACCTTGTAATTATATGATGTTTGAAGTGATGTGCCATTAAATTTACAGAATGCTCTATCCCACTGGTTTATTGTAAAACATCTGTACAGTAGAGCATTGTTACAGCTCATGATCATTTATGACTTTCAGACTTTCTGCTTCTATGAAAAGCAGTGACATCCACCTTAGAGATCAAAAAGCAATGACTTTGTCACAATGCAATACATAAATAACACATAAATTATTTAACATGGAAAATGGATAACACTGTAATCAAAGTGAACCAGTGACCCAGTTGGAGCTGACTAGAAGGTAGCAGCAATGGTATGTTCTCCTACAGGGATTGTCACTTGGAGTCACCCAGGTGCTATTCTGGTGTTCACAGAAGCAAAGGGAAACCATCTCCAACCACTGAAGGGCCCTTTCTCACGCAGATACTGCAGGGTTGACCAGAATGAAGATTTCCAAACCACAAAGATGAAATTCATACTTTTAAGTAACTTCTCTAGGTTTGCATCTTTTCTGCCATCCACTATCAGAAAAAATGTTTGTTGCTCTGGGAAAGCAGAAGAACCCACCAAGTTTCTCAAATAAACCAAAGAGGGGCTTGGAAATAACAAACCATGAACTCAAGCGAGCAATAGGGTAAGATTTTGCTGTGGAGAAATGATGTATCTCAATCGCATTCATGAAAGAAACTTTGAAATCCAACATCCTAATGATTACTTCCTTTCATTATCTCTTTTCAGGAAAAATAGGTGAAGAGCATCTTCAGAGGAAAAAAAAAGGAAAAACCAGCCAACCAACCACCCACCAAAGCAAAACTTATTTTTATTTAGGGGGAGTCAACACACATTGTCTAATTATTTTCTTCATAAAGACTTATTTGCTAGTTCCTTTGCTGATGTAACTGTTCAAACTGCAGATTTCCAACATGCTCTGCTTTGTCTTTAGTGCATTGGCCAAATATTCCATCCAGCTTTAATCCAAGCTGATGAGGGCAGACTGTGACATTTCCTGGTATCACCCTCTCAGAAGCAAGGAGCTTCTAGCTCCCCTGCACTTACAATACTGCCTCAGCTGACACTCCTGGCAAGAGACTCAATCCGACTGAAACACGAGAGGTGGGGAAGCAGAAATGGCAATGCACAAGGCATCTCCTGCAAAGTGCAGGCACAGGGTGTGTATGGGAAGTGTGATCATTTAAGTATGCATCAGTCAAAATAAAAATGAGGACAAAAAAAAGACACAACTACATGTGGAAACAAGCCAGAGAAACTCCTTGATTACATGAGAGGCAGTACATACATTGTATATATAATGAATACTTTTCTAAGTTCAGTGCTTAACTCAGAGACACTGTCACATCAAATTCTCTATATTGCTCTGAAGGATCCTTGTGCTGAAATGTCAGCTGGTCATATCACCTAAAGGCAAAAAGAAATTGCCCTAACCTTATGCATAGCAATTCCACTGCTCTGTGCTCTATAGCGCTGTTTTCTAAGAATAGCTGTTTCAAAAGGAAGCTTGTCTTCGGTGTGAGCCAGAGGCAATTGAATTTTACCCTGAAAGTGGCTATAGGCTTTGTAGAAACATTTAGGAATATTAAATATTCATGTATTTGATTTAGCAAAATTCAGGACAGTAAAGGCATCCACCAGAATAGCTCCAACATATTTTTAACATTACCACTGTAACTTGAAGTATGGATGTTATGACAAAGTAAAATGCTGCAAAGGAGGAAAAATGCTTGGAAAATTCCCTGTTTCCTCCTGTAGTTAGTAGGTGTTTGTGAATTATTTTGCAATCCCAAATGGCAATGTCCAGAAGTCCAGCTTTCCACCAGGAGGGCTGTGCCCTGCAATGGACTGTTCTAGATCCAAAGTGTTTTTAAGTTCAGTTTCCTGTGCTCTTCACCTCCTTTCTCCACAATCAATACCACAAAACAGTGTCTCATTTTTTCAGACCTAGATCTACATCTAGCCCTCTATCACTGCCGTAAGCAAATATTGAAAACAAAATTCCCAGTGAGCTGCTCTGCTTTGCACGCCACGTAGGGGAAGCACGAGACTGGATGCCATAGGTGTCACAGAAGAAATGGAGGAATCCTATATAATCATGTGATACACAACAGAAAAAAACAAGGAGGAACAAAAGAAGGCGCTGGAAAATACACCCAAGTATATTGTCTTGTACTTCACTTCACAGATCTGCTGTAAAAATACCTACACTATCTCCTTTTGAACAACAAAAGCATGTTTTGTTAACTGCTTATTTAAAGCAAGATTATACCCCCATATCAAGGGATATCATCCTTTTATAGAGGAAGGCATTGCTTAAATCTATAACTTCAAACTACCAAAAAGCTCATCCTGAATCCATGACATACTGTCTCTCACTGACTAGACACCTAAACATCAGATTAGGAATCCTGGATTTGGATTTCTGTTTTGAGATGGGAGAAGAAAACAGAAATATTGCTGTCATAACCTAGTATCATTATGTCTCCAAATTCTTAAACTTATAGATGTAAAGATAGTCTAAAGCACCATGACACACAAATTTAGAAATTTGTAGACATAGTGAAAAATAAAATGTCATGTATTATAAGTATCTAATAATTATATAATAGTCTGATGCATGAAAAAAATGTACAATATACAGAGAGTTTAAATATACTGCATTTGCTTGGCTAAATTAATCTACAGTTTATAGTCATAATAGAATCATACATACCAAAAATTTGGTAATTAAGTATAATAAAAAGAGGTAAATATAAATATTTTATTAAGCAGCCTTTCATCTTTTATATATATTAAAATTTTTCTGTATAAAATGTATGTGCATATAGACATATATAGTAAATTAAAAAGCTTTCAGAAATAACCTATAAATTGTAAACTTAAGAATTTGTAAATTGTGTTTCCTTGGAAAAAATACTGCAATGAATTTTTTTAATTAAGGAAACATGGCCTTTTTGAGTTCTTGCATCCAACTTAAATATCTATATTTCTTATCTTGTCAGAACAGAAATTGTCTTATGATGGCATAGATTGTATTTTACTGGATTAAGAGACCACATGAAATTATAGTCTGCAATAAGGTGTAGGAAAATTGGAATTTTAGTGGTCAGAGCAGCCCATGTTTTTTCCATGTTTATTTCTTTTAAGAGGACAGATAATTCCCCAAAGTACCTGGCAATAAAACTCCTAGTACTGCTAGCTGGCTCTCTAGCAGGAAGCACTACACACTTCCTCAAAGCACATGACTGATAAACAAAAATTTTATTTTAATTAAATACTTTTGAGACCCAGACCTGTTACAGTAGGGAAACTGCAACACGTGTATCAGACAACGAGGCCCGTGGAAAAGAAATATCTATGGACTGATTCTCGATAGATGTTTCAGAGATGTTTATTTCCCCAGCCGCATGGCTGAGGATCTGCTGAGGAACTGCTGCAATCCCGGGACTGAGGGTCCTTGCCCACGCAGGGGAACACAAAAAACCAATGGGGAACGAGGCTGAGCAGGGGCAGGGAAACCCCCCCAGGGCCCCTCTCCCAGGACCACATGGCAGGGGGGGAGACCCCAACACAGGCCCAAGGTACTATGTTCTCAACATGTGTTTAGAACAGCAGCAGTGCTTTGCCTGCAGGGGATGTGCTACCGCTCTGCATTCTCTTTCCTAATGTCTCTTTCCCCGGTTTAAGTTTCAAGGCTTTCACTCTTTCCCTCATCACTACATCTCCAAATATACCAGTGCAGTATTTCATACACACAAAATGTTCTCTCCCATTTAATCTGAGCCAAGTTGATAAAACCAAGTTAACACCAGGATGAAACTGTACCCCCCCACCTCTGGAGAAATGTTTATTCTAGATTTGGTGCTATCCCAGCTCCCTCCATTGCAGCCACTCAGGTAAGAGCATTGGCAGACCAAGTTGTTAAGTGCCTGCAAAAGACATGTAGACTAATTTTATGCTCAGACCCAGCCACATACCTATTGTTCAATTTCTGTAAGGAAATGTTTTATTTACCATTATGTTCAGCAAAATAACTATTGAAAAATATAATATATATATATATAAAACATGAAAACAAATTTTTCCTGTACAGTGTAGCAGATTAGACTGCAGAGACCAATTGCCCCTGAATCAAGAGTGGCATAGCCAGTATTCAATATTTGATTTGAACTGTGTTCTAAACTGTTTGCTTTTAACAGCCAGACCACCAAGTGGAGAACTATAGTCTTCTAAAAATAAAAGCCCTTTCTCAACATATAAAAGTTTCCTGTAGGGTATTGTCTACAGTTTTATTGTAGTAGTGGAATAGAAAGAACAACTACAGGGATATCATACAGTGTCAAATAAATAAAATTGAAAATTATTCTGTTTCAGTTTTGTATGACTCCATTCACCTAACTAGGAAAATATGTCAACGCTATAGTTTGTGATCAAATGCACGCATTCCTGGGACACCACTGAAGACAAAGAATTTGCTTTGGAATATGAAGAAATAAATTAAGTCTGGTCTTTTGTAGTGAAGCAAAGGCAGCCTCAGTCCAACAAGGCTCTGCAGTTCAGCTGCCAAACTGCGGCTGAACCACTGCTCCCAGCCATGGACACTGCGTGATTATAAGGACACCAGCCAGGACTTTCTTCTCTCTATATCTTTCATTCTCTTTTTTTTTTTCCCTTAATGAAACTTTTACTAAACTGTGTCTGAACTAAGGATCATTCTGGTATAACTTTCAAGCCAAAGTTAACAATGCTCACAAAAGCAGAAATTCATATCTGAAAGTGTGGCTACATTCTGGCCAGAAAAATCCATGGACTGAAAGTCAATCCTGTGAAATGAACTCTTCATTCCAAAATAAAATAAAAAAAAAAAAATCACCAGTTCCACATCTCAGTAAGTCTCACAAAATTCATAAGGTAAGGTATTACCACACACCCACAATTTTTAGTTTCATTTACAAGGCAAAAGTTATAGAGCTGGTTGAGTTTCTTTGGCACTTCAGGAAGTAGAAATTTTTTGTAGTTCAGAAGACAGACATCTTCAGACTGTCTTGATCGTGGCCTTTAAAGCAAAAGAGATTGCACAGGTCAGTGGCTTATTGGGCAGGGCATGCTGCCAAAGGCAAACGTCAGTGGGGAATGAGATAATAGGCAGGAAGAAGGGATTGGAAGATATAATTCATGCTCAAAGCAGGCTTAGAGGAAAGTTGGAGCTGTGTACAATATGATTTTTGGACACAAACTACCTCCCAGAAACACATCTCTTGGAGGATTTTGCCACCAAAGTCCAGGGAACACTCCAGAGCAATAACATTTCCCCAGATGCTTTTTAAGGTCTTTACAGCTATTGCCCATGTCTGCATGTATTCTAAACTCCCAAAGCAAACAGTACTTAGCCTCTGCTGCACAATCTGCACACAAATGACACTTTATCTGGAGAACCTAAGAGAAAAGGAAACCCAAGAGAGAGAAATATGAAATGTGGCACGTTGCCATCAGATGCCCTCAAAAAGACAAACAGAGCTCCATGTCCACACAGTCAGGTGTCTGAGAGAAGCTGTGTTTAAGCTACTGAATAATCTGAAAGAATCGGTTTGGTTTCCAAAACCAATTGTCATTTCCACAAAGTGGAACCAGGTAGAGGACTCAGAAAATGTTTCAGAGAAAGTCATGTCGAAAACACTTCTTGTTTCCTAGAACCATGCAAGCCATGGATGTGAAAAGCAGAGCAGCTCAGCATCTTTCAGAGCAAAGCTGTTGTGATGTGATTAAGCACTTGCCTGGTTAAAAGGGCTGGCAGGTGCTTTAGAGTTGCACTCAGGTCAGGTGACCATTTTTACTTAATTGAAACAGGGTTAATGATCAGCACTTTCATAGCAGAAGTTGCAGATAAAGAAAGCAGTAATCAGATGTTGAAGCCCCAATTCTTCAGAATATTGAGAGCTCTGGTTACATATTCTGTGTCTCTACCCTAAGGTAAGATAGTGCACACAGTTGTATTGGAATTGTTCTCTAAACCACCTCCAGCTGAAGTTCGTTTATCTACTTGGTATCCCTAACCACAGTTCACAGTACTTTAAAAATTGTCAGAACAAAAGGCATTTTAGTTTTTATATTCTACAGAAGGCCATTAGGACTACCACATCTGTTCACACTGCTGTAATAAATCAACAGAAAACATTTTTCTTCTCTTTGAACAATTTTAATGTTTTCTAACTTTGTTTATGTCACCCAATTTCTATGACTTATTTAATTCTTAACAATTTTTCTTTTTTTACTAATAATTTGAGATGAGTTGTATGAAAAAATTTTCTACAAATTAGCAAAAGATCAGCACCTTCAACTCCTGGCAGTCTGCTTGCAGCACAAGTCAATAGGCAGCATGCCAACAGAGTATTAAAACACAACTACTTCTGGAGTTCCAGGCTTTTTCCCTCCTTCACGGTTACTTGCATTTACAACTTGTTTAGTGGTATATGGATTTGTGATCAGAGAGGCTGTTCTAACTTAATCTGCAAATAATAAAGACCTGTTGAAACTGTAGAAAAGCAGAAAGAAATATGGAGCAGAGGTTTACAAAGTCAGCAAGGATGGACTGTGAGTAAAAACAATCTTTGATTTCATTTTTCCTTGTGTGATCTTAAATAACAGTTTCTGTCACAAAAGGATTACTTGCACATTTAGATAATAGACCCAGTCCATACTCACAAACTTAATTTGGTCTACTAGCATGTGACAAGCAATAATAATGTTGAATGAAAATATTCAAATACAGAATTTAAAGATCATATTGCAGAGTTTGTGAGAAGTCCTCACAGCATTTGTCAGGATTCATCACAGTTTGATTAGTATGAAAGTCTTTTATAGATACTTTGTCTTTTCACCCTATAAAAGTTCATGTATCAGTAGCAAAGGCTGAGTTTTCATACAGAATGTTGTTCTAAGATCAACAGCAAAAGAGACAAGTTAACAATGATCACATCTGACTGCATTTATTTAAATGTTGGTCTGCTAGCATCAGTCCCTTAAAAAACATTGCCTTTTCAGCAATACTGCAACCAATGTCCCCCATTAAACTAAAGCTGATACACAAGACCCAAAATTTGTTTATAAAAAGATCTGAGCACCCTCATATCTAGTTAAAGTCATGGATAATCAAAAATGGATGTTTCTGACTGTTTCTAAATTGATGAAAATATTTTCAGGTTCCCAGAAACAGAAAACTTTTTGCCATGCTGGTTAAAACCTCAGGCCTGCACTATATGGCCCCAAGATGGGAGCACACAGGGAAAGAGGGAAGCTGCTGCCTTTGCTCCCAAAGTCATCCAGTGTGATGCTTATGCATCAAACAATCCAGCAAAGTATAGGCTAGGAGCAGTCAAGCCCCAGGGGTTTTGAAAGAAAAGATGGTATTTGAGCATTTTTATTGCATTAACTAAGAAAAAGAGGTATTATTTATAGTCTGTACATGACTATAGGTTTAGTACACTTAAAAAAATAAAAGCCAAGTTTAATGTGGTTTTGAATCTCATATTAACCAATAGCTATTATTGGTACACCATCAGTAAACCAGAAATCCTGCTCCTGAGCACAAATGGAATTCAACATTCAGGATTCTGCTGCTTGGGGACATAAAAACGCTACACTTTAGGGCAGAGAGAGGATATTAATTGTAATTTGTCTTTGAATTGAAATAAATGAGTTATGGGAGAAAGCAATTTAGAACAGGATCAAATCATCACACAGTAGGTCTGTGTGAATTTTCATGAATGCTGATCATGATTTTATGATTATAAATCATCACAAAGTTTTACACTCTTACAGCAAAATGAGGAAATACATTCCAAATTATATTTCAGTGAGGTTTTTCAAAATATCTAAAATTCTATGTTCACCTCTCTGAAGAATTTCAGTGAGCTCTAGGAACTGAACACAACTGGGCCTCGTGTATGCTTGCTGCACTGGCAGACCTGAATGTCTTCTGATTTTAGCTAAAAATTTCCATATATCAAGGAGAGAGTCTTACCACTGAAAACAGACATGAAACAGTGTGATACAGTATTTTACACTGATTTTTTCCCCAGGTTTATTACATATATTTTAGACAGAATTAGTCTATTCTTCTCACACAAATTACAAGTCAAATCAAAATACAACTGAATGACCAAAATTTCAGCAGCTCATTGGAAGTCTGATCAGGATCCAAGTATGCACAGACCTCTCAAATACAAAGTTAGACTATACTTAGAAAAACAAAACAACAACAACAACAACAAAACCCACAACAACAGCAAACAAACCCCAGAAAAATCCATAAAGGGATTTGAACTGTTTTTTCCCAGTTATTTCTCCATCAAATTTTAACTACACGGAGAAGATGACTGTTAGACAAAGACGAGTTTCAAGGCCACAGTTATGGAAAATTTTTGCATTTTGTCAGTGAAAAAACCCTTTGCATCAAAACTTTGAGTTCTGTACTACAATTTCTCTCATACTGAAGAGCAACAAGAGCTCCTCCCATATCTGCTCCCATATTAAAAAATGACAAATTGTCCGCAGAAAAAGCAGAGAATAAATAACTCAGCTGAGGACAGTAACTCAGCCGACCTAACTTTTTAATTCATCTTTACACCTGGCCATCTTTTGTCTGCATCCTTATTCATATCACCTAATCTGATTTTATACATAAGGAGGCTTTTTTACGCATTTGGCAACAGATTAATGTCAACAGCCATTTGGAGGTAGCCAAGACAATATCCTACCACCAGCCCCCGAGCCCTGGCAGGACTTCCAACCACAACAGCAAGAGAAGTATTTTTCAGTCCTTTGAGGTTAAGTTAAAAAGATAAACACCACATAGTAAGCCTAAGTCATACAAATATTAAAAGTCTTCTTTGTTTGTCACTCTTCTCTAGCACATGGTAATATCACTAAACAAATAGCAGGAAACCAATGGAGAATTCCCTTCAAAATCTCAGGGTATACGGTGGCAGAACTAAGAATTACAATTTCAATTCCCTTCTTGGAACAACACAAACACACATTAAAAACAATAATGTATTTTTGATAGTCTAGAGCTTAAAAAGACATATTTTGCTTCTTCATTCAATTTCAGTTAAATTAATTTCATAATCTGGTCTTCTATTTTACCTGCTAAAAAAAATGGAGCACTAACCCAGCCATGAGAAGAAACACCCAGCTGGACACCATTTAGCTATGTAGTACACAAGTGATTTAAATTTCTCCTAGTAAGCAACATGTACAAACTTACATGCAAAACTTGATCCTCTAATATCAAGACAAGTTGCTAATTTTTTACTGAAGATCAACTTCCTTTCATTAAATTGCATTTATCTGTGGTACAATCCACTCAGAACAAGACTTTGAGCTGAATTCAGGTAAATCCATAGAGAAATTCTGTGAGATAAAGGCCAAAATGCTGTTCACAGTACGCCTATTTTTGAGTTGTAGGCAAAAAATTTAGCAAGGTCAATGAAGCACCGTCAGAGGGGATTTGTTCCTCATACTCTCAGTACAACAAGTCCAAAGATTTTACCTTGGTTTGCTTTCAGAAGTGATAGTTTAATTTTTTTTTTTTTATAGCAGACAGTGAGTATGATGAGATACACACTGCTCACAGTACAGGACTTCATGGCCTACTGAACAGGCAAGGACATAAATAGATACCTAAAGTTTAGAATGTGTACAAGTTTCTTGCAAAGCTGGAGACAAAGGCCTTGAAAATTTAATCTTTTTTGTATCATAGAACTATTGTGTAGCTTCAGTCAGCTCTCTATTTCTCCATGGCCCATATCCATTGCAGATGAATAATAATCCCCAATTAATCTCAAAACCAGGTAATTAATTAGTTGCTATCAGCAAAGTGCATTGCAAAGATTATACACTACAGAAGTTAGGAGCACCTGTTTCCCTTTCTACAAACTCAGGTGATGTCCCATTAAACAGACATACAAAATTTCAGGGTTGTATTATAGGACAAAATGAGAGAGAAAAACTGCCCTCTTAGAAAAATGGTATCTAGTTTGGAATGGGTGACATGAGTGGAATGTGAGATGTACACAAGATTACATGACAAATTCCATCTCCCCATGATAATTCTTCCACTCCAGACACACATCTAACATTCACACACCTAACGATACATAGATCTGTAGTTGTTAATATGAGATCTTGAGGTAAGAAAAGCCAAAACCACTCCAGCAAAGATTCAAACTCTTATCTATAATTCATATATTTGTGGAGAATATTTGTTTTCATAACTGCATGGCTTCAGGGGAGATTGCAAGCTGTCTTTTTTCCCCAGTTTCCAGGGTTTTTTCATTTGGTAGCATCTCATTTGTTTTATTTCTTGCAGAAGTCACACACTTTCCATCTGGCTACTAATACAGAAAAACAAGACCCCACAAAAAAAATGGCAGAATGCACATGGGCAAAAGTAGCTTTCTATTTAAGAATACGTGGGGTTTTTAAAGGGAGAGAAGAAAGGTCTGTGTGTAAAATAAATAAACAAACAAAAATAAAACCCCAAACCACTATTCCTATATGTACATTAAACAAAAGGAGCTGGCAAAGGAAAAAAATACAAGTACTAGACTAACCTTGCTGCTCCCTATTTTACAGTAAACAAATAAAGGACTTCTCACTTCCTCAGTTCTGACCAGTATGTTTCAAATATGTGAGAAGTACAAAGTTAAGTTACAGTCCTGATGCTTCATTTTTTTTCATGTATGTAGAGCTGGCAACATGCATTTAGAGCATAAAATGACCCATCCTTCAACCTCATCATCACTGTTTGTCCCCCATCATCTCCACACCAGCACTGTATTTTTGTTGTCTGAAACAAGAACTGAGACCTGTGTGGCAGACCAGCGCATATATAAAGCACTTAATGCATAGCCAATAATCTATACCTTCCCCCAAAATAGATTTCTACATGTTTGCAACGATTCTCCCTCATTTTGGGTACTGAAACACATATTCCTCTTAATTTACTGATAAGCTTCTATTCCACTTCTGAAGGACATAAGGAAAAATTATCATCTAATCCACACCAAAACCCGCCCACAATTATTTCCATTACAAATAGCTGATATCCAGAGGCTACACCCTGCTCGCTCTCCAGAATGCACAGTAGCAGAGCGGAGAGAGGCACGGATGGCGAGCATTCCCTCCCTGCTGCCCACGCCAAAGGAAAGCACAGGGTCTGGGGCCAGGAGGAGCAGCGGTGGTCCCGTGCTGGCACCGGGCCGGCTCCGGGCAGGCACTCGCTGCCACAGGGCTCCGAGGAGCAGCCACGGATCTTCCCTGCAGCCCAGGCAGCGCCAGCACAGGAGCTGCCCCAGCAGCACTGACCACTCGGACTAGTAGGTATTTTTGTAAAGTACTGTGATGTAATTAGGAAGCCCTCAGTCTACAGCCAGTAAAAGCAGAACCTTGAACATCTCTGTTATTTCTGTTCTGTTACAAAGGTTTGCAATCATTTAGCTTGGGTACAAGATGCATTTCAAACTACATCAGATCAGAGTATTACTTCAAGGCAAAATGTAAAAATTAGAAGCATAAAGAAGCGGAGCAGCTGATGTACATTTTGGCTTAGCAGTTGAACCACAAAATGGAAAATAAATTCTGATTATCAGAAATGTTTTCTTTGTCCTGAAGTGAAATGGCTTTTTAAATTTTTTTTTTCTACACGCATTCTGTAAATGGTATCAACTTGGAATTGAAAAAGTAATTTTGAATTTTAAAATCAAAAGGTTTGAAAAGTAGCGCAAGAAAATTTCAGTGTTTCTGAATTTTGTTTTCTTTCTCATTGCAGCTGTAATGGCTTGTCAAGCTCAGCCTGTAATGAGAATTAGAGAATTTCATCCCATTGAAATAGCATTCTTTGAAAAATTATTGTTGATAAAATAAATGTATTGTACTAATAGATTATTATATACCTCAAAGTCAGTATTTTCAGATGATCTAAAATAGGAATAAGCTTTGTTTGGAATACTGCTGTCAGAAACAGGATGGATGCTAGTGTCTCCAACACAACATAAATTTAAAAGAACCATGGAGACACTTACCTGAGATCATAGGGCATGATTGCATTCCAGGGGTCTGAATATAAAGTACCTTTCTCTCTCCATCATCTGCACTGGCACACAAGGTCTACCAAAACTGAGAGCAAGCATCTAAATCTGTCTCAACTCTCTGGCACTTAAGCACAAAAATGGCACAGAACTGTTACTTGGAGACCTGAATGCAGCCCTAACACAAACACACAGAGGAACCAAAATAACACATCAGTGGAAACTGTGGCTGATCAAAATCTCTGCAGAGGAAGCCAACCAGTGAGGAAGAACAAAGAAAGGGAGCATTGGCAAGAGGCAGTTGCAGGCTGGAGAGGAAATTTCCAAGGCACAGCGTGGAGATGTGTTTGCACAGCTCACAGAGACTCAGCTACTGCTGGGGCCACCCGGGAGTCACCCCCACCTGTACCCTGCCAGTGAGGAGATGCAAAATGATGTTCCTTGGAAGTGATCTGTGGTGTTAGGAAAACTGAGCTTGAAACTGCCACAGTTAAATGAAATCTAATCTAGAAGAGATGATGGCTACAACCTGGAATGGTATGGGCTTCATTTCTGAGCTCCTTATGACTAAATTTATGAGTGTGTGAGTTTTGAGGGCTTTTAGAAAATGGAAATATGCAACTGTACACACTTCATGCTATAATTGTACATGTGGCATATTCTATGGCATTTAAGGCTCATTAAATTCTGAGTCTTGTGTCATCTGCCCTTGGCTTAAAATAGTTTTGTATGAGCCTTTTGTCTTCAACTTTCTCTTTAATAGAAGTTGTTTCTGTCAATCTCTTTGCTCCCTTTATTTTCTTTACCACATCTGTTCCACAGCAACACCATAGGCTCAGATTACAGCTCTAATCCTCCACAATTTGACTCCCTTAATATTTTCCCAGAATAAAGCAAAAAGAACTGACCAGTTTACAGAAACCCTCTATGACCAAGTAATAATTAAAATAATTTCAGAACACTTTTTTTTTAAAAAAAGTATTTTTCCTAATTAAAGTAAATTTCAAACTAAGGGTTCAACTCAGTTTTATAACACACATAAAACTCTAATTGTAACAGTAATATGTTCTATACAGAGTCTAGGAACTGCAGGAAAGAACTGTTGTAGCAAGTTTAGAGGAAACTACCAAGATGATCAGAGGGAGGAACTTCCCTCCTACAAGTAAAGGCTGAGGGAATTAGGATTGTTCAGCCTGGAAAGAGAACTTTTGGAGTGACCTAATTGCAGTTTTCCAGTACACCTGAAGGGAGCAGGACAGGAAAGATGGAAGGGAATTTTTACAAGAGCATGTACTGACAGGACAAGCTGAAATGACTTCCCACAAACGGAGAATAGGTTTGGATTAGGTGCTAGGTAGAAGCCATTCCCTCTGAGGGTGGGGAGGCCCCAGCACAGGTTGCCCAGACATGCTGTGGCTATCCCATCCCTGGAAGTGTCCAAGGCCAGGTTGGACAGGGTTCTGAGCAACCTGGTCTAGTGGAAGGTGTCCCTGCACATGGCAGGGGGTCTGGAACAAGATGATTTTGAGGTCCCTTCCAACAAAAGCCATGCTATAATTCTGTGGTTTAGGTTTTTTTCTATGCAACAGCTCTTTAAAACCACTAAAGAACTGACATAACAGAATCAGGTATATCTCAAGTTGCTGTGACATGAAATGTTTCTTTTAATAAATCAAGAGACTCCTCACAATAGCAATATTACATTGCCAAAGAAATTTCCATTTAATTTAAGGCATGATCAAAATTCAGACACTTTTAGTGAAATCAAGAAATATCACATCACTGCTGTTTGCCTTCAATAGCTGTTTGAAGTTATTGGGAGAAAAAAAGAGACTGTCTTATTACAGGTTGGCAGCACAGATTTTATGACAAATTTCTTCCCTGCTGTAAAGACTTTATGACTGAAAAGGTACAATGCTTTAAAAAACGAAGCATCTTTTTCCATGATAATAACTGTTAAGTTTTTCCTCAGTGCTCATATGCCTCCAGCTTATTTTGTAATGATATAACACCTGCAATGGATTAAATTTGCACTGTAACTGTAGCAGAGAGCGTAAGAAATGTCAGTTCTCATTAGCCTGCATATAAATCTGCCTTTTTTGGTAAGTGGTATAAAAGAAAGACCACTGAACCGCTAGAAACTCAAAGCATATGTTGTTCATGCAAAAAGGACACTCAGCAATATGAGTCTTTTCCATGCTGTTCTCTTTCAGGACTGGAAGAATGTTTTTGGAAAGAAAAGGAAATACACAGAAATACATTACCATCAAGTTGTAGTAGATTTTTATAATTGCTTGCTGACACAGCTGAATAGTCATAAAATATCAGAGAGTAAATGAGTTGATAATGTAAAGCAGTAATTAAGATTTTGTGCATGCTTATGCTATTTACATATTTTAATGCTTTGATATTAACATGTCAACTTTAATAGTATGAAATGAATTCCCACGTGTGAGATTTATTCTCCTCACCCTTAGATGTGTATTCATTGACAGCAACTCTAAATTTCCTTTCTTATTTGTCTTTTCTAAAAAGACTTTCCAGGATCTTATACAAAATGTTTTCCCTTCGATGCCCTGTCCAGATTAATTAAAGAAGTTTATAGCTCTAATGGATAGAACAACCCCAACCACCAGCTCCACATATCACAGTGCTATAAAAACACATACACACAATCTCTGTGCCTGAAGTTTTACAACAATGTAAATAAAAAGAGATTATTCAACTCCTTGGTATCTCTGCCTGTCTCTAGGTAGTGCTGATGCTCACTAACAATCTGATGTAACTCAGTTAAGCTGAGAAGTGTGAAAAAACAGCGATGCCTCAAAAGACAATGGCACAGCCCAAAGGTATTTTAGAAGATTGAGGCTTAAACATAAATATGCCTTTCAATTTTTTTCCACATTTCATTGTGTTCCTGATCAATCTTTTTCTGTTGAGTACAGATCTGGAAAGTTTTCAGCCTTCAGATGAACAACACTGAATTAAAAACAAACAGTTGGAAAACAAAGGTGTGGTGTGATTAAGAAAAAAGTACAGCCTACCATCAGTTATTGCTTTACAGTGCACTGTAATTTAGTTCTGGGTGTACTGCAGCACCTGCATAATACAGCCAGAGTTGCCTGGCAACAAACAGGAACTATATCAGAAAGGAGCAAAGGTGTGAATGAATAAACAGAAGTGACAGGGACATGTGAAAATGCTCAGTAAAACCATGTTCAGTGCTAGAATGTCTAACCAGGCTTTCACAACATTTCAAGGGGAACAATGAATCAAATCCTGCTCACCATTAAAGTAAGATTAATGCACGTACATTTAAACTGGATCTGACAAAACAAGGAGAATAAAAAATCTGGAGAAAAAGCAAATTAATGAATGTATTCTCATCAGTTTGGATACTGAGTACATTCACAGATTAAATACCCAACACTAACCTTATTAAATGAAGTAGAATTGATCAAAACTCGTGGCTCAATTCTATGTGTTCATCAGGCATCCATTTTGGTGCTAAACTCCTGGAAACCCAAGCACTCACACACTGGATTTGAAAGACCATTGTTCATTATTTGCACTTCTTTCCATTTGGAAAGTCCTACACTGACATACTGAACTGTTTTGCTAGTTTGTAATTTATTTATTTGCAAGATTCTTTGGTTATGACCAACAGCCACTTTGACATACAAAGTACATGATGCACAACTGCACTTCACACTGAAAGGTTCGTACTATGCAGAAGTATTTTAGCCATTTTACTGCACCACAATATTTTATTGTAAAAACAACCCCATTTTAATAGGAATGCATAATTGGAATATAATAGATAGATGTGAGAAAAGCCTGAAGATCCAAACAACGTTGATATCTCTGAAGAGCGTTTTGAGAAGGAACACATTTCATAGTGAAAAATTGCGAAATTATAGTTTGGTGTATTGAATATACGTGGCCAAGCCCTTCATCTGGCATATATCAGAGAAGCTCCCATCATCCAGAAGAGCCAAGCTACTTTATCACAACTAAAGGTCTTACTGTTTTTCACAAAATGATGCTGAAATACCCAGCTAAATCTAAGTCAACCTTTTTCTTCTCTATAGGTAAGACAATGTGATCAAGCAGAGATTGATTAGTCAGAATTGCATTGACGTAATGTTGGGGCAGAAAGTTGCATGAGGTCATCTTCCTGAACAGATGGTCTAGAGATATTGGTTTTAACTAGCACATGGTTGAGTAAATAATGTTTAAGTTTTCTTTGAGAGCCTGGGGAGTGAACCAGATAGAGTTGAGTGAAATACCTGTGCCTCCTGCCCACATCATCTGCTACTCCCAGGGTTTTCATTTCCTGCACTGTTTGTGCTTTATCACACGGCTCACTGGTCAGGCAGTCTGTGCCCTTGGTTCAAAAAGCTTTTATTGGAACATCGAGAGAAATGTGCACTTAGTTCCAATTTGTCAGTTCTTTATATATGTAGTTAGTTCCTTACAGGCAAAACCAGACAATAGACGTAAGTGTGCAGATGAATGGCATTTTTTCAGTCAGTATAACCAATTTATATGTAGAAATAAATGACCATAACACAATAAAATTCTACATGCTCAGTTGCCTGAACGATTTGGTTTCTGTTGAGATTAAATGCACATGTGAACACACAGATTTGTTAATTTTCGTGTTTGTCCACCATAGACATGTCTAGCCACATTTGTCTACAATCTCAAAGGGACAGGTCCTTTTATTGTATTATTTGTTTACTATATCATTGTTTAGAGTAAATTAAGAGTGGTTGATAATAAAGCTCAGAAGACTTCTCTGAGACTTTTTAATTCTTTGAACAGGAACATCTCTTTACCCAAACAGCATCAATATTACTGACTTTTTCAGCATCAGGCTAGTGTGTGTTCTATCATACCTTTTTTTCATTATAAAAATTCTGGGAATGTTGTTGTTATAATATTCAAATGGTCATTTGATAATGAAAGATGGTATATTAAGGACAAAAATACAGCACAAGATTCAAGACCAGGGTAATGATTTACAGACAAGTAAATGAACACATACAATTAAGATAAGCTTGACTACAAATTAGTTCCTATTTTTTGCATTACATAATATATTAGTATCTTAAAATGACCTTCAAATACTACTGATTCATGACTACAAATTATTATTCTGGGTAAACACTAAAGTACAGAAGTATAATCAAAATGCTATAGAAAAATTAAATAACAAAACATGCTTGTGTAAGTAATGATCTGATATGGTAACAATATTTAAAATAAACTGCCTGCATTATATGTGTGAAAGGAGCACTCAGATGTGCAGGTCAGCTGATTATTCAGCTAACTCTTATTAAACATTTCCAGCTGCCTTCACCTTCTCTCTCTAAAACCTGTTGACTGCTGGCAGAGACTCCACATTTCTATTTTTCTGTTGTTTATAAAAAAGGCTAAAAAGAAAACAATAAAAGAAAAAAACAGTAAAACTGGCATTCTGAGTTGTTTCATTTAAGCCAGCCTTTGAGCTAAAGAAGAGAGCATTCTCATAATCCAAGAAAAGAAAAACACATACAAGCCTGGCAGTACTGCCTGTACAACTTCTTCAATTACGAATGTGTCTATCCCAAAGAATTCAAACCTTGTTCTCCAACTAGCCTTCTGTAAAGCAGCAAAATTGAAAAAAGGGAGGAAAAAGGGATACAGCTAGTGTTTTATGTATCAGTTAGAGAGAGGAGATTCAGCTTAAAAAAAAAAAAAAAAAAACAACACACACACTTCTAAATTTCATCCCATCTTCTGCACAACAAGCTCAGGATACCATGATCTGGCCTCCTGAAGTTCAACACAAAAACTTCCAGCTTCCTCCAATTTTGTCCATAGGCTACAATAAAAGGATGAACTTTTTTTTTTTTTTTTTTTACAGTGGTGTCTATGGAAAACTTGTGATTGAAAACTCACTTTAATAAACCCACTTATACCACACATAAAACTATGCAGTTTGGGGCACCAGAAGCTGTAAGGTCATTACTAATATTATTGCAGACAAGTGTTTCTCTCATGTTTTATGACTGTAATGTCATTCCTATTTGACTTCACTGACACTACTCATGGCAGAATTGCTTATGACATAATTATGGAAATACAAAGCTTATTATTGCATAATAGCCTTACAAATCTCATGCATGCATCATTATGCAAATTTCAATAATGGAGCAAATGTTGTATGGACATACTGACATCAACAAGAATAAGGTAAACAAATGAAATATAGTCCAATTAGTAGTTTGGCAGGCAATCTTAAATAAAAGGAAATGCTCAAGGGAGGAAACAATTCTTAAAAGTTATGGTAAAAATCTGACATAACTTCAAGAAAAGTAAAGATTTCTGTTCAGTTGATCCCAAGACACTATAATTTAAGAAGTGATTGATGATATACATACCAAATTCTAAGTTTTCTAAAGCTACATGTCACATAATTTAATTGGACTGAAATTTAGGAACCTGGGCTTCGCTAGTTTTGTAGTTACCCTAGAAGTTAACAGAGAGAGGAACAGGGGAAAAAGAGAATAAGAGAAAGACATCCAGAGCCAAATATGTTACTGGAGACATCTATGCTAAGGTGATGTTAATTACCTCCTGAAAGTACTTACTTCTGTCCCATGACTACAGACAGAACTTACAGCCTAGATAAATAATGAACTTCTAAAATGTGCTACAACCTAAATCCTAGCCTAAATGCTATATACATATAATGGAGCAACCCTGATATCCTATCCTAACTCCAGTGGCCAGGCATCTCCTTGCTCAGACTGGGCAAATCTGTGCTGTATCCTCCATATGTATTTGGTAGAGAAATCTCTTATAGATTCTGGCAGACTACATTAACTCAAGCAACACAGTGGATTGGTAGCTAAATTTAAACCTCTCTGGAAGGAAACTGGATTTTGAAATTGAGGAGAACCTCAATCCATCCAACTCCTGCCAGTCTGATGCCAATGCCAGCAATAGATGCCCAGACCCTGGAAAGGGATCACAGATCAGCAGGAGAGCATGTGAAGGACAGCACAAAGGAATTCCAGCAACTCCAACCAGTAGGTCAGCTTCATCAGGGATCCAGCTTAAATGACTCTGCAAATGCCTGTGGCAAAGTGAATAAACAAGAGGACATAGAGGCATGCACATACCTGCAGGGCAAGGATCTTATTGGCATCCCAGAGCCTACCACACCAAGCTGTGAAGTGCAGTGACACACCAGAGGGAAGGGATGCAATGCAGGGGACCCTGAGAGGCTCAAGAGGTGCACCTGAGAGAACCTCACACAATTCAACAAGGCCAGGGTGCTGCACCTGGGATCAGGAAACCCCAAACCACAGGTACAGGCAGAGCAGAGAAAGGATTGGGAGCAGCCTTGAGAAGAAGGACATGGAGGTGATGATGGTATACAAAAAGCTCAGCAGGACCTGGCAACATATGCTTGCAGCCCAGAAAACCAACCTCATCCTGGGCTGCATCAAAAGAAGTCTGACCAGCAAGAGAAGGCTCCATGGAGACATTACAGAAGCCTTCCAATAACCCAAAGGGGCTCCAAGAAAGCTGGAGAGGGCCTTTTTAAAGGATGTGCAGTGACAGAACGAAGGGGAATAGATTCAAACTTAAAGAGGGTAGGTTTAGGTTAGAGGTACAGAAGAAATTCTTCCCTGTTAGGTGCTGAGGCCCTGCACAGGTTGCCCAGAGAAGCTGTGAATGTTCCACCCCTGGAAGGATTCAAGACTAGGTTGGATGGGACTTCAAGAAACCTGGTCTAAAGGAAGATGTCCCTGCCCATGGCAGGGGGTTGGAACTTGGTTTGATGCTACAATAAAAGGGCCAAAGGATGCTTTGCCTTGTGACCTCACCACAGAGAAATGAGACACCTCTGAAGTGGCTTTGGTTATTGTTATGCCTTATGCAAAGGCCAGTACATTTCTGGCATCCCAGCAAAAATGGAACTGTTACTATTTTAACTGGATCTGTGATTTTTTCCTCTGTTTGATAAGTAATAGAGGGTTCTCAGAGCCTCTGTAACATTTCTCTGTACAGCACCATGATTAATGTAAGACCCAAAATGTCTATGCAGATAAATAGGTGTTTTCTAAGCAAACACAGTCAAAAGTTTGCATTTTCATTTTCTCCTAGGCACTGATGCATTGCCTCAATGTGGACAGATGTTTGGGATGCCATGTTCTGCCATCCAGGATCCAGCAAACACATTTGCTGCTCAGGCACGGTTCCTTTCCTGACCAAACTTATGACCATGTGTCCAGGTGGCAACTCTGCCTACTCGTCAGTCCAGACTCCTCAGACTGTTTCGTTTGCAAGAGGTGACAAACAGGTACAAGTGTGGGTGGTCAGACTGATCACTCCTAAAGAAACACCCGCTGCCATGCTGGACCCGCCCTGGGAATTGCACACTCATATTCAGTGCTTTGGCAATTTAACATTTAACTTCATTCACTGCCAACTACCTGAGAAATAAAAAAGGCAGAGGGAAAGAAAATACAAAACTGTGTCTGTCTTTTAGAATGGCAGGTTATAACTCTTCCAGTATTTGGCAAACCATAGACACCAGAGAAAAGGTAAAGATGATTTGAGGATGTGCAAATGCCTGAAGGTGCTATTCGTGTAGGTAAATGCAGGGATTAAAATGGCACAGAGAAAAACATCACCATAAAAGAGGAGGCAATGGGGAGTGTAAGATTTCTATGTAATCACATTTTAATCACAATGAGCTAATATGTATTTTTAAATGCAAAACAATCCCTTAGTATTACTGATCTTTCATATAAATAATAATAATCTAATAGTCTAATCTAGTCTAGTATAGGTTGCTATAGCAGAAAAATATGAAAATATAATGTTCAAGTGAAAAATAAAAGCAGAGAAGATGGATAATCTAAGGTTGTATGGTATTTTATCAGATTTTATACAGCTGCTTGTTGAAAGAACATGTGGAAGTATTTCAAATTTGCACTTTTCAAATAACTTTTTCCTCAAAAAGACCTTGACAGCAAATGTGAAATGTAAAATAATTAAATCAAATCTCATAGGAGGCCAACAGATTAAGTAAACAGCAGTGATAATACTCCTTAAAGAGTGCAATAAGCTTCACAAATAAAATTTTACTTCTATCAATGCCATTATGAAATCCAGTGTATAATATTCAACTGTCAGCTCCAGAATCACACTGGAATTCTGCTATTCAGCTTGGATGTCAATTTTGGAACTTGCAAGTAGAAGCCTAGTTGGCCACATACCTCTTTTGTGTTAATTCTAGTACTACCTGGGCATTGAAGTTATTCTCAGTATAAACTAAACCTTTTGGAGTACAGTACAGCTCTTCCTCACCTTCCATAAGTTGGTTATACAATTGTTTCTTATGCTGTTACCAGGATGATTATCTAAATCTTTTAGCTGCTATGTATACAAGGTAAAAAAATCAAAGCACAAGCTATTTTTGATATTTCCAAGGCTACATTACTCTGTGTTGAAAACTTGTTTTGAAATTCTTTTGCTGGCCATACTCAGAATAAGTCACCGATATGCACATCCTCTGATGTCCTGGAAATGAAAAAAGGACAATATTTTGCTCAGGCCTAGCTCTTTATCCATTGATATGACACACTGCAGAATTTCCATTACACAGGGGTTTCAATTCTGGTGCTACCATTGACCCACCCAACTCTTACAGTGGCAGAGGCTCAGAATTGTAATCCTCTCTTTGTCACAGTTTAACTGTAATCTTTCTTTTCAACACCTGCTGGCCTTCTTCAGCAGACAGGGTAACTTTTAAACTAAAAAATGTCATTATAATAACACTAATATTTTTCATAAGTGTAAGTGCTTTCTTTCAGTACCAAGTGAGATGATTCTAGCCTAGCAACCAGCTGGTGAACCAGCAGTTACATTGTTTAGGTCACCATGAACTTCAACTTACACCATTTTCTATTTTTCTGTTACCTTGTGGCTCAAGTGATATCAATTTAAATTAGACACTTTGCTGTGTGTCCTAAAGCCACCTTACTCATTAGGGAAAAAGCCCCAACCCTCTAAGCCCATCTGAAGCCATCTGTAATTTGAAAATAAATTCTACTGAGGACCCAAAACCATTATTTTTTCTCCTGGCTGCCTGGCACAATTGATGCATTAAACTCCTTGCCTAGAAACCAGAGTTTGTCTTGTCCAAAATTTCTTTAACACTAAAAAGCTGCACCAGACTACATTTTCTGCAACCAGTTGTGTCTGTTAATTCCACCAACAAGAGCAATGCCAATGCTGAAAGCCTGTAAGGGCTTAATAAGTATGTTTCCTATACTCCTGCAAAGCAATTTAGATGATTCAGACAGCACTAGAATTTCATCCTTGCTGAAGCCAGTGGTATTGCATTGGCTGCACAAATTTTGCAAGAAGTTTTGGCAGAGAATTTGCTTTAAACACCTCTAGAGGTGACAAGGTTATTGGGTGTTATTTTTTGATTTTTTTCCATTTATTTCTTGCAATGATAGGAGATTACCTTATATACCTTCAGAGTCTGATTCACACCTAGCCCAATTCTTTGTCTGAAAATCTTTGATAGTAGTTTTCATCAGCCAAAAGTACTTTAAAAAGACCCAGACATATTTTATTTCTAGGAGAAATGGTTTTCAAATATGAGGTGAGCTTTTCTCTATACAGGGTAGCTTCATTTTAAATAAAGTTAACGCTGGAAAATCAGCAATGGCTCCCTCTTTGGCCCTTTCATCTTGTACACAAATATTTAGGTGTAACCTGGAAGGGACATGATGTCCATGTTTTTCTACCTATGGTTCCTTCTGGTGCTATTTGAAATATGGGGATGGGGGAAGTAGATACAGTAATAATAAAGAACAAATAGAAAAAATTGCTGCCTGATACCTGCTTTTTCTTACTGGCATTATATTTTCCCCTTCAAGTAGTCAACTACATACTACAGTTTTCAAGTAAACCTGTATACAGTTGTTTACAGCATAATGGTGTAATATGCAGTGTCAGCTCTGCAGCTCAGCACTGACCTTTTTCCTCTGCAGTCAGGACATGAAGGTGAAGACTATATTTAATACTTTTCCCTATTAATAAGAGTAAAGATTCTCAGGTGCTGGTCTTTTCTAGAAAGGATAAGAACAGATGGATACCTTTCTTGTATTCTGTAGTTTAGGCTTCACTTCAGAGATTATCTAGATTGACATAAGACTGGTTGGCAAAAGAAAAAGATGCACTTGAAAATGTACATGAAATCACTTCACTATCTTTGATAGGAATGGTTGATACAATGTAAATATTGTCTTGAAAAAGCCTGGTATTAAGGGAGTTTTTTCAATTTATACAAATAATGTTGTGTGGCCTAAATCTTTTCCCTCTTCAATAGTTTACCAGACCTCTCCCTCACAAGTGGAATATATAATGAAATATGATAAAATTAAGAGAAAGAAGAAAACTTCCACCATCAGAGGAAAAAAAAAAAAATCCCAATCCGAACATGTTTCATTCTCACTGCTGTGACTCTAATGAGACAGAACCAAACATCACTACCCCAACAGAAATACAAATCCCAGACCATTGGTACAATCCTTAACCCCTTCCCTACTTATGGCTGTTATGAATATTTGAAACACACAAAACACCTGAGATTTCCTGGCTCCATTCTTCTTCATTCTGTGAAAATCAACACTTTTTGAAATGACCTGGAAGTATGAAACACTGCCACAACTCAAGGATTACGTGGTAAGACAATTGAACTAATAATGTGAAGATGTATTTTAAATGTTAGCTGTTTTCACTAGCTGATTTTAATGCCTACCATACCCTGAAAAAGTCTCTTAAACTTGGTGTCTGTTTTTCATCCAAAAAGTAAGTATGAAAATATGGCAGCTGGATTTTAGGGAAGATATGTTCTTGCATTTTTCCTTTTAATAGAATGTACTTTTTCAAGGCAAATATAACTAGAAGTTAAATACCAATCCTTTATGGGATTTTGTAACATTGTATTTATTCAGGTAATCATTTGTTAACAGCAGGCTAATTAATATTTGAGTAAATACCATTTTAAAAACTACTGAGGTAAATATAATGGATTCTCTTCCATAAACTAGTAACTACTCTCAAGCTCCTGCTGCCATCAATGTTAGAGTATGCTTGGTGCTTTACAACAAGATCTCCAACAGCACTGGTTATTAGTGACTCTGACTAAAAGTTCTCCTTGCTTGAGGAAGATTTGCCAAAGTCCTTTCCTTAAGATTGCAATTGATGCAAAGACTCGGTGCTGGTCTGTCCTGGGCCTGACTTCTCAGGAGCAGACACATTAAAACTATTTCACTGCTGTTGCAAGTAGTTAGTAATTCATTAACAACCCAGCTGGGGGTGGTTATTATTATTATTATTATTGACTTCCTTACTGTGTAAGTAACACTTTAGCTATTCATGCAATTGCACCTCTATTTTCCAGTTCAGCATTTTTCCACATGTATCTCTGTGTGACTATTCTCTTTGCTACAGTGTTCATCCTGTATTTGTCTTTTATGCAAGTCTTAACTGTTTGTTGTTAGGCATGTAAACAAGAAGAGGATTTTTTTTTTTAATATAAGGTAAATAAATCAAATGTTGTGACTTTGACTTTCACAGCAAGAAGCCATAGACATCAATTATGATACATTTAAGCTGAAAAATCTCTCTCATCATGTCAGGGGAAAAAAACCCATAGGTCTCAGTACAGGTAGGACATCATTCAGGGGGCTGTTTCTTATATTACAAGTAATTCTATGAATTTCTATAGTTATTTTTATTTTACTTACTTCCCTATGATTTAACTCCACTAGCATGACATATAATGAAACCAAGTGCAGAGTTATATTTCTTAATCTTTCACAGCAAAATATGACATTTTGAAAGTAATATACCATGTCCTTAAAAGCTCTATTCTTCTTAATTCTAGGTACATAAGCCAGGTATCTCTTAAAACTAGTTTTATTACTAAAATTATTTTACCAAAAATAGATAATTATGAAAACATTTGTCGACATAGAAAACAATTAACTGAACAATTTTGCAATATGTGTTTAAAATGTTCTAATTATTTTAAATTTTTTTAATAAGTTTCTGTTTGCTTTGTTAATTATTGACAATGGATTGCTACTTCCTATTTTCTATTGAGAACATTAGTGTTTGTATGGTTCATATAGTACATGTGTTTTTAATCTTGCATAGCATTTAGGATAAAAGATAGGAAAGAATGATCCTTCACAAATTCATAAAATAATATTTATTTCACCTTTGTTCCTGTAGATTAAAAAAATATTTGTGTGTATTATCACAAATAATTGAAATCATGAGACAAAGTGAAAGAGAGAATATCTACAGCTCTGATAAGCAGGGATACTTCTCTCTGACCCGTGCAAAATCCTGACATTCTCAGTGAGACTACTGTTGGACTATAAAGTGAATAATCTTTTCATGAGAGAAAGGAAAATAAAGTCTTATCTGGAATATTATCTATAATACTGATCATGACCTTTGTTTAAAAAGTTGAACTTCAGATGGAAAAGTGTCAGAAAGGGCATTAGACTGAGAAGGTAAATGGAGAGCTTGAAAGAGGTTAATAAAGGAACTCATCTCGCTCACTCCAGCAAAATGAAGGCTGAGAGGAATTTGATGGCTCTGTGTACACATGAGGGGAGAAAAGCATCACTGAGAAGAGAGCACTCTTCATTAATGAAGAATGGCACCAAAAGACCAAATGCAAGCAAACAGATTGTGAATAAATTCAAGCCAAAAATTAGACAAGGGTTTTTCAATAATCAAAACAGTGAGGAAGCCACTTGCAATGATGCCTTATTTTCTGTCCTATTCATCACACAGCACCAGGAATCAGTCTGTTAGTTGGATAAGGCCCTACACAAATGACATAAGCTAAATCAAAGGGCTCACCTTCAAGAAAACCTTATATAAACCCACTCCTTCTACTCCTTCTTGCAAATCCAGTTGCAAAACATTCAGGCAATGCTAGCATTTCACTAGATCAAACTTTTCACTCCTACCCTACCTGAGAGCTCTTTTTCTTCCTTGGCCTCTTTCCTGGGGAGCAGATATTTCCACCCACTGACAGCAGCTCTGCTGCCATGTGCAACAGGTATAATAATCTCACCTGACTCCCTCCAGAGCAATCAGATGCCTTTTCAACACACATCCAGCACTCTCGATTCAGTAACACTGCAGAAGGACAGCAAATCTATCGCTTCATAAAGTCAGGTAAGAGCAAGCAGAATTCATTTGCACAGGCTCCACACGAACACAGCACCTTGCTAGCTGGGAACTAGAGCCTGACAGACACAACTTCACTCAAAAACATTTGCTATCATATCCCTGCTGAAAGATCTTTCTGGTTTAATTGCAACTTCAACCTGAAAAATTTTATCTAAAAGAAGTTGACAAAGCAGGCATTCTTTTTGGATTTGTAGGGGTTTGACTAGTGCAAACAGCAAGTCTTTCACAGCCTCTCATTTATCCTAACACATTTCTGTACATTTCTTTCTGTGTAAAATTGGATTATAACTTTCTTTGGCCTTTGTCTCTGTTGATAGCCATTACTGTTGGTGATTTGTGATGAAAATCTGCAGGTATAGAAGTCTGTAAACACATCTAAAAATTAGGGCAAAAGGTTGGGTGACGCAGTCCACACCTTAATTGTGTCTCCCCTGATGGGGGAGACTTTTTAGAGTCTTTGCTAGGAGTCAGAGATGAACGGGACTTTTAAGCCTTCTCTTTCTTCTGTAGTTGTTTATTGAGTCTTATCAGAAAAGTACAGGCCACTGATGTGACCCAGACATAGCATGAAGTAGAGTACACAGGAAAAAGCCAAATTATCAAGATTGCACAGCCTTTTTAAAGGTAAGTTAACCAATGGTCACTAAAAAGGTACATTATTTTTACTTTTCTACCAACGTCTAATAAATCATCTAGTCACGCAGGCAGGAACTGCAGAATTCTTTATCAAATCATCCCAGACTACTTCTACTGCAGAATATGGAGTAGATGAAGAAGAAGGTCTGGAGAACAAAAACAATCCTCCATTTTGATGTTTTTTGCTTTTATCTACTTCCTATATTAATAAACCCAAAACCTCCAAATTTTTCACCCTGTGACAATCTAACATAGTATTCTATCACCTACTTCACACCAGTGTGGATTCTAATTCTTCCCAGAGGGTAGGCAATTTTCTCCATGGACAAAGGTCAAAAACAGTGTTGTCCAGAGGGGTAGAACCCTTCAAAACAGGCAGAGTATTCTCTGTATTCTGGGTTCCCACAGGTATATATAATTAGGAGTCATATCTTAAGAGAAGATGTAAGTACTGTGATTACTAGCAAAACCTCAGTGCCACTGCAATCTGTTAGTCTATCAGAAAGTCTCCCAAAAGATGCTGTGGAAATTCCATCACTGCAAATCTGAAAGTGAACTTTGCTTGATGCAGTGAACAACACTATTTTGGAAGGACATTGGCAACTCACTACAGTACATCTTTGCTCATAAACAGCACAAGGTTAGTTGTCCTCCTGCAAAAATACACTGAATTAGAACCAAAAGCACCATTCCACACAAAGATGAACTCAGAATCTTTTGAAAAGATTCACCTATGTAGGAGAATGGTGTCTCCTAGTTTCTTACACAGAATGTACCAGTGTTTGCAAGGCCTTTCCTAAGATATGGGGGACCTTGTTTAAAGTGAATTGAATACATTTCCCATACTTCAGATGAATAGCCTAACTACCCCTCAGCTCTCTCTCCTAATCCTTTAGCAAACAGTGAAAATGAAGTGTTGGAATTTATTTCAAGTGAAATACTGGTTGACTTGTAGCTCAATGTTTTTCCTTTCTAACATGAAGGTTGCACTTTCCAGCTGTACAGACATTTTCTATACAGTGTTACATCAGGGCGGTCTAGATTATTGAACACTGGCTACCTTCATCCCTCATCTCCAGCTACTAAAAAAAGACTTGCATCTTAAATGTTAATTATGCATTTGCAGGCAGCCTAAATGACTCAGGGGACTGAAATCTGACTCTAGCTTTTCATCAGCAGGTCATCAGTTCAGACCTGACTCAGATCAGCAGTGGCTGGAAGCTTCTACAATTCAACAGCTGCTTAGATGACCTATATGAAAGAATATAATATTATGTTATATGCAGCTTTGGGTGGAAAAGAATTCACATCTTAAAAGTCACATTCAGAACTGACATTAATTGGGATCCATGCTATTAAATCCTGACAGGACAGCGGGTCTGGAAACTGAGCTCTCCTGTCTCTGCAATCTCCTCTACAGAAAGGATGGAAAGGCTTGATGGAACAGAAGGTGATTCTTTTTCTTTGATTTTTTTTTTTTTTTTTTTAATTTTCATGGCTTCTCCTGTTCTTTCTCCTGGTTCAACAGAGCAAGGGAGTCCTCAGACAATTATTCATGAATACATTTAGCTTCAAAATTGGGAGTCAGCATTGTAACAGACCCCAGATTATTCTATGCTTGATAACTGCCTTTTTGTGTGTAGAGCATAGGCATCAAGAAATCATCCTTACAAGGCTTCTTCAGAAAAAATGCAAAACCAGAGATACATCAGACTCAATATGTTGAAACAGGTGGTATCAACACTTCAATTTTCCCTATTCATAGGCTCTCCAGAAAGTAGATTATAAATCTATAGATTCATTTTCACTGCTCCAGTATAACCTACAGAGAGTTGTCAGAACAGAAAAGTATTAGAAGCCTTTTCTTGGGCTTATGTCAAAATTTCAACACTACTATGGATAAAAATCATTACAATCTAGACATTAATTTACTAGTCCTAATAAAAGTAAGCAGCATTCTTTTGTATTTGAAATTCTGCCCTTGAGCAGTGTGAAGAGCCAAAATACAACTCTTATGGATTTCCTCCGCTCCCTGGGGGCAGGGAATCTTTCCATTGGTGTACAAATGGATGAGCTCACACCCCCACGAACTGCAGAGGCAGTCAAGGAGGGGAGATCACTGGTCAGGCAGAAAAGCATTTTGCTCTGCTTTATCAATTCTCAGCTTGACTGAGACTCCTCTAACTCGTGCCAAGAGCAAAACAACCACAGATTCAGCATAAAGTCAATAATTTCTTCAAGAGAAGTTCTCATCCCTGGTTTGTATAGATCTTTTAACAAAAACTTAGCTCAGAAACTCAGGATCTGCGTTTATGACTCTGCCTCTGCAAATCACAGTTATAAGTATAGTTTAATGTACAATATTCAGTCCTGGTTTTGTAAAACAGCAGTCATGAGCCTATGCACTATTTCTGGGAAGAAGGAAACAGCCCATCTGATGTGCGTATGCATCTCTGGGGTTCATATAAACACAAGATTTCTATGCAGAATCCCATACTCAGAACTATAGGCCCCATGTACATATGAAATATGCATTATCTACAGCCTCTTTTTCTGTAACTTGGCATATTGGACTGTCAAGTTTTGTGAAATAATTCTTATAGTATTTAAACAAAATCACAGTTCAAACAAATATTTTTTGCTTTGAAGCTGTTGTTAGGTTTTGTGTTTTCAAGATATCATAGGTGCATAGCCTGATAAGAATTAACTGTCAACAAAATTACTTTTAATTCTACATTGGATGAGATGCATTCTTAATTCTTCTGCTGAAAATTATTAGCAGTATATAAATAGCTAATAAAACCAGTTTTGCTGAAAACATACTGAAGATAGTAATGTGCACATCTGTCCTTAATCTGAAGTGGACAAAACATTTAATGACCCACAAAATTTGTAATGAAAAAAATCTCCTAGTAATTTCTAGAAAATCCAGCACATTTTCTCATGCTTCTACCTTGTGTATGGTCAAGCTGGATGTTGGAAGACATCCCTCATGAGTCCCTGTAGCTCTGATGTGAAACCACAGTAGCTTCCTATGAATAATTTTGTACTGTCACCCAGTATTTGAGCACAAGAACTACCTTTGTTTCTGTAAACTAGTGCATCTTTAATTACTGGACCCTGGCGCCCAACCATAATTTTTGAAGACCGGGTTTTTCAGAACCTAGCAGGAAACTGGAGGAAATTAGGTCTTGGAGCTCAGCTACCTTCATTGGGGAGGCAACTACCTTGTAGAAAGTGGAAGGAAAACACAGGAAACCAAACTGCTTCACCCTTTGTCATCAGAAGTGAATCACTAAAGATAGTGACAATTAATCATTAGAGATGTTTTTCTGTTTAATTTTCTTCTTTCCTGTGAGGCTGACAATGTGAGGTTACATATATTAAATACACACAGATCTTACCCACATATACTTTAAAGCCAGGGAGAAAGCTGGGGGGAAGTGAACAATAAACAGTCTTTAACTTACAGGGAAAGAAAAAAAAAAAAAAAAGCAAGCACATCCATACTAAAAAATTCCCACTCTCCTGCTGTTCGGGCACTTCATTACCTTGTCTTGTCTCGAGTCACAAAACCCTCTGACCAGGGAAAATTGGAAAATTATGTAGCTCTAGTAGATGTGCAGCCAACTGGAATTGGCAGAATGGGATACAAAGGCTCACCTGACAATAGAGTGGGCAGGATGCCTATGCAGGAGCACCTTCTCCTGAAGGACAGGAAATGCTCCCCAGGAAGTTCTGCAGTCCCACACACACTTCACAAAAGATGGATTTTATTCCCAGGTATGGCATACCTGTCTCCAGGGCAGGCCCAGGCAGTCAGAACTCTGCTTGCATAAAAAGTTAAGGCCCTGATCCTTTGACACATTGCAGATTCAGAAAAAGAGGGGTTACACTTTCTGTCAAAAGTTGAAAAGGTTTTCCTTACTGAAATTCAGTTTTCCTTACTGAAATTGATATATCATGCAAAATATGATAGTAACAACAGATTATAAAAATGTTTACTAAATATGTAATTAACTTCAGGGTTGGAAGTTTTGTTGTTGTTCTTAAATCTAGCAAACATCAGCTGGCAAACAAATTGCATGCCTTAGAGCTTCTTCAGAGAAAAGCTGTTCAAGGTTTGATATTTTTAAACTCTGCAAAGCTCTCAGCTATTAGCAAAAAAACAATAGGAGTCAAAAAGTATCTTTCCTTCTATTATTGTCATAAGTTAAAAATGAAAGTATTTGGGTTTGTTAGAGGATTCACAGCCTAGCAATTAACAAAAACTATCCTACATTATGAGATACGGAACATAAATAGAATCTAGATGCTTCATGAAAACTAAATTTAACATAGAAACACCTGATGCTAAAGCTTGCCTTAACACTTGTTCTAAGAGCCTCTGTATGAGATAGAAAGAGAAGCAGCACTACAGAGGAAAATAGAGCTTTCTATGCTATTTTAAACAGAATTGGACCTGATTCTTCAGTGTGCTTTTTAAATCAGTAGTACCACCACCATTTGGCCCTTGACACAGGATCAGGCCCTTTATCTGAATTTCTACATACTTTGGTTTCATAAACTGCTCTTAGTTTTATTCATTTTTTCCCACCTGCTTTCCACCCTGTTTCCAAGCAATCTTGCATATCAAATCAATAATCTTGCTTCTAGCTTAAATCTTTTAATACTTCTTCAAAACTGTTTGTTCTTCAAAAATCTGTAATGCCTTTATACAACACAGACCCTAGTAATTTTTGTCAAACTGTCAGAAATATGAAACTTATGCTCCCAATGTTTGATGCTTTCCAGCTTTGATCTCCCCAGTAGCTGCTTTTGTGCTTTGTACCTGTGCAAAAGAATTAACAAAAATACTTAATACTATCTCATTGTTAGCAAAATTTAACATCATGATAAAAGAAGTGAACGGTACTAGATATTGAAGAACAGAAGCTATGATACTAACACTGCAGTGCAACCTCCACAATCTCCTTTTCCCAAAAAAATTTATCTAGACAACAAAGAAAGAATCTTACTCAGCTGCACCAGAATCAAGTGCATTGAGACTGGTCAAATCTCAAATTTTGTAACTGTTTTTTTTTTTTTTTTCTATGTTCCTTCTGCTTTCATTTCCCTGCAACCTCTTTCATGTAGAAACTGGATGATACTATATCCACAGCACATTTTACTGACCCTCAGAATCTTCCCCTTGATTTGCATGTGTTTACATTTATTCAAATTTTAGCAGCATGTGTAAATTACTGATGGGAAAAAAAGGAGATTGAACCAGTCTACAGGAAAAGATCAGAGGCAAGAGATACGAACTGAAACATAGGAAATTCCACTTAAAAATTTTGTTCTTTAACTGTGAATATAAACAAAAACTGAAATGGATTGTCCAGATTGGTTGTGAATTCTCCCGTATTGGATCTATTCAAAACTCAACTGGACACATCCCTAAATACCTGCTTTGAGCAGGGGGGGCTTGTATCTCCCAAGGCCCCTTTCAGCCTTAACTACTCTACAGTTTTACTGGTGTGTGTTTCTATATTTCTGGGAATAAGTTGATTATACAGCAATCGCCTTGATTATAGGAACTTAACATATATGTAAGTAATATAAAAACAGCCTTCGTGAATGCAAAAAGAGTATTAGGAGAACTTACTTGCCCTTGTGAAGTGTGCTAGTTGAAGCTAATATTTAAGTGCCACTTGGGAAAGTTTCTCTAGCTCATAAAATACAGCTCTATTCTACAGAGGAAGTGCAACAGAAGCATATATTCTATATTCAGATATCAGACTAGTTTATCAGTCACACAAATCAGTATTTATATTTCCTAAACAGTGAGAATATAGCTCTGGACTTGAGCAATTATACAGTGAGAAGTTGCTCCTTGCTGGTTTAAGTAAAAGAGAAATATGCAGCACTTGCTAGATCCTTCTCCAGGATCATCTCAGCCACCTCCCCCAGGCTCCTGTGCTTCCCAAAAGAAATTCCCATGCAGTGGCAGTCATTGCTCTTCACCTCTCCCCTTAGACAGTCCACAGCCACCCAACGCTAAAATACCTTCACTGTCTTTTGGATTTATTGGGCTGTTTTCAGACTGTTTGGTGCTGGAGACTGTGTACTTTGTTTCCCTGCAAGATTGCTTTCTAGCAAACAGTCCCTCTAAACTGCAGAGCATTTTTTGCCTTCTCTTCCACCTCTTTTCTCCAGATTGACCTAAAATCCATAGAAGTGACAAGAAAAAGTTTTGCACAGAACACAGTGCTAATAGAGCAGGCTGATAAACTTTGATCATCCATTTAAATGGAGCACCAAGGAACAAAGATATGGCTACTTCTCAAGACAAAGCAATTTTTCAAGAGTGAATTCCAAGCAGGTGGTAACTAAGCAACAGCTCACCTGTACAGGGACTTTGATCACTTGACAAAGCAGATCAGAGCAACACAAGGGAAAGAGGACTAGAGATTACAAGAAAAAAAAGCCTTTTCTTGGCCTATCAGAGAGAAAGATGGAAAATAGCCTAGGAGATGCAGCAAAAAGGAGCCTGATGATTTGAGGAAGAGAGCAGCTCAAGAAAGGAGCTCCTGAACATTTTAGTAACCATACTTTATACTTTGAACAGCTTATTTTATTTCAATATTTCTGTTGCTTCACCCAGTGATGACAGAAATATTTAGGGGAACAAAGAACAGTTCCTCTTCCTCACTCCAGGATTGAAAAAAACCCAGTTTTTTACCTTTGCATGGCCCATGCAGTACCCATGTGAAAGAGACCTTGGCCAGTGAGGAAGAAAAAGATGGGCATGCAGAACTTCAAAGAAGCTGCAGGGACAAAATAGCAGCAAAGCTGGGGAGAAGGCTGATGAAGCCTAGGGTGAAACTTGCTTCAGTATCTAGTAACCAGGGGCACATACTGAATTAACAGGTACAAAACTCAGGGAAGAAGAAAAAAATATTAGGCAATTGCACATTGAAAATAATCAATATATAGGAGATGAAAGTATTTTGCAAAAATAACAGCTAGAGTATATCAAAAACAATGGAGATGGGCAATAAAGAACAAACAGATGGCAGGGGGAAAGAACAATAATCATTTTCAAACACCTCACAAATCCATTGATTGTAAAGTTCAATTTTATCTCTTGAGGCTGGCAATAAAATAAGTATATCTCATCATTATTACTCCTCTATCTGCATATTGCAGAACTGTTCTGATGCTGCCTCCCATATGAATTAAAACTGCATTTGCCTTCAAAGGAAGTTGAAAATTTGTCATGAGGACAAGATTAGAGCCTGGATTTGTAAGTGTTTATTTTTTGTTGGGAGCACCTGAACTGGCCTCAGACAGGAAATGAATGTGGGCAATAGTCAGACTGGTACTTTTTCTGAGGAACCTTGGTATCCTTTTCTAGTGCTTAAGGTCGCTCCACTCCTGAGGGAAAACAGGGAAGAACATTTTAATTAAAAATGAACATCCACAAAACTTTATAAGCCATTTTTGCAATTTCATTATTCCAGCTAAAGAAGAAAGATTCTAAAATATTATTAACATCCCTTAAAATATTTATTAAGGGAGATTTAAATTAGCTGTCTGAGTCCAGCTCTATTGTAGTGATTCCATTTCTTTGGTATATCCAAGGTAAGGACTAAAATAATGTTTAAATAACAGCAAGAGCATTGATGATGCAACTGAGTGTTAGAGGTTCTGATTAACATTTTATTTTCCTCAATAACTGGTAATTATTAAAGTACAGAGTTTCTCCTTATTAAGGCCAGAGTCCACTCAAGATCCTGGGGATCCTGAGCTGTTGTTTTTTCTTTGTGAGTTAAGAACAGCTGCAAATGACAATGATACAGCATAAAATGTCTTGTGTGTGGTGAGTACAATTAAAGATTTTCTCTCTGCATTTGTTTGAAGACTGACAGTTCAGCCGACAGAGCAGCCAAGTTTATGCAGTTTTCTGTAAGCTCATTGACAGTTTTCTCTGAAACTCTTTCTGGCTCTCTTCATCAGGTAAAATCCTGAACCTTTGTCAGACAGCTCTTTCAAGAGCAAACAGAATGAGGAGTCCAACCATGAGCAGCTATGAAGTCTCATTAAAAAAAAGCCTTTCACACTCTGTTGTCCTTGTTCTGTATTATAATGATGGTTTGCCATAAAGTGCAAAGAAATGTTATTCTAATGAACAGAGGAGAGGCACTACTGCACTGAGGCATGATTAACGAGCTGAAGTCATTCATGAAGTCATTTTACATGTCTGGCTGGTGACCTTTGAATTTGAATTGTGTGTAAAGTATAATAGGAGAAATTATTTGCTTAGCATACAATGTATTCATGGTTTAACAAAGGGATTTGGAATGGGTTATGGTGTGGGAGAAAAGGCAATCCTGACACAAAGTGAGATTACTTCTTCCTTCCTCTCTCCTGTTCCATCCCCAGCTTCAAATGCAATTGAGGGCCTGTTCTGTTCCATGAGTTCCCCCCATGGCTATGAGCACTTGCTCACAGGCCATCACCTGACAGAATACCCTTCCCTTGGCAAGGCCAGGGAAACTGGAGAGCATGCAACAGCTGAGGGCGATTCTAACCCTATCTGGATTGCCAGATGACACAGAAGAAAAACAAGGAAATTAAATTTTCTGTTTAGATGGTTAAACTCCATTCTTTAGACCACTTCAGAGGGCCCATGCTTCTCCAGCCTGCGTACCAGTGACCCACACTGTCAGAAGTAGCCAGCAGCTACTTCCCCTCATGTGGGGTGGAGACAGTACAGGCTGTACTCCTATAGAAATTACTGGAATTGCTTCCACTTTGTCCAGACTGTCCTAGTTTCACTAGGATACCTGGGAACCACAACCCTCATAAGTTTACACAAAGCCAATGAAAGCACAAACCTCTACTTGGCCACTTTCATACATCCCACATGGGATCTGCTTTTGTGGGACTGAACAGAGGAGCCTTTGTTCAAAATCTTCCTGTCTACCAATTCCTTCTTCTGGCCCTTCTTCTCAGCATGTGAGATGCACCTACTGGCTATAGAAAGCATAATGAGGTACAAGCTACACCCTGGTGAGGCTTCAAAGAATTCCTGACCAAGCTACACCCTGGTGAGGCTCCAAAGAATTCCTGACCAAGTGAGCAAGGTGCCAGCTGGTGCCAGGAACATCTCTCTCACAGCAGAATGAGAGGCACACCCACTTGTGCTAAGAGCTGCAGTACTATTTCCTGTACATTTTTGAATATAAATGAAATTACCAAAGCTGATAGCAGGCAGGATGTGAAGGAGGCAATGAGAAAGGATCAATTAACTACTTTGTTCAAACTGTAATGATCAAAATGACAAATGATCAAAGGCAGCAAAGAACACTACATGTGGCGCTGCAAGAATTCAGCTGTTCTCTTATACACTGCTGCTTCCAGTGTGAGGTAAAAATGGAAATTCTACCTGCTCTGGCATCTGCAAGAAGTAAGGAGAGGACAGAAGCTAAAAATACTGTAACCTAGTTTGAAAGTTAAATATTGCTCTAATACTGTACATGGAGAGGAAGTAAGTGCCTTTGTTACTGTTTTCTGATTCTACTACATTTTCACGCATAAATAAGAAAGAAAAGTTAATTAGACCTCAACCTTGAGTACTCAGCTGAGAATTTTTCCTCTCCCCCTGCTATCTTTTAGTTAAGAGAGCCCTTTGCTTTTAAACTGTGCAAGCTTGCATTGCACAAAATGGTTTAGGCATGGAATGAAAGATATTTAGCACTTTTCAGTCTCAAAACCAGAAAGAGTAGTCAAGTAACAGGAAGAGAAAGGATTAAAGAAAGTCTCTCCATACTTTTTAGAGTATCACTAAGAATGGGCTATTACAATATTAGCTTGTACTTTCATACCTTTTGTTGTGTGTAAATGAATTAACAAGAGAAAACCCTATTTCTTCCCCTTCCCCTGCAAAAATAGTGTCAAATTCTTACAATCAAACTCCCTTTAAAATTTTCCACCTACTTTTGTTCAGCTTTGGATTATAGAGCTTCCTTTGAACTACTGCCTACATTATTGCCACAGTATCATGAAAACCTTAACTGCTATAAGACAAGTACCATTAAAAGAAGCACTTTTGTGTCCTCCCTCTCTGCAGCCTCAACCAGTACTTTCTTTCCTTCTTTTGTGATGGAGTATTTGCAGGGTTGGATGGTGAGCCAGCCCAGCAAACCTAACTGTATCAAATTTAATTCAGCCCTATTTTGCCAGGATAATTTTAAGCCAATTTCCCCCCCTTTCTTGTCCATTTCTGTGCCAGCAGAAGCACATGAAGGAAGTCAGGAATGAGCTGCTGGGGTCAAGGCAGGTTGGGAATGCTTCCCAGAGCAGTGGAATTGGCTTAAACTGACTTAAAGTGATGGTTAACCCACAACAGTTGTAACCACACCAGATATTCCAACATCAACCCAATAAATTATTCCATTAAAAAGTCTAACAAGAGTGACATCATCACACAGAAAACTTCAATTTTTTTATAATTCTGTATTTTCTGACAAGGGGAGTGACAGGGAAACTTTTTCAACAACCACCACTGGGAAGTATTTTCAACACACAATATAGAGCTGCACAGGTTTTAAGCCACTTACAGTGCCAGAGAGCATGGACAGTCCTGTGACAAGAAGTAAAAAACATACTTATTTTCCAGAGAGCCCCTCTAGAGTTGTCAGGCTCTCTCAGCAGACTGAGCAATGCCACAGTACAGGGAGGCAACATGACGAGCCCAAGGAGCTGGTATGACAGCTGTGAATTGAGAATTCACTTGTGGGACACTACACCAGGGATTAGTTTTTTCTTTCCATGGTATGGAATAGTATAGTTTAGATTGTCTAATGAGAGCAGTAGAAGAGCTAAGTAGGATTTGATATTTTGCCTAATGAGGTATGCAAAAAATTGCTAATGGATTTAATCTGCATAAATTTTTTTCTAGCATACATATTCCCATGCACCCACTCACACTCACTCTAAAACTCAATTGCTAATGATGAATTTCATTTGTTCCCCCATCAGAATTAAGAATATTTAATGAATTGTAATGTATAGCTAATTGTCACATTCATAACTTACTTCTTGTTTATATTGAGGCTGGATGGGGGAAAAGGGGTAGCTCCTTATTGCAGCTGTACCAGGGCAGAGTAGCAAGCACAGTGTAAACACAGGTGCTTGAAGATGAGGCTTGCAACAATTGCATAAACTCTGCTGAGTAACCAAAGTTTGCACTTCCTAGGAAAGATTTCTTTTCTAGAGGTACAAAGCACTTTTAAAACATAATATCTTTCCCTGTAGGACTACATATATTAAATATGATAAGAACAGAGCACTGACAAACCCTTAGCAAATCTGGGAATAAACATGTAAGCAATTCACTGTTACCAAGTATTCATTCTATTGCCAATTCACTGAATTTTCCACAGAATAGAGGGAAAACAATAAATACTTTCCTCAGCAAAGGAAATGCATGCAATGCATGGAATATTACATGTATTTTCCTTCTGGGGTGAAAAAAGGAGAAAGAACATACCCAAAGTGCAATTCAGCTGTATGAGCACAAATCTATTCTTGGAATGGTGGGAAGATACGCATTTCTCTCTCAAGTATCTCAAGTCTCCCAAGTCTCTTGCCAGTGGCAATAATAGTGGATTTGTTTCTGAACTATAGAAAATCCTCTTGCATTGTGCAATTATCCCATCATCCCAGTCAGTGAGCATTTCTCTTATGTGTCTCCTTCCAGACAGACTGAGTGGTTCCTAAACACAATTACCCTCTGAAGTATTGCATTACTAGATGCATAAAATTAAACATCTTGCTGTAGGATTACTCCTCCTTAACTGTGTTACCAAGAGGTTTCCATTCACTAAAACAGCACTGTGAAACTGTCTGTCTCTATGAGTAAAGGAGGAGTTGTGAACTAAGCAGTTCAAGAAGCGGGCAGCCTTAGAGAAGCTACTTACAGAATCAATGTTTATGGCAGGAGCTAAATGATCTTTAAGGTCCCTTCCAAGCCAGTGCATTCTATGAATTTGGCCCATTCTTGACCAGTTAAATCCTAATTTAATTTCTGTAACTCCTTTTTGTCTTTGGTGAAAACCACTTTTTTCATTTTGATGGTAGTCAGCACATCTAATATAAATAACTAGCAAGGCATCTCTGGACTGTTCATTGAACAAAGGTTTGAAAGGCAAGAAGAAGGAAGAAGAGAGAAGAAATTAAAATGAGTGAGCATCAGTGAGCTGGTAGAGGTTTCAACAAGCTCTGCCACAGCAGTAGCTCTGGATATCCCCATGGGCCTAAGCATAAAAACACAAGTACAACAGAGAACAGATAGGTAGAAAATGGACAAAAACACAGCTAGAGATTTGAAACAGATGAATGCAGCTACAGGTTTCAAAATAAAATATTTTTGGACTTGCTGAATGCAACCATTCAATATAACTTACAAAGATTTGTATTCATTAGCAACATACATCCCCAAATCTCTTTTGGAGCCTATTGTAACCTGTATTCTGTCTTTCCCTCTTCTTCCCTATAAATTTATATGTCAAATTTCCTAAAATTTAATGCAGAGCTTGCTTGTCAAGTAAAATACCTCAGAAATGCTTTATAATGACAAAACTACATTAAATATAATACCAGATCACACTACTTGTACCTGAGGCTTATTTCCTGAAAAACATAGACTATTAGTATTCCCATGATTCAATAGCATGCAATATTTTTATTTACACTTAGCTTGTATAATCTAGTGTGTCTAAGAAAATCATTTTACATAGAAACTAAAACAATAAGAACAGATTTAAACAGTGATATTATGTGTCCAGAAACTATTACATCTCAGCTGACAATAAGAACTTCTTTCCTGAGCTACCTATTATCTATTCAGGAGACTGAAATAACAGGACCATCTGGCTACTTGCAATAAAGGTTACAGTGCTCACCTCTGCTGTCCCTGGTCTGTGCAGAGACGAGCATGGAGGTTTGATATTCCAGATATGTCAGGCTTGTGAGGCTGAGCAGTTGCAGTGTTCCTACTATACAGGAGTAGGGGACAGTTTATTCCTGTCTTTAACCAGCACATTTCAGGACTTCAGTTATTTGAATGCCCTTCATCAGTGAAGTTATTCCATAATAAAGGGCAAGAATTTCAGATGAAATATGAATGCAGAGTGACTCTGTGGACACCTATTTTGAAAGCATAAGTCACCTTCAAAGTTGGAATCACAGGGAGATAAGAGTTTCTTATTTTTGCAAAACAGGCTGGTATATCCATGTCATACATGACATTTGTGACAGTGGTTTACATATGGAAGTTTTTTTGGGAGAAGATGATATGAGCATAGTAAATTAATTTATTATGAGTTGTTGGTCCATATTTCGAATGGAAAAGTAAGTAATACATGAAAATTGCTTTCTGGTTTCCATAGCCCAGTCCATTTTTAGCAAACACTTACATGGGCTGGCTTGGAATAGACCATGTAACAGTTTTGTCCCAGGCTGTAAAAGCAATTCTTTCATAAGTGCTGCAAATTACATTATTTGTTGTTTAAAAGAATTTAAATTGTTTACAAGGCTTTTAGCTAAAGTTCTTAGAAGTAATATTTGCAAATACTTTGTGATATGCAATATTAATATGTTTTTCTATATAATAAGAAGGTATTGCAGATATAATAAATACATTCTAATTATGAGCTACATTGGTGAGCCTGCCAATTCCCACTGAAATCACAAGAATTAGATGACTTCAGAAACATAAAAACTCTGGATTCCAAATAATTAAGTAGTTAGAAAAGAGGCCGAGGCATAACTGATATCTGGCTGAAGGGTTAGTGTGAAGAATTCTTTTAAAAAGTATTTTATGTTCTGTTAATTTTATGTATTAAATGCCACTTTAGGAGGTTTGGGAGTTTAGCTGCACCAACTGGCTTTCATTGAATTAGAAGAGAATCCTCTCATGGCAGCAGGAATGTAAATCCAAAAGAGTAGATGAGGAGATACCTTTCTTTTAATTCTTTGAGTAAGCCACTGTCACGATAAATTATAGGAAAGAAACCCTGGAGCTGTGTCTTTTCTTTTTTTTTTCAACAACTAAGAACTTCAGAAAGAAGCCAACTAGGTCATAGCTAGCCACAACACAGTATATCAGTGTTAGGCAAATTATATGTAAGTAGGTTAAGTGATTCCATATATTCAGCAGCTTCTCTACTGACCATGTACAATGATGTGCACATGCCTACACTGGAATAATTATATAGTTGCAACATTATTCAGATCTGGAACATCCAGGAAGGGTACATGGAAACACCTCTGGGACTTTCCGTGAATAAGCAAACTGTTACATTTTGTGATGTTTAAGACCAAATACCTGACCTAAAGATTGACAGAACACTGCAGCATGGCTGGGGACCCAACAGGCCAAGTACAGAAAACTTATTGGAAATGTTTATTAAATTTCTACATGGGCCTATCAGATATGTCACAGAAGGTTATGTCATTCAGGTTTCATTGTATCACATCATGCCTGTTAAATTGTAATGGTGCCTGACTGGCAAAACTGAATCTAGAATAAAATTTGATTGTGTCTTACCTATTTGGGGATTTTGAAAAGCACAGCAGATTATATGTCCTTTAAAGTGTTGTAACTTTCACCACGAACTTCTTGTCAATTTGTTCTTCATCTGAAAAGAAGAATATTCACAAGTGAGTGCCATGTATCATACAAACATGCAGTAAATTGAGACCAGACAAAATTATAAAGTCCAGGTAACAGATGAGCTGTGTTTATAAGAGTGTCTGAGGATCAAATGATGACTGAAATAAGATACTGAAAGTTGTGAGCTTTACCACTCAAGCCTTCAAGCAGCAGGACAGGCATAACAGGTTCCCCAGGACACACTGAAGTCATAGCATCACACAGCTACACCTATGTATCTGACAGTTCTACTTAATGTTTAAGTTACCAACACAAACTTTTATTTTTAAAGAGTGTCAACGCTTAATGATTTTATTTGTAATTTTATGCATTAAACAGTGAGTTTGAGGTCCACAGGATCACTACCATATTGACTGAAATAGGGCCTGAGTGTGCCTTTCTTTGCTCTTATTTTCAAGGCAGTTAAGCCATGTGTGCTTTCACACCACTAAAACAAAAGCTTTCAGAATTGCTCAGATGGAATTTAAAAATATTTTACCTTTTGTTTTTTCCTATTAAAAAGTATGTTTTACAGGTTGATTGAAATCAACTTGCAAACTATTCTAATGCTGGTGTGTTTCATGTTGTGTTACTGGGCTTTAAAGCTGGGGAATCATCCAAACCACAAAAGATTTTCTGCTTCAAAATCTTTTTGCCACCAAAATGTGTAGTTTTGACAGGTGTGCTTTTTGAGCAATCTGAAGAGAGTTTACAAAAATGGAAATGCCAGTTAGAGAGCAATACTGAAATTCTCTCCATTGCATACAGAGGTTTGAACCCTGGAAACAAAGTCTGAATACAGTGCTTCACACGTTGCTGTTATGGATGTCCTTTGTTTGAAAAGAGAAAGTGGCTGCCTGTTTAAATCTCACACACAGGCATGAACACACACTTTGTATGTCACCAAGTAAACCCCAGAGTTCTTGGTTAAATAAAGCTCAACACTGGAATCTAATAAAAATGGTGAACATATCTCAAATAGCAGCCACATTATGGTAGAAACCATTGCTGTCTCTTAAGATCTGCAAGTAATTAATGTCTTTTAAATTAAAAGCATCCCAGAAGCATTCAAAGATAAAGCATTTTCCTTTCAAGTGAATACCTATTATGCAACATATTAAAAGGACCAGATTTAGCTCATGTCCTTCTAAACACCCAAAATGTATAAAACAAAACAGGAATGTAGTCTAGCCACATGCTAAAATCGTGCAAGCAATACAATAATTTAATTTATTTTTATAAAGGATTGTTTTTCTGTATTTTGCTTCATTTGTAGCTATTTTACCATTATATAAGACAAACTCATGCTTCCAAAATTATCTAATTGACACTGAGGACTAAGGGTGTTTAGAAATGCCTTTTTCATGACATTGCCACATCTCCATTGGAAAACAGGAAAACACACAATAGATGTACTCATGAGCTGAGAATAAATGCTTGAGGAAAAAAATTAAATGGTGAGTGTCATTCAATTTGGCACTCAAACTACTTTTCACCTCTTCTAGGAGGCTGACCTTGTCATACCATAATGAAGAACGTGAATGATACCCCTTTTTCTGTCTCTATTTTGCTGCTAGGAATATTTTCCCAGTGTTTCTAGCACTGAATACTATTTGGTGTTATAGGTAGAGCAAATGAAGAAACCTATTTTAAGAATAAAATGTTGCTCAATAGAAGTAAATGTGACTCATTCTAATAAAGAAAAACTTTTTAAGTATTCAGAGTGAATTACAGGTAATCCTATTTTTAAATTAAGTCTCTTACTACTTACAAATACCTGATTAAACACTGATGCATAACACTTGCTCTTCCTTCTTAAATTCAGACATCTACTTCATTTACATGCAATATTTTAAATGCATTTATTTAATACAATGCCTACCTCTGTACTACAAATTGCTTTTACTTGTCATGAATTCTAATGCTCATTTTTTATTCTGCTTTGAAATATCCAGCTACCCTTGGCTTTCTTTTCTCTCAGGCTTTGATATATTGCAATCATTTCCCCAGGCAGCAATCAGTGTTGATAAAAGAGTTTGAAACTCAATTCACAAACACATAGCATATTTGTGGGTAAGAGAACTAGTACTTTATTTCCACTGTGTATCAAAACAAACACGGGAATACTGCTTCCAACAGAACTGAGTTCACACAGCAAGGAAGACATACTGTGGGTTTCACAAGTGGTGCTGATTTACAGCATTTAGGGGGTTATTTTATTTCTGGAGATAAAGTTCTATATGCGCAACTAGCAGCAACACATCACCTTCAATCACAGAAGTACACATTGATGACATGCCTTTTTGTGGTGTTCCTTCTGCTTTTTCCCTGGTCTTTCGCTCCCCCCCTCCTGCACTTGTCCAGCATTTTCTGCTCTTCTAAACACATTCCCACAGAGGCACCACTGGTGTTGCTGAGGTGCTCAGCTGTGTCCTGTGCTGGCATGCTCCAGAACATCTGGAATCAGCCCTGTCCCACATGGAGCTGCTCCACAGAGACCCCACAGCTGAGCAGGGACAGGTGGGACCCACAGGACCCTCAACATCATTTTGCATCTGGCAAATGTTCCAAAAAAAAAATCCCTCTCAGCCACACAAAACACCGCTGTGACATCAGCCAGGACTCCCATGACACCCCCAGAACCACACCTTCCTTTGACAAACAATAGAAAAGCCCAACCAGCCCCTCAAAAATGCTAATCACAGTTGCATTTTCCCTTCTCTCAGCAATAGTAATTGATTATGAAAAGAACTGTTTTATGCTAGTGCATCTGTAGTCCGTATTTCAACAGCATTTCACATGTGCTGTAAACCAAATTGTCTCACCCACAGCCTTCCAAAATAACAGATGAAAACAATAATGCATTAAATTACAGAATTTTGTTGGGTTTTTCCAAGAAACTTCTGTGATGCACACAGTGCAAAGCAGACTACTAATCTGATTAAAAAGATGGGCAAAATCAGAATATAGGACAAAGTATTCAACAGTGTCAGGCTGTCTTACACCCACTGTGATGCCTCCACATACCTGAACCATTCTGGAGAATATGTTGTAAATATACTACAGAAAGCCCTCCAAAGGTAAAATAAAATAAAATCCCCTCAGGCAAGAACAGCAAGTCTGCCTGGCTCTGGAAAATGCTCTGGCCCTGTGAGTGCCCGTTTGGTAGGAGCACAGTCAGTACCGTGCCCAGAGCACAGACCAGCTGTGCCACAGGAGCTTCCTGGAGAAAGGGCAGGTATTTAAAGTGGTTAAAAGGACAGCTTCCTTGAGAGAGGGATCTGGAGTACAGTTATGACTTTGGATTCACAGTGAACCTGTAGTTCTGTGTTCCAGCTGCTTTCCTCTGGGTACATTTTCATTTGTATAAATGATTGGCAACCTAAAACCTGCTGGTATTGACAAGTAATAGGAACTGTACTTTAGAATCCTATACTCTAAGGATGTCCATACTGACAAGTCATTTTAGAGATACACAGTCCTCCCGACTTTTTAGGCTTCTGAGAAGGAGCAGCGGAGTCCAGTCAAAGAAGCCCTCCAGTTTTCCCATGTTCTTACCAATGGGGAGCTTGATAAAATGTTTCCAATCACTTGACCAGGAAGATACAAATGTAAGTCAACTTTGCAAGGGGATGGATCCCTGTTCTCAGCTTTACTTTCTTTTTAAAGTTACAGCATATGCAAATTAGGTAGAACTAGTAAACTTTGAGGAAGTTACCAACACAATCAGAAGCTGAAACTCAATGCTTCTAAGATTTATTCTGTACATGTGTCTCCTAGCACAAACATTTCACATCCTGGCCAGCTTGGGAGATGAGGTCAACATTCCTAAGAGTCAGGTAAATGCCAGTGGAACCTTTCTCAGGCACATCAGATTGGAACACACACCAATAGCAATCACACTTATAAACCTCACTCAATTACAGGCTTTTCAGCTCAGGATGAAAAACATGCCTGCCCTAAAGAAATGCATTTAGGCTTTCTCATTTCTGAGTTGTGAAAGAATTATGTCAGCCATCCATTATTGATCTCCTCAGGAAAGACAGCATAAAACAAAGCAGCTCTGAAGATACTCACACAACAGGGTTGGGCTAACTTGCCATCTTCACTTAGTGATATCTTTACTTTAGAAAGAGGTCATCTTTTAGGAATACAGAGATATGCACCTTTAAATGAATAGCAATTAGTCTTAGTTTTTAATACAAGCATTCAGGACATGTCTGAAAAAAACCATAAGACCACTTCAACTTTCTGATTGATGTGAGATGGTATAGGCACACACCACTTCTGCAGCCTCCTGGGACACAAAAACCAACTTTTGCAAGACAATTCTGCACGGCAAGAGACATTAAAGCACTTCTAGCAAATCACCAGTACAACTTTCCTGCCTATTTGCAGGGAAAACAGTAAAAATGTTATTATGTCATACTTTCCTAGGATACACTCCCTCCCCCCCTCCCAGTTTTTACTTAACTTTTACTCCTGTTAAATAAAACTTATTTCTTACCTCAGAAGACATCTCATCCCAGAAAATAAATTAATATCTGTCTACCAATTACCAACACCTTCTAAATCCCTAGAGAAATTTTGCACAGCAATTAGCAACCTTGTGAGCAAATGTGCTCTAGCAGGAGAAGATTACCAGCATCTTCCCTCCCAAGCTTCTTCAAATACCTCAGTCTGCTGAGTCACCCTTTTGATGGGATTCACTTACAAATCATTAGCAAAAATGGCCAACACCTGGATCCTTGTGGTGGTTTGGTTTTTTTTTTTTTTCCGGGGGTGGTGTCTTCACCAGGCATTTATTTAACAAGCTGCAGGTGGGCTTTTGAGGGTAGGGTTGTGAAAAAAAGTTGTTTCTCTTTGCTAAACTATGAGAGTCAGAATATCAGTGTATTTTTTTTTCCTCTCTCTCTCTCCTCTTCTCTCTTTTTTTCTGTTTTTTTTTTTTTTTTTTTTGAAAAGGCTACTTTTATTGTCACGTATGGGATAGATGAGGTTGCACTCAGCAAAGATTACTGGCAACAATATCTTTTTCAAGGGAAGTAACTACCACTGTGCTTGTAAAATTTAGCAAGTAAGGGTAAGGTCAACAAAGCACCTTCTGATAGAGATTTTTAGAATATGTCAGCAAAACAGAACAGAAAATTAGATTACTATTTATGAACAAGTAGCAAAATGTGTACACTGGCAACCTTTTAACTGAATTCTGTCCTTTCCAATGCATGTTCAATTTTTTTTTTTTTTTTTCATGGCAGATTTTCCTCAAAATTGTATTCTGTGTTGGCCTTTGAGTTAGGCAATTATGGTTGGGGGGTTGGGGGATTTTGGGGTTTTTTTTCACTTGTATCTGAATATTGAAAGAAAAATAAAGGGAAGAAGCTTTCTACCAAGGAAATTATAACTTAGATATATTAGCTGTTAAATAAGTCATATTTTGAATAAAATATTTTTCAGCAGCATGAAAGGGATAATATCTAACAAGACAGATATGTTTTAGGAAGACTAGCTATGATAAAACATTGCTGAATGTTTTTTAAAGAAGGTGGTTAGAACATGTAGCTCATGTATTAACTGGAAGCTATCTGGTGCCTATCGACAAAGCCAGGCAAAAGTATTTCTGCCTGAGGAAAGGGAGATTTTTACCTTAAATGTCAGGGTGTGGGAGGGAATCTCATTGCTGAAAACCTTCCTACCTCTGATCAGAGTGGATTCCACCTTACTGGAAAGAATGAGACTCTGGCACAGGAGGATCACCAACATTTCCCATTATTGAGTAAAGGAGGACAGTATGTGTGTCACTGTAGGGTTGAGGTGGGAGGAGTGGCTTTCCCCTCTCATACAGACCCAGCCGGGGCTGCTTCATGAGCCTGGGCTCACCCAAGGAGTGGCCCTGGTACCCAGAGCAGCTACCAGGACTCACTTCTGCCACATGGAGGTGGCACTTGGACCTCTTCAGCCCCCAAGGTGGGAGTGCTGAACTTAGCTCTGGCTGTGAGCACCAAAGTGTAGAATTTGCAGAGATGCATTGTCTGGAAAACTTGCCTCATGTCAAAGTGCAAATATTACTGAGAAAGAAGTTTCTATAAGGGAATCAATTTATTCCTGCACACACAAAAAAAAATGCTTTTGGGGAATAACAAGGCAGTGCTTGGGACCAATAGATTCTTTCACTTAATCGGCCCATGATTTTGGTTCAAGCCTATTAGGCTGGGAAGGCTCCCCTTAAACACCTTCCAATGCATTTATAAAATTCTCCTTTGCTGTCACATGAATGAGAATCGTGACATACTGAGACTAACTTGTATTTGCATTTTAGCTCTTGCCTGCCTGCAAATGCAAAGAGGGACTGCATGCATGATGGTGTGCATGCAGATGTAACCACCCCATTTGCATGTGTACATTTGACATTGTACTTATGCAAATCAGGATCAAAACAGAGATATCCTTTTGAAAATACAGAAGGAAAAATGCACTCAAAAGGAAAAATACAATAAATAGGAAAAATTCAGAGAATTTTGGAATCTGAACTTGTGTTTGGAAACAAATATTTTGAGTTATCCTAGCAAATAAAAGGGAATACAAGCACAATAAATCTGAAGAATCAAAATATAAAACCTCTTTCTACCTTCATATACTCTAAATCTACTAAAGTCACCAGAATTACTAATCTAAATTAATGGTAGTTGGTAATTTATTAGTTATGAATAAACGCAGAGTAGTATTTCACTACTACAGAAGCCTTCTGCTCTGGTGAATTAAGGTGTTCTGTAGGCTGCTGAAATGCTCAGGATATTTAAATCATCACATCATAGTTACTGATAGTCTGGAACCTTAAACTTAGGGGTCAAATCCAGAGCCAATTCAACTCAATTAATTTAAGGGCTCATACACGCCATATTATCTTTCTTTTTTTCCTAAAAATCTCTGCCTTAGAAGACATTAAAAAAAGGGCCTTTTTGGTATTTTAAATCATCTTGAAAATAAAATTACTTAGAAAACCTCTGAAAAAAAAAATTATTTACTGTTTTGACTGAATGGAACATCAACAAGCTCAGTAATGAAAGATAGTAAAATGATGTATTTACTCACAACATTGTAATCACATGCTTAAAATTATCCAGCTAGTAAAATCATCTGTTTCCTACCATCTGGCCTGTGTGCAAAGAAATAAAAGAGGATATTAAAGGCAGAAATTTACTATTTGAGCCATAAACAAGACTTTACACATGATAAAGTTTAGTATTCTTATATTTAAGCCTTTGTATTGTTTAGATTTAAGGATAGGGAGAAGCTGGTCCAGTGAAGTACCTGAAAATTGCCCTACAAATGAAGAAATCAAACACATGTGGATCATGGATAAAACACAAGGAGAAAACAGAATTATGTTTCCATTTACACTGCCTCAGACACTGGAACTAGTGCAGCAGAGCCACTCATGCATTTGTGGGAATTTGCTGTAAGAGATTCTCTGACATGAGCAGGTCTTTGTGGAATAAGAATATTAAAATGTCTAAAAAAATATTTTACTAATGTAGAGGTGTCAAAAATTCCCCAAGCCTGAATAATTCCTCCCTGGAAATCTGAGCTCTGATTAAGTGTCAACAAGTCTAAAGGATGAAAGCAATTACTGCCTTCCTTTGCTTTTCACTAAATATCAAACCCAAAGCTGCCCAGGAGTGTTTGTTGCACTGGGTGTCTGTTACAGTGTGGCATCTTTCAAAAGGCTTTCTGAACATGAAATAGATAAGTTTGAAAGCAAAAGGGAATATCAGCAATGTTCTTATTGTTGAAACAAACAAACAAGCACTCATTGAGAACCCACCTTGTTATAATCTGCCATACTTATTTGTCTGTTGATAGTTCTGCAGCAGGCCATAAGGAAACACTAAAAGGATCTCCTTAAATTTCCATTCTGGGAACCATTGAACAGTCAGCCACAAGAATTACCAAAACAGTCCTCTGGATTAGCAAGAAACATGTTGTCTATGATACAAGTAGATTGGTTCTCTGTTTGTAAAGCCCCAAACACAGAAAGGACCAGTCCAGTGCTACCATGATAAAGAGGAAATTTGGTCAAATCACACCTTGTATCACCTGTTTTAACACAACCTCCAGTATCTCAGGAAGACAGTCTTATAGCTCTTCTTCTCCTCATTTGTTAATCAGAATTTCTGTTTCTCACTACCAATCTTTTCCTTTAAACTACTTAACTCCTTGCACTGAAAAGAAATCTATAAATTCCATTTCAGACAAAATCTATTCCCAGCTGTTATCCTCCAGCACTATTCTCACATTCTCTTCTCATACACACAAAAATCTCTCTGACCCCTCTCTCTCTCTCTTTTACCTTCTCAAAAAAATAAATATATAACCAGCCTTCAGCTTCCCTAGTGTCCCTTCCATGGTCACTGGTTACCAGGGAAACCAGATACTATGGTAACTCAGGGATGACAAATCATTCCTTAAACTCCAAACTATATGTAAAGTCCTCATCCCTTTCTTCTCTAGGTGATGAAGTGGCAACAAAAATAATGGCAGCAAATCCCCATCTTTACTCATTTAGTCTTTTAACTATGTAAATCTGTATTTTCCCCATGCACCCCTTCCAGCTTTTTAAGTGCCCTGCTATTTTTAGAGCCATTTCATGCTCAGTCCAGGTTGTTCTAAATTAGACCTGAGTGCTCTCATCATAGCTCTAATTGCGTTTTTTTGGATTTGTTTTTTTTTTTTTTTAATGTCTGAAATTATTCCAGTTCAAAGTATAGGGATGCTCTTTTCAGCTGGAGCAGAAAAAAAACCTCCAAACCACATCTGATTATTTTCTGAGACTCAAAACTATCACAGTCCAATATCATAGTTGAGATTTCTGTCTCAAAGGTGAGTTTATGCAGAGTCTCTGATGTCTAACCAAAGATTAATTTTGTTGTCTTCCTTGGGTAAGGATATGACAACAGTTCTCTCGCTCTCAAATATCTAACACTCATTTTCATGAAATGTGAAGATACCCAATCTCTGTGACTTTCACTCATGCCAGATTTGTTTGAAATTGGTCAACAAGTTCAAATGTTATAAAGGAGGCACATGCCAAGGGTAGGGTCACAAGGATGCCACTTTTTAGGAAAGCTTCAAGCCAAAAAAACAGAACTAACAATTTCTAGGTTATCAGTGTTCCAGAAATGCTTATTCATTCTTGAGAAAATAAAAACAGTGCCATCATCCAGAGCCTTCCATGGAAGAAATTTTATAGCACAGTTGATCTTAAGACTATTTTAAAAACTTAAGTTAATGCTAGCAAGAATATTATGTATTAATCATGCGTACATCACAGAAAGTATACTTTTAAATTCTACTCTCATTGCACTCCGTGGAAATGGTAGGTGAAAAACCTCCAAAGCAGCCAGTAAACACTTAGAAGACATCAATTCCTCTTGCTTCCACCTCTGTGGGTTACATGTTCTGTCCAACTTCCAGGTGAGACAACTGATGGAAAGCTCTGTTTTAAAGTATCATTTACAACATTAGGAACTTTTTTCTTGGCCATATCCTTAAGTGTCTCTGCCTCCTGGGGTGTTTCACCTTGGCTCATTTGCTGGCTGACTCAGATCCTCTGGTCACTCTAAAAATAATGGTATTAGCCTGGACAGCCCAAAGTCAAAATCCAGTCCAAAAAGAAGAGATACCACATTGATTTTATGAGACCATACTAGGATTTAAGTTACTGTCTCCAAAAGACTTGTCTAACAAGCAGCACATGCCCCTACAATGAAGCAGCTCTTCAGTTCCCAGTCAGCCCAGTGTTGGAATCTGATGTCAGAGAAAATTTGTTCCAGCAGACTGAAGAAAGACACAACTCCCCTATGTCTGGCACTTCTCTGCTTCTCATACCTCTGCCGCAGTTCCCATCTTTGCTAAATAGGACTGCAAATTCTTGCTGTCTAGATAAGAAACTCCAGTACCTTTTTTTTGTAGTTAGCTGTTCAACGTGACAGATTAAAGAATTGTAATGCTTGTCATACAAAGGAGCAAATAGAAACTTTCCCTGCTACAGATCCATATTGAAATCCACACTGATTCAGTAGGACAGCTTTTCTCTTAGTAACTACTGAAAAAAACCAGCTGATTACTGAGAAAATAATCAGTTAAGCTAAAAACCTTATTCTTCTATTGCTATCTCCTCCTCTTATTAAGCTCAATGAGATAGTCAATATCCAAGCATCTGCATGATATATCTGCCTTACAGCCTTTAGCCAGACCATACAGTGCTCACAGAAGGCTGAGTTATAAATTGTGCTGCTACTCCATTTGAGATACCAAGCATCCAATTCCAGAATTTAGGTGCTTCTGAGCACCTAAAAAGTTTACTTGAAACCACTGCCAGCATCAGAACACCAGACTTCCTGTGCCACATAATTGATAGCCCAGAACCAAAGGAACTAAAACCAGAACTGTCTTTATGTAACTTGAGTTTCCTCATTTCCAGCAAACAGCACATCATCTTCAGTGAATGATTCCCTTCTGAAGTTTTAGATCAGGCATACATTTCTTTCTTTTTTTTCCTGCTTGGCATGCTGTATATAACATCCTCAACTGAGTATTTATTTTCCTTTGTAGATCACCATATCTATCCAACAGTGTTGAGAAACCACTCAGAAATATAATATATATAATAATAATATGCAGTACGTTCAAGAACAGCAAATGTTTTAGTTCCAAACTTTCAACAGTTTCAGAAAAACAAATATGGCAGATCAAGCAGATGAGGCACTCTGTGCTTGTGCACCCTCTCAATAAATCGAATACATATGAGATGATAATAAAACCAATTCCTAAATAATGACAGCAAACAGCTTTTAGACTTCAGAATAAGTAAAATGTCTGACAAAGAAGAATGGATATTGGCAACTTCATCTGATTCAAAAGACACAAGGAAAAGGCTGAAGTGATGACTCTTGCTACCTTAAAGAAGTCATTATGAAAGTATCAGCTTTGTTTCTGACAGCTTCCCCAGGCATGACAGTCAAATATTTTTAGTTAAAACATGACTAGCCTTAGTATTTATCCCCTCTTCCTCCCTCCTCTTTTGCTGGACTTTCTTTGAACTGATTCTGATAAAGGAAACTGGTTCCCAAGACACATTAAATTAAAAATTAAGAATTACAATCACACTGAGGAAACAATCCCATACTCACAAAGTAGCCCTGGAACTGCTAGTGGTGACAATAGTAAACAATGCATAGGGGAGGGGCACAGATGCACAGTGGGTGAGGATTTGTCCCTTTGAAAGATTCAAAGCATGGGATCAAAGCACTATTTCAGTTCTCAAAATGCAGTTTGAGCAGTACAGAAACATCCAGAGATCTCTATGGAGAAACATTATTAAATACAGATTTCTTTTGGAGAAGGGGAAATATTTCAAGCAAAAATGTAAACTTCCATAATTGCAATTTAGTGTTGATGCTGTGAGCATGCAGTGAAAGGGGGGAAAAAAGGTGTCCACTTTCTTACACGTTGTCCTTTTTAGTGAAAGTGTCCAATGTTATTTTGCCATTTTAACATGACTAAATTTTAAAGTAAAGAAATAAAGAGAAATCTTTCTGTGCCATATATTTGTAAGACACGACTGTTCTTCCAGCTACCCACATGAAATAGATCCTTTCCTGGCATCCACATGTAGAGGGAATCTTTATAACTTTCAGCACCAGCAGGCAAATCAGAAATACAGGATATTTTACTTTGTACAGTTTATAAATTTTAGCAGTTTGCAGTATTTTAGATCAAACCTTAAAAGAACTAAGGAAGGAATGATGATGCTACCTTTGCATTATTTTTATGATCAAGCTTTAGTATGTTGTAAGGTACATTGCTGAATTTATTTTGTAGTCAAAGCTTGTATCAGTTAGTAAGACTGATTAACCTGCCCTCTCCACCTGCCCAAAAGAACCCTTATGCAAATTGGATTAATTTTTAGAGAAAGAAAAAAAGAACCAAAAAGAAGAACTAAACTCTGTTCTTTAATAGTTACACATAAAAAAGGAGCACATCATAAAATATATACTGTATGCTGTTAAGATACTAAAGTATTCTGCAGCATATAAAAAATTTTGGTTGGAAAGGAGAAATCTTTTATTTCCTGTGACATCATCTATATCTTCTTGAAATAACTGCTGCCCTTAGAGAATTGGCACATGATCAATAGAAGTGGGGAAACCTCATGATCTCCTTCAGCATCCTGAAGGCAGTTGAACAAGTTCTACCTCCTGCAGGACCAGAGCACTGATCCAGTGTATATCATTTAACTCCCCCACGGAATATCTTTTCTTTCCAGTTGCTTCCTATAAACACTAAGAAAAAGCCAGTTTAGTATTCATCCCTTTGGCCTACTTTCCATTTAATATGAATGTGCTTGAAAAGAGTAACAAGTATCTTTTGTTGCATTAGATGTTAGTATTAAAGGAATACTGTCTGTTTCTTACATGGGTCTGTCTCCAGACTGGTTGAAGAAATGAATGATATATCTAAAAATAGCCTGTGCAAAGCTTAACAATTGTGTGAATACTCAATTTTGTGCAATTGGCTAAGTGGGAAATGTATCAAAATCTGGTCTTCACAAACTCACTTGGGATTGTGAAAAACAATATTTTGGCAACACCCACAGAAGGTAGCTCAGGAACAGGCTTTTTCCAGAACACTTGTTCACAAGTTCATTTCTATGATTTAAGAATACTCTTTTGCCAATAACGTCTTACAAACCTCACTGATTAACAAAAGCAAGAGTTGCTGAAGGTCTGCCCTCCCCTTTGCTTATTTGATGGACAGATCTGTGACACCTGAGTGAAAGGCAGAGCCTCCTTCTCTTTAGTTCTCAGAACAGTTCCAAATGCACGTGAAGGACTGAGCCACAGCCTTTGGCAGTTTAGGGATACAGTGCCTGTCAGCCCCACTGGCAAAGTTTAGCAGTGATCAGAAGGTGAGGGGCCAATGTCACTGTGCTCTACTGAGTCTAATAGAGAGAAATTTGGAAACTGCTCTGCAAAAGAGCATGTCAGGAAAGGTATGATTAATATTTTTTTAAATTAACTACTCAGCATAAAAAGGATTGCAGAAAATGAATCCGGAAAAGCAGTCTGTTCATGAGCCGCCACATGTACAGCTTCAGAAATAAAGAGAAAGACCCACAGCCTCCAGGATCCCTCCTTGCTCAGCCAGTCAAGATGACTTATTACACCTGCATACAACAGAGGGGAAAACAGAAAGTAAAATTACTTCATTGATTTTGTTCTGGTGTATGTAAATAACCTTATTGTCAGATCTGCCCTTTCCAGGAGAAAAAAGTTTTGTTCAATTTGCCAGTTGACTTTTTTCCTAAATCTGATTTTCATATTTCACAACTTCTCCACTGAGGACTCAGTAAATAGTAGCATGATTAACTGAAATTGCATTTACTTCCTAATCTATTCTATGGATTATTTCAAAGAGCTTTTAAAGTTTCTTAATAATTTTTTTGTTTCTCTCTAATATGGTGATTTAGGAAAAGACATTCTCTTGAGAGATTTCAAGCATTTCCTGTATTTCTATTTTCTCACCACAATTGTTAATAAAGGCATAATTTTTCTGAATATCTTTTAAGTAAACAAATCTCTAAACTCTTACACATGTTGTATGTGTCTCAATTATAAAACAAATATTTTTTTGAAAGTAAAATAATCTATACACCACTAATTGGAGGAAAGGAAGCACAATCCATTAATCTGTGTATCAGTCTCAAGCCAGTTCATTTTTAAGCTAAAATCAACCAGTGTTAGTGAATGGCTGGGAATATCCATGTGGACAGTCACTGGAGGGCAGAAGTAATAACCAGCCTGTCAGTCATCTTAACTATCTTCAACAAATATTGATTTTGGGGGTAGATGCATACAGTATAATAGGCACACATTTAGAAATGTTAATAAAAATGTGATCTATTGCACTTTTCTCACTAAATACAAAATGCCAAAAATAATCTAAATAATTCTAAGAAAATTGTTTGCTTGGCAAATCCATCTGCAAGAGATGTGGAAATAAATCAAGGGCTCCTTGATGTGACATGGCATATTTAAACTAACAGATCAAATAGAAACACCAGCTACAATTCAAACAGTTACAACTCAGACTCATTAGAGACAAGAAAAGCAAATTCGATAAAAATATTATCTTACTTTGGCCATCTTTCAAAACAAACTGAAAAGTTAGAGAAGTATATTCTCAGTGCTCATGAGTCTAAGTGATGGATTTAATATGAAATAGATCATTTTGCTATATTCTTCATATCTACAGCTAGCCAAAGTAGAGTTTATTTTTTTAATAAGATTCAAAATAATCTTCTCAAACCATTCTGAGCTCCCCTAATAATCAGATTTTATTTATATAGCCAAGACAAAATTCCAGGTAGAATTCTGTGCTCCTGCCTATGATAAATAATAAAAAGATTCAAGGGCTGTGTGTCACTAATTCTGATCTTACAACTTAAATACAGGTTAAGCATTAGACAAGATTCATCTCATATCTTGTCATGATTCCAGGTCAGCCAATGAGCTACTGTTGTCTTTGAACATCTTATTTGTTTTAAAACCGGGTTTGGTTTTGTAAATTTCTATTCCCATATTTCCCATAAGAAATCAACTTTAACAAATGGTAATACTGAGTCAACTGATACTAATTATTTAAAATTATACTAATCACGTGACCAGGTATCTTCAAGATGAAGCTGTAAATACACTGTAAACTTTAGCAAAATTAACAGAGGTTAATTTGAATTATAGATACAATGTCAACTTCTGTTCTGAATCAAATCCATAATATTCTACAGGCTGTAGATAAAACAGTTGGGTAAATAACACAGAAATTGAAATATGCTACAAAGGAGACTCAACAACAAAAAATTGCTACATACAAGATTATAATGCCATCTTAACCCATTAGTTTGTTGTGAAACAAAACACATAAGCACTTTTCAATACCCTCAGATTTTTTCAGACCACCAGCTTCCACAGATTCATCATGAACTTTATATTTTAGTGCTTGTATTTCAAATTTTTGCGTGCTTTCATGGTGCAAGAGATAATTTTAAAAAGGAAAGTACAGAAAAGTATACATAAATTAAAAATTATGAGACATAAATGAAACATAATGGCATGTTCTGCAACCCAGCAAAAGTCAAACCAAAGCAGTAAAACTTTAGAGAAGTGCAAAGCCTTTTCCACAGAAAAGCAGAATTCAGAAAAGTGAATTACAAGTAGCATTCAAAATTATTATCTAAGAAACTCATAACAAGTCTCTCATTAAGAGCAGTCTGTGTCTCTAGCCCCTACTGCTTTGAAACTAAGGACTTTTTCATGCAGCATGCTGTACATACCTTTTCCCTTAAATAACATTTTCCCCACTGCCTCTCCCCAGGCAACAAAGCAGCAAATGCAGGCAGATGAACATCATATTCACAGCAAACAAGCAAGGACTTACTCAGAAGCAGAAGTCTGCCACTTGTAGAAATGTACTAAATGAGTATCTGAGCAATAAGCAAATTCCTAAAGACACCTAAATGGTGATAAAATGATCAACCCTCACGTGAGAACTAAATTCTTGAACTGAACTAGTGAGGACAAAAGTACAAGTATCTAAAGGATGTTCTGAGGTCACTGAGCAGGACAAGCATGTGCTCTTCACTTACACTTCAAAACAGTGTTGTCATTTTCTTGGAATGTTTCATACAAGGTGACAATTTCAAGCACAGCAGTCTGAGAATTAAACTGAGGTCAGAAAAACCTGGCCAGTTAATAGCAACCCCAAAGCAGTCTGTTCTTTATGGGGCAGCAACTTCGAATAAATGAGATATATAAATATTTAATGCCAATCCTTACTTTCGCATAAATAAATGTAGCTCTTGGCCATGTACAGAAACCTGTTCTTCCACAAGTTAAAAGAATCCCAACAGTAAGAAAACAGAGACATACTCACATATAAGAGGAAAATCACAGAAACTCATTTAGTTATCTATTTATTACAAAATTTGGGGTTTATGCTTAGTACTGTGAATTGACTTATTCTGTTTGATAGAACTAGTCTCAAAATGTTCATGTAAAGACAGAATAAATCATATTCAAGCTTACAAAAAAGTCTTGCTGAAAGGGGATCTGTAACATATTACATTTGCACACACAAAATAATCCTGATTTTCTGTCTTTAAACAGCTATATTAAGCAAAATAGAATTTGCATGTGAAGAAAGGAAAATATTGAAAAACTTTACAGTAACATATTTCTCCATTTTGCATGTAAAAAGCCTAAGTAGTAAGGGAGTTAATACATTAAGTATTGTGCATAAAATAGGTAGAATTATATTGAATGTTTATTAGAGTTAGCTCAGTTATACATCCTTCTTCCAGAGATGTTATATTGGCTCGCATGGAGTAAGGGCCCAGATGGAAAAATTTTAAACTTATAAACTGTCAGAGGATTTATTATGTAAGCACCACATCCTCAAAATCTGAAAACAGGACTCTCAACTCATGAGAATTTCACACTGAAAACCTGAAGGATGCCCAGCATGACTGGCAGAACAGACGTCCATGTGCACAAGTGCCATGAAGGACTGCACTGATTCATCCATCAGTAGGTTCCTGTTCCCTGTGCATCAGGCAGTGCAAGCTGCTGGCCAAAGCCTCCTGCATTTCAGTAGCGGACAAAACAATCTTTATGTATGCAGCACATATATGTAAATACTGTACAAAGACATAAATGTGCCTTTAAGAATAACAATTATATAAATGCATTACACATAAAGAAAAGGTGTATATCTCCCTTGCACCAAACACAGTAGAATTAAGTACATTTTGTAAAAAGTAGATCCTGCTTCATATACTCAGATGTAAATACATCTGCTAAAAAGTGTACATAAATTTCCTTGGTCGAATTCTAGCAGAATAGCAGATCATGTTCCTAAGGTAGTCAATGTAATTGTTAAAACACAACAGTAAGGTCACTGTGAAAAAGGACTATGTTACAGTAACATTCAGAGGCAGCTATTTCTCCCAAAAGATACTTCCTGAAAGTACTCAGACACTGACAAAATTAGACTTTTCTCTCCTGTGACAACCCTCAGTTTCTTCATTCCTTTGAATATTGTTCCTGGTTATGTTTGTTAGAGTCCCTAAATCTCAGTTTAACTGCCGTTATTGATTCTTAAGGTCTGAAACACAGCTCTAAAAAGAGTTTTTACCAGCTCCTTAAGTGTCTTATATAAAGCATTAAGGACATTGATATATTTGTTTTCTCTTTTGGAGAAGTACAGATAACTCTATCATTCTATACATCACCTTCATTGATTGGTTTATTTCTAAAAATATGTGGCAATTTACCTGCAGGACACTTGTTCCTAACTCATTAAGAGTGATCAGTAAACCCTCTGGTGTTCATTAGAAAGAAACTTCTGTACACAGCAGCAAAAAAATATTTCCTTCAACAACAGTGGTTCAGCACTTTAAGGTGGCTGTAAGGTTAAAGAAATAGAAAACAAACACATTGACTGTAATCTCTACTGTATCTCCTTATTCTGAATTCATCCTGGAGGCATAAGGGTTTGATTTATGCATGTTGGTTAGATTCCCTGCAACCCTTTTACCCAGTTTTTAATAATATTTATTTTCTGGGAGTTCATAAATTCTGAAATTTAGCAGAGAAGGTTTCTGGTGAAGTAATGAGCCAAAATATGACAAAACATCAATCAAAGGAGCTTGTGGCTTCTGACCCTATCTGGGCTTGGTTTTATGACTTTCATATCTTTGAAGTTATGAAAAGGAGACAAGATATGACAGGTACTGTGCTTGGAGAAGTCACTTAGTCAATTTAATTCCAGCCACCTGTGAGCAACACCACAGAACTACTTCAGCGAATTTGAAAGTGTTCAGCTCCCTATCTTTCTTTCACAGTAGTAACACATAAACACTACAATAGCTTGCAGGTGTATTGGGCTGACTTTCTTTCAGCCCATTGATGAAGTGAGGGATTTAAATAAAAGTGCAACAACATTACATTTCACCAGTGCAATCCATCAAACAAAATCAGAGATAGCCTTCAGAAGATCAGGAAATATATAAATGCAATGCAAAATGTGGTTGTGTGAAGTCCTAAAATCGTACCATGGCCAGTTACTTCTGTATGATGGGTGAAAAGAAAGAAAATGAATCCTAATATGTATCATAGGTGAGGCTCCTCACATAGGGAATTTTAGCAAAATTAGAACTGTTTGCTCCCTTTTAGTTCTAGAAGAGGAATGAAGATAAAAAGTCTTGGTTATTTCCAGCTTTTGAGCTGGTGAGGCTTAGGTACCAAGAAATTACACTTTCTCAGGGCTTTTAATGAACGTCTGGATACTTGGTCAGCCCAAAAGATAGAAAAAAATCTAATTTTAATATGTTTTTAGTTTTATCAAGGTGGAGATTTTTGTCTTTGAACAAGCCATAGCAGATCTTTCTGAAGTCGGTGAAGATGCTTCAATTTTCAGCAAAAACTGAATCAGTGCCTTAGGGAAATAAGATTGCCATATTGTTCCTTTGGGGAAGAGGAGAAGGTTTGAAGAGTTGATTCTGAACAGAAACAAAGTTAAAGTTACAAATAAGTTGAAAGAAAACAGGAAAAGGCAACCGAGGCAGCCTGTTGAAAGGCTAAACTGCGGCTGTAGGAGTGGCATCCAACTACAATTTCATGCAAAAATTTAAAGACTGGATTACAGAGAAATATGTGTAGACTTACTTTAATACTTTTGTTTCATTTAAAATATTCATACTTGATACAGCAAAGATAACAATAGAAGTCAACATATTTCAGAAACCAGAGTTCTGGAAGTTTGTGGTACATTAGTTGAGGGTACAGCCAGAAGGCAGGAAAAAAGGATGAGGAAAGTAAGTGTGGGTCTTTCTGTGCCAATTTTCTCTCCTGCCTGAGGCTGCCACTTTGGTAATAACCTGAGTTTCTAACACCTTATATTACACAGGAGGCTCAAGACTCTGAAAAGTTATGTACAATAAAAATCTGAGAAATGTGCAGAGAGTAATGGTATCTGTTAAAACTTTAGGCTCAGCTCTGTTAATTTTAGGTTTCTGGTAGGAATAAGTTAGCTGGAATGCTATCATTCAGAGGCAGACAAATGACATTTGACTTTAAGGGAGGGGGACATATGTGTTTGTGGAGGAAACAAGCCCCAGCCTCTGAGTAGGCCAACACTGCAGCATCAACCCACATTTTAACTCTCTCAACAGATACGTTTTGAACCCTTCATGAATCATACACAGACTAGAGATAAATAGGCAGCATATCAGGAATTTGAGTGTTACAAGAACAGCATTTACACGCCTTCTAAACAATTTTCATAGGGCCAGCTTCCCATCAAAGACAGTAAAATAGAAAACATTCTCAGGAGCTTCAGTCATGTGTCAGTACTGATTTCTTTCTTTAATTTTTTTTTTTTTCAGGCACTTTACAAATCCTGTACAAAAGCTGGTACCTCTGCACTTAGCTCACTGACAAATCTATTAACATGGCAGATGCTCTCCTTGCATCAAACATCAGAGGTCTTTCACGCTTAATGGGCAGAGTCTTTTCTCATTCTGAAAGAGAGCTTCCTGACGGAGGAGAGAAGATCAAAGCACAATGAGAATGAGATGGGGAGCAAGACCCAGGAGTTCTAATCCATTTATATCATCCTGTCTTTCAATATTGTGAGCAAATCCCCCTAAAATGAATGCAGCCTATAGTGAAAGTTAATCCTGATCTGTGAGATTACAAAGGTGGAACAGGGAGCTTCACATAAAGGGTAACAAGAGGAAGGGTGTCAAGTCTGTTCCTTACCAAACAGACCAAAGGAAAAATATGGAACAGGAAACCTTGCTCCTTGGTGCTACTGTGAATGCATACTCCGGGAAATTTTAATTCTGAGAACGTCACTAAATATTTTACAAAGTTTTGTTGGTTTTTGTTTCTTTTTTTAATAATAGAATAAAAGGAATAGAAAACTACAAATTACTAGTTTTTCCAGTAAGACATGTCTATGTTATATATATGTGTGTACACATATATATATATATATAGTAACTTATGCAATATTTGTCAATACCACACTGTGTTTGAGCTTGTTTCATTTCCATTTTTAAAACTGATTTTCTATATGGATATTTTATATGTTTGTTTATGTATAGGCATAAGTAGACAGAATAATATATAGGCTATTTTTAGCTAGCAGTTATGCATCTTCTAACACAGAAAAAGCTGGTGGTTACCTTAGGAAATTATTATTGCATTATGAAAACCACTATGCAACTATATGAGAGCCCATGAAGAACACAATAATATTTGGAATATTAATTCCTTGAGTCATGATTGCCTAAATAACCTTCTCTTTCACACTGCAAGCAACTTGAAAAGCTAGTATGTTTTTCTGCAGTACCTCAAATGTTCATCTCCAATATTTTGATAGTTCCTCAGTCCACAAACATTCTCCAACAACTCTCAGTGCAGTGATTTGCAAAAGGAATCAGGGTTTACCATGTAATTATTTATACACAATCATAGCATTGAAAACTATTTTTAAAAATCCAATCCCTGTTTCCTGTAGTAATTTTGAAGCTGTGAAATTCTCTCAAACTTTTCTGCAATAGAGTAATTTACTTAACTAGAAGAGACACAAGATATTTGCATTTAAATAAAAATTCCCCTTAAAATTACTTATAAAATTAAAAATGGATTTTCTAAGACTACGTAACTCTATTAGTTGCCAATGCAGAATAACACTCAGTTTGTGCCTGATATGACCTCAATAAGGGCAACAAAAAAAAAATTTTTGAACTCAAAGTCACTTGAACCTGGCCATAAGAAGCAGATCACCTTCACTTATGAGAAGTGTGTAGATTGGAAATTCACAGAAAGGATTCAGCTTTACTCTGGTGATAGTCCTACAGTCACCACTGAATAAAAACATGCACTATGCTTTTACCCAAGTTGTTATGGAAATTATGTCTCCAAAATTCTGGGGTGTGATTAGTCTAATTCGAGCAATGCAAAACCATACTGCATTCAAACACAATCTCACTAGGACAACTGCTGTCAATACCCTGTCAAATATATCTATTTAATTTTTGTATGTTACTTGGAGAAAAACAACGTTCCCAAGTTCAGAATGCCATGGCACACAGTTAGATTACTCATGCAGAAGGTGCTAGAGCAGTTGAGATATACTGAAATGTCTCCTGAAAATCAAGACCTAATATGTGATCTCAGCAAACCAGAAATTAGTGGCACATACTGCATGTTTATGTTTGATTTTGCATCAACATCAAAATGTGGGTGTCATATTCATAAAGCGCTTTCAGAAACACAGGTCCTAAACCTGCATGTAGAATATGGCAGGAAATTGCTAGCTCCAGTACTATGGGGTTTAATAATTTCAGAGATAAGCATAGATCCAGTATAGGCTTTACAGGGCTTTTATAGATACCACTGTGTAAAATATATAGCTGAGAGGAGATAAAATTTGGACCCTGTAGGCAGAAGTTCAGTGGGGAAGTTTCTATTCAGAGATACTGGGGCTGAACTGGTCTGGCTCCATCACAGAACCTCACTTTGCAGCCTGATGTGTGTGGATCAGCCAGGATAAAAACTGTGATCCTTGTTCTCTGTGAACATTCACAGGCAAAGCTGAAGGGTGGTAAAGTTGAAAGCAACTTCCCATACATGATCCAAAAGTAATAAATGGTCATTTTCTCCCAGCTGAAATGCAAAAGAAGGGGCAGGGAGAGAACATGAGTATGTAGAGGTCAGGCACTGGAACATCAAGGAAGAATTTAAATGATTATTTTTAAACATTCCAGTGCCAACTATTTTCTCCTTCTCAAGATATTTGAGGTGAGTACTCAAGGGTACAGAGCTTGTGCTTAGGCATTTATATTTTCTTCTAGGTCAGATTAAGCTAATGTAATAAAGTAATGGAAAACCACTGATAGATCTTGGCTGAAGACATGGATGTTAAACTTTCTTTAGATAACAGAAACACTTTTTGACGGAGAGGGGTATTTGTTAGTGACTTTCCATCTACTACAAAGCACCTTGAGTTGTCTTGGCACAGTGACTTGCCATATGGAGTGATGTGTGACCTGTGTTAATTTTGTTCCTATCAAGATATTTTGTTCAATTTCCACAGAGATGCTGTGATGGAAATTATTGGCTACATATGGCAGCAGGAATACATGAAAAAATGCAGGCTTTTAAGGACATTTAGAAAGGATCATAATTCCATAAAAATTCCCAATGATTCTTTACCATTTTTAGTCCCTGTTACCAGAAAAAAAACCAAACATTTTGGTAACAACAACAACATTGCTTCATTTCCCAGTAATGAGGCAATTAACTAAGATGTCCTTTTACATTTTTTTCCTAATGTAAAATATTTGAATATTCAAATACTCTTACATTAAGCCTTAACAGCAGTAAATTTCTTTGATGAAATTCTTCCCCTATACTTAAAACAACAACTGTTCTTGAAGCAGCAACAACTATTCTAAAGGAAAGCTTTGGTCAGCCCTTGTTTCTATCTCTGTAATGGACAAAGTTGTTTCCCTCATTGTTTTCAGTGTTGACTCTCAAATGATTCTTTAGACAGTAACCATATTTTCTCTGAATGCAAATCCAGCTGTTTATACCCAGTAACATTGGTCATTCTTTAACTAGTTTGCTCCCAAACCCAGATATCTGGGAGATATTCTGTCAAGTTATCAACTTATCTGTTGTCAGTTGATGAATTTCAGATAATCACAGATCATTTCATATCAACAACTACATCTGTTCTCCAACAGACTAATAAATTGGTTTTATTTGTTTCAGGACCCACCCATTTTGATTACCAATGTTACCATATTTACTTTATTTTAAATATACTTTGTACTTTTACTAGTCTCTACTTTCCAGTAGAGTCCAAAGGCTGTTATCAAAAATATCATTATAAAATAACTTTTAACAGTACTACCAGCATGCCTTAAAGTTATTTTTAAAGACTAACAGGTATATAGCTAAATGGAGTAAGACAAAAAAGGATACATATATCATATATATATATATAGTGTATATATATCATATATATATATACATCTACAGCAATCTCTAAAAAAATTCCAGAGTATTTGGATTATATCCTACTCTGTTACTTGTCTCAGTGCAAGTCCAGGGTCAAAATCTGACCAAGCAGGAAATTAATTGAAGCAAGATATTTGATTATAACAATGAGAATTTTCTTTTCAACAGGCTTTGTATTAATCCTTCTTCTAGTCCACTGGGGTGACCATGGGAATATTAAGGGAATTATCTGAAGATGAGTTTGATCTGGTCTGAAATATCCTCATTAGTGCTGATGAAGAACACATTGTAGAGAACCCACTTTAAAAACAGCAGCTAAAATATGCAGGGCTGAGAGGCAGAAGAAGTTGAGATAAAGTTTTTGCTCATGTAAATTGCAATAGCAGTGAAGTCAGCAAAACTGCAGGAATCCTTTCCAAACTTTTTTATACATTAGCCAATTCCATTTGCGTTGGAAGTGGGTCCCACATGGCACTGTCTCATCTGTCACTGAGTGGGTGGGCACATGTTCATATGTACAGTGATAGAAGAAATACGACCAACTGCAGAGTAAAGAGGAAGCTGAAGAAGGGAAGTAATATGACTTGAAGCTCTCCACACACAATAATAACCTGCATCTAGCAAGAAAATTCTGGTAAACCCAGAATATTAAAAATATTCTGTTTACCTAGGCAACCTGTGAGAAACAATGCCACACATTCAGACAATTTTTAAATGGTAGCTCAAATGCCATCCCCTCCCCCACCTTCTCTCCAGTATTTTCATTTACAGAAATACTCATAAAAACACCAGTACTTTTCTCCCCGAGCAATGTAACTATATCCAACACCCTAGGTTGGTATCAGAAGTCTACTTTAGCAATGCTCCTGTGTACAGTGTTTATTATCTTTAAGAAAGAAACAGAGCTAAGGCTACAGAAAAAGAAACATTTTCAACATTTTGATTATATAAACTAATAAATATTCTCCTCCCAGACCTAGGATCCTTGAAGTCAATACTTTCTGAAAATAAATTGTTTCTTACTTTCCATATTAAAAAAAAAATTAACAATCAATAGAGAGGTCAAAAGTCTTTCTTCACAAAATATTTTTACAGCATTTTTTTTTCTTCCCCCTTTTCTTCTCCTGAAGGACTAAACATTAGAAAGCTCTAACAATCACAGCTTCACATCTTTGCAAATTCAGTTGAGTTTAAAACGTGGACCCCTGCACAGAGGTGAAACACACATGATTTCATGTATTTGCTACCGACAGCTGCATTTCCTTTCCCTCATAAGGTTTATTACCTGTTCTCATGGTCCCTGGTTTTAAATAAGGCTCTGACCTAGCAAAGCCTTATCCTATCATATGATCCATCATATCCTCTTCCTGCATCGCCGATTTACAGTGCAGTACCAGATTTATTGGAAATGTATTGCTTTGCTGTGATTTATATTAGTGCAAGTCACTGAATCACAAGAGCTATTAAGTCTTCAGGGCAGGAATCATCTCTGATGATACATCTGGTAAATGTATCACATTCATTCAGTAGCTACAGAGTCCAAAATTAGGTTTCAGTTATATTGAAAAAACAGTATCAATAATCAATAACAACAATTCTTTTCTAGTTTTATACAATAAATAACATCTGAAGTGGTTGAGGAACATAAGATCATTTTCTGCAAACTTTCAAGTTTTGTATTACCAAAATTAAGAAGAGGAAACCCTTTATGTTATTATAATAGAACAGGAACTCTGCTTAGCTTGATAATTCAAGGCTTCTTGAATTAGGTGCCATCCTGAAGAAAAAGAAATTGGAAGGGAGAATAGCCTGGTTTTATTTTTTCATCTCTTTCTTCTTCTACTCAGACTTTTGAAGAAATGTCATGCTTTCCTGTGATAAAAGTGCAGTGAATTCTTTCCCAGCCTCTCCCATTTCTCTACAGTTCTGTACAGTTAGATTAATATGATTAGGAATGGAGTACAACTGTTTTGTTGCTCCCTCTGGAACTTAAAAAGGAAAATTGGACAACTTGGCAATACTCATTTGCACTCAGCAGCTTGACTAAAATTTATCTCAGGATAAACAAGAAAACAATGTGAAACAAGTTTTAGAACAAACTGCCTTGCACAGGCCTGGGCTGTTCTCAGCATCAGCTGCTTGTTTGAATATGCTTCAAAAGAATATCACTCACTAACCAAATTGGCAAAGCTCTTTATTTAATGTAGTGAGGTAACCCACTGGACATTTTTCACTTGTGGAATGATGATAATTTCAAATCAAAAAACAGTCAAAAGCAAACCCCAGAAAACCATCACAATAAAAAACCTGCAGATAAAACCATTAAAAAATAAGATTTTAATCAAAATTTACCAGACTGCTCCTAACTGCAGGGTTAGCATCAATACTTCCTCAGCAGTGGAAAGCCATGGTTGCCACAGCTCTCACTACATAATAACTATCAGGAAATTCTGGCTTCTCAATGGTGACGACAGTAGGATACCCACTGACTACAGGACAAACACCTCATTAATATGGCCTCTCATTCTACACAGCAATCACTATTTATATTTCATGAGATCATAGATCTTTAATGTGTAGTTCAGATCCCCTTTGGCTACAGAAATCAGAGATAACCAGAGAGGGAAGGTAATGGCATGAGCTGCATGAGATCACCTAAGCTGCACTCATACCATGTTGGTTTTCAGCTGGACAGCATTCACTGACTGCTGCCAGGCCTTTGAGTATCTCCAGCTGCAGAAAAATGACCCATAATAAATCATCTCTTGGGATAAAAGATGAAGCCACCCCCATAACTGACTCCTAGCCTTACTGACAAAGTACAGCTGTAGAATGAATCTGTAGAATGTAGAATGAAGCTGTAGAATCACATTTTTACTATAAATTTGTTATTCAAGAAGAATTTTTCTTCTTGCAGGATGTTGCCATCCTTAAGTTTTGGTAAGATTCTGTGGGAAATACTTGACAGGGAGGTATCCAATTGCTGATTGGCCACACCAGTTTTCTTTTGTATTCCCCATAAGGTAAGAATATGTTGTAAAAGCACCATATGAAATTTTGCGTGGCTATTGAACCTGGTTATGTTTGTAATTTATCTTGAGATCCAAGCTTAATATCTAGATTTCACAGATAACAGAGAAAGTCCAAAATTATATGGGTTTCCTGAACACATGCACGAACCCCACAGCTGAACCAAAATTAAATTGAGTAATTCTCCCTTCTAGATATTAAAAAAAAATGTAGAGGGCTTTGAAAATTTTGTTACTACAATTCCTAAAATGAATTACTTTTAAAACTGATCATTGCATTTATTAAAAAAAAATAGCTACTAAAATATTAGTTTACTATTGGACAGTTTGTCCTCTGGATTTGTTAAGAGAACTTTTGTTAAAGAAGCTCCTAGAATTTAAAGTAGTTATTCCAATAAATAAATAAATCGAACCACTATTATGAAACATGGCTCTACAGATGGACCAGCATAAAACTAATGGTTGGAAAAGAACTTAAGAAAAAAAAAAGGGAGAGCAAGAAACTGCTGCAATTACTCTCCCAGCTTTAGATTATTAATCACAAGGCAGCTGCCAACTGGCCTTTTATGCCGAGTTAAGTAGTCACCCAGGTTGTAGCTTTTATTTTATTTGCCCCAAGTAAGCTATTACTTCAGGATTCATATTCTACTTTAAAAAATTGACTTAAGAATCAGAAGTGTACTTTGCAGACTGTCTTCTCTGGAACAAAAGGGAATATTAGGCATAATCTCCATATCACTCCAATGCTTCTAGAATAAGGGTTATAGCTAGGGGAGGTGGCAAGCACAGTTATTCCTGAAATGAGGAGATAACACATATCAGTACCTTCTGAAATATCTGCAGAGTAGTCAGTGGTGGCTGTAGACACATTAGTAGAAAGATGTATAGCTTGGAGTAAGTAGTTCTGGAGAATGACACCCAGCTTTGTTGAAGAATTAGTGAAATAATCAAGGAATGTGCCTGAACGTATGGCTATTAAGTCTGATTATCACTACTAATATGTAGTTTTTAATTATGTTACCTGTTTATTTCTTAATGTCTTAGCAAAATAAAACAAAACAAAACACAGCAGAAGAGTTCTATGAGATTTCCTGTCTTTAAAATAAAGGGCAGATTCTACCTCACTTTGCACCATGCAGTATCACTTGCTCTGCTGCCAAATGACTGCAGTTACCACTATTATGACTGGCATCAATGCAAGCCCTTTAAGCTTTGAAGGAAGCAAATAAATAGAGTAACAGAAAATTTAGCACAAAATGGGTTACTGGCAAACCACAATATTTTCCTAGAAAAGCTCAAGCTTCTTAAACAGAAGAAAGAATTTTGTATCTCCTGAGGCCAGTTCCATCTCTCAATTTACCCTCTGTTGTACTGGAAGAGACTCTAAGTAAGCCAAAGAGATAAGCTTTAAATCTACTGCTTGAAAACATTCTATCCTCTCATTCAAATAGGTTCATTAAGTAAATCTGACATACAGCACCAAAAACTCTTTACATGCTGCAAACATTTCCTTACAAATCAACAATAATAAAGAAATCCAAGCCTGATCCTGCAGCTTTTATTTTGAAAAGTCGGCGAGAAATTGAGATTTAATCTCATTCAAATTGAATTAAGCACCTTAAATTAGCAGTACAAAATCAGGATTTCTGAACCCTCATGAATCTAAGTGACAGGTGAAGAAAGACCTCCAGCTCAGACACATGGAGTACTTGATCAAGACAGAAGTGAACACAGCTCACTCATATTTAAAACATTCTTCCATATATTTTTAATAAAATAACTGATACAAATTCAAAACCAACTTCATAAATCAAACATTATTCAGTGTATGAGGCTTCAAGGTTTCCCCTGTTATGGCTGTGAGCGTGCCTGTCTCTGAGACAAGGGTTTTGCACTTGAATGCTTGAGGTTTTATGAAAGGTTTATTGGATTTCATAGTCCCTTAAGGGGAAACCCTTTAAATGTCTTTGCAATTATAAGTCTAATAACAATTTCAGCTCTTGGACAGAGCCTTGACTTGACAAAGATAAGGAACTGGAAGTTGCTCAGTCAATACAAAGCTATTAATCTCTGTCACCCCGCTGTCATTGTGGCTCAGGGAAACAATGTAGTTTCTTGACCTACGTGAAGCTGTGTAGTGATTTTATTCAGGATGTCAGCATTCATCAGCACAGATTTTGTCACACCCCAACTCACTTGAAGAGCTCCCAGTTCTTTATCTTGACTGCATTGACACCCTTCAGATACCAGCAGTTTGTTTCAGTCTCTGCTTATTATTATTATTTAGCACCTTCTCATGTGTAAAAGCCTTCAAGAATAAAGTCTTGATTTGGAATATAAGCAGTTTCATCACTGCCTTCTGTGTCCTCAGAGGACAGGTTTTAGTTGCCAAATGCTATACGTGCTTGCATATTCAAATTAAGGCTAATTTTGTTCATCTTCAGGAAAATTAGATTAGTATTTTTCCTTAGTGGTGCGCTTTTTAATGTCATCCTTCTCTGATCTTGAAATACAGTGTGAGAACATAGATCAAACTCTTAGCAAATTATCCTGCCAATGTTATCACAGGAATGCACAATTAGCGTGGATTTGTCTTAAATAAGCCAAATTTATCTTTCTTTCTTGGTTAGTGCATCCTTGCTGCAGGAGAAACTACAGCACTGATTCGTTAATGAACCTATTCTAAAGTCTCGGTGAGCAATGAAAAGACCCCTCACTTTCTTCTGGAAGACTTTGGAGAAGACTACAGTAATAGTTTAATAGATGTATACCAGCAATGTGCTTACATAAATATTAAGACTTCACAAAATATCACATGCAAACATCAAACTGATGCAGAAAGAAGTAATCTAACCAGTTCATGCAGAATGATAACTGCACTCAAACCTTTAATAAATATTTTCTAAAGGGATTACTGAGTAATGAAAATGTGTACGACAAGAAAATCTAAATAAATTACAAGTAATGTAGGAGTGATGATTAAATTGGTTATTTTAACTGCCCAACACCAACTTATTATACTAAACAATATATATGAATACTAGCAAAACCTAACAAATATTAGTAATCTCTACAAAATACTTAGCAGTACAGTATTCTTGTATTACACTTAGTGGAAAGTAACCTCATTGACTTCAGCAAAACTATTCTAGAATTTCTCTGAATAAGATTTTCAAAGTGAAATGACATTCTACCAAATTTGCAATGTTGACAATTTTATATTGTATAATGAATATGAATAATACTTTAAAACTTCAGGGGTGTTTTGTTTTGGGGTTTTTCTCAGTGAGTATTTTGAATGCAAGGAACTACAAGAGGAAACTAACTAAAATTACAGCAATTGATTACTTTTCTTTCAGGCAGTCTAGGGGGTTTCTATCCACCCTTGTTTCCTTTTTTTATCTCTTCTCCTTCGCTCTTCAGTTTGTCCCTTTATGATGTTCACCTTTGTCCTACTACCCTTGTATTCTTACTCCTTCTTGCCCTTGCATCTGTTTCTACTCTCCATCTGTATTGCTGAACAGGTTGCAGAGCAAGTTATAGAACAACTTTCAAATCCTCCTGCTGAAATTGGCTGCAACCAGCCTGCTAGTTCTACACTTGCTGAATCAACCTGCTCTCTTCAATGTAGTCCTTCCAGTGTGCGAGACTGACAGAGGCAGTGCTGGTTCAGCAAAGTCACCATGAATAAAGGTGAGAGTGGGCAGCTGCAAAAATAAGCTAAGAATAAGCTTCAAATGAAATTTTTGTCTGTTTTTTCTCTGTAGGCTTCAGAGTATGAAGGTTTTGAAGTTTTTTTATAATGTGGGTTCACCTGGTTGAGGAAAGTAGTTCCATTACTTTTTTTCTTGCACTGGACAACCCTAAAATCAACTCTCTCAGAAGACATTCTTTCATGTGTCTTCTGGTAGCTACAGAAATTGAAATTAATGGGGAAACTGAATTAATGCATCATTTGTCTTAATCCTATCAAGGCAAGAATCTATGATTGTTGAAGTCCATAAAGCTGTTCCCAGTAGCAGAGGATTAGCACCTACAGGTATAGTTGGAATTTCTATTTTTCTCCTACTTTTTCCACACTGATATATTTTATAATAGGCTAATTGCCTGTATCTTTTAGTGTATTTTCATCCTCAACTATCACTCTCCCTCCTTTCAATCTTATTGTTGTCTTTATCTTTTCCTCATCAGTTCCATTAATCACATTTTCTGGCATTACAGCCATTACTAAGAAAGAATACCAATCTTGTATATTGTGAATATGCTTCAAATCTTCATAAATCTTTAATCCAAAGTCCTTCCCCCTGTTCTCTGCATGTATATATGTGCATGTATTTATGCACACACATGTACAGCATCCGGCACAAGAAGCCTTCAGTTACTCAGGGCTGTTAATACACGACAACAAAAGCAACAACACAAAGGCTAATGCCAATTATAGAGCCAAGGATTGTATCATTCATTCTGATCTCTCACACTGTTTCATTAATACTTGCTTATCAACACAAGCCAGTACTTTTCATCCTTCTGGGCCAGTGCCAACACTACATTGCAGTTTGACCAAGTGTACTGCAAAATGTGCACACTCGCATGCCCTGATACACTGTGCACATCTCCTTTTAACCTCTCTCAATGCAAATTAGATGGGGTTGACAGGAGAGCACAAACAGATTTTAGGAAGTAACATTTTTGTACAGTAGATTATCTCATTATTAATTTAGCATTTTCTTCTTTTTCTTTCAGTCTCTCCATTCTTGAATTCTGCTTGGTATTTTCTTTCCAATACTTCACCAAATTATATTCTTGGATATGCTCAAACCTTATTTCTCATCCTCACAACAAAACACCTAAGGTTTTGGTCTTTGATTTGGGGTTTTTTTCCTATCTTTGTTCATTCTGTTATTCAGTATTTATCCTCATTCCATCTCACATGGCCAAAGGAGATTTGCCCACAGTCCCTTAGATTTTCTGAGGAAGGTATAGATAGTATCATGTACGGTCCACCAGGAACAAGGTGTGAATTTATGGCTACTGATCCTGCTCAAAGACAGTTGAGTTCATGGTAAGGACACAATTCCATATGTAATATAGCAGTGCCTGTTACCACCTTCAGGGCCCATTTTCTGGGCAGACAGATGAGGCATCAAATATTTCCTCCTGACTTGCTTCTCCTCTTTCTCATCATTTTTATAGCACTGAAAGGGTTCACCCCATCTCACAAACACAAATGTTTTTACTTCCTTGGATTCATAGGACCTAAAGATTCTAAAGTAATTTATACTTCCTGTGGTTTTACACCATTTTCCAGTTCCAATGTTTCTTAAAATGTCAGTGGCTATTTTTTGCCTCATTATATAATAAATTTGAAATAACAATACTTCAGCTGTAACACATGGTGATTCTTGAATTCTGTGGCTCCTTCTTTCACTGTCTTTATATTAATATACTTCATACTGATATATATTTGTATACGAAGGAATTAATCCCTCTGCTTCAATTTTACCTTGCTGGATATAATATGTTTGTAGTGACCAAATAATTAGTGATTGTGAAACACCTTTAGTACCTAGAAGCAGTGTTCTATCTAAAATATTAGATAAAAGCTAAAAGTTAACAGTACTCTTGTTTAGGTGTGTCAGTTTGAAAAAATCAACAATATATGACAATGTAAGTAAAAATAGACCTGCATGATAATTTAAAAATGACACAACTCAGAAAATATTCATTTATTCATCAGATTAAAGATAGAGGTTTTCTGATCCTGCACAAGGAAATTCTCTTTGTTTCAATGGCTGTTTAATCCCTCAATCTCTCTAGCTAGATGATATTTAAGTGGAAAATGCTTTAAGAGCACAATCTCTGCAAAACCATAATATCTGATCCTTTAAATCTGAGTATATGTTAGTGACTCTGGCACTATAAATTTTCACGTTATAACTGTTTTCATTTATAAGTTATGTTGTAAAAGTTAGATTGCACTGTAAACCCTTCTCCTTTGCAATGAATAAAACAGAAGCATGTCCAGAAATGCTTCCTGAGCTGCAGAAGCTGTAAATCAGTGGAATTGCAGCATGTGGAACAATGCACCTCTCCCAAAACGCTTTCAGAAAAAAATGCTTCATCTGCTTGAAACTTGTTGATAAATGGGATGAGATTTAAATGTATTTTAGAATAATTGAGAATGTATGATACAGACAGATTTTGTAAGTTAAAGAATTTCCACTGTTTTGGCATGATTATTACAAATCAACACTTCCAGGAGTGTTTTCTTTTGCGCAAGCATTCTAACACAATGCTACTTCCCATTAAATTTAAATTTGCTTTAAGAGAGTACAATAGTTATTAGTGATTTATAGTGAAGTAAAGAAGAATCAAGCCAAACATTTCTCATTAAATCTCCAGTTTACTTTGACTGTGCCTCACTTCATCATTTTGAATAACACTTCTCAAGAGAATTAACAAAGCAGTATTTATGCTAATTATTTTCAAGACTTTTAGAAAAACTTTCTCTCAGTGCATGGAGCAATGAAAGAGGAGCTGAAAAATGCAGTGTTTCATCTACAAGATGTCCCAGTAGAATAGTAGCACAACAAACTTTTGTTTGACAAAAGGCTGGGGCAGTTCCAGTGCTCATTCACTGGATGATAAAAGCATGAGAGGATGAAATGAAATCAGAATTAAGACTGAAATTTACTGAGCTTCCCTCCCCAACATATATTTATTTTTTTAAATTATTATTTATTTTAAATTAAATTCTGAAACAAAAAAGACCTTGGTTTTATGAAACATTTCAAATGCAACAGAAACATGTAGACTAGAATAGTAAAATTTTCATGTGTTTGTGTTTTGCTTTTTGCACTCAGGTGAGCTGATTCCTACCCCAATGCCCTAAATAAGTCTCTTGTTCTCTATATCAATAAAGTCACAAAAGCAAAATGAAATTGTATTTCCTAATATAGATCAGAATTTGGGGAAATAATACTCTTCTTATAAAATCTGAAAGAAATTCTGTCTCACTGAAAGCAAGTTTAAGCATGTAGATTTAGTAGGAATTGCCTATTTATTCTGTAGTGAAAGCTAAATGAAAAAGTCAACCTAGTGATATTGTTTTCATCATCTCTGGTAGGTTGGAATCTAAAACCTTCAGTTTAAAGGTAACTATGACTTTTGAGCTAGGTAGTCTCCTAATAAATATGCAACACTTTGTTCCTTTCCCCAGTGAAACTCTAATTATTCTCCATACAAACTGCAGTAGCTCAGGGGAGAGTAATGAAATAACCTGTATTTTTGCATATGTCAGGGCCATAGCAAGAGATCTGTCCTGCCAGAACACACTGAAGTCAAATTTCTAGCTTCCATCGGGTAAAGACATGTCTTTACAACAATCTTGGTGGGATAAAAATTTCAAGGGAAGCAGTATTTTGGCAAGGCATAAGTAGAATTCTACTATGCTTAAGTTTTGAGCTTCTAAATTTTCACAACTCTCATAAATAGGGGTGTATTTGGGTTTATTTATTCACAAATCATGGTATGTTACAACACGGATTTGATCCCGTTCAGGGATGAACCGTTCCACAGTGAAAAACTGTTAAGGATTAATTGTCCTTATACAGCTGCTGGAAGAATTTGTTTTTCATCTCACGCCTCATTATCCACCTTACTGCAGATCTGTGGGTGTAATAACCATAAAATGATCCAAGTGTCCTATTATTGTCCAATTACTGAAATGTAACATGACTGTTTAGGTTCAGATTGCTACTTGACCACTTTGCATCTGGAAGTTGTTCCTATGAACAGAAATGTATTTTTTCACTTATACACAGAAAACACCAACACTCTGAAGTCTTTTATCATAGGAACTAAAAAAAGGTCGTAAAAACTAGTAAAGGTGGCCAGGCATTAAAAGTTCCTTCTTTGAAACAGAAGTTAATACACAACACCCCAACACCAGCAACACAACATTCTGTAATTAAAATTCTGAACAGAAAAACAGAGTGCCCTGATTATACAGGCCAATGAAAAATGGGAGCAGCGTTTGGAATCTTTCAAGCAGACAAGGCAGTGAAGCTCCATAAAAAGACGAGAGAAGGTCACATTATGTTAACTCAAAAATAATGGAACTAGAGAGTTCAAATACTATATTCTAGCTCTGGCAGCAGACTACAGAGATGGGAAGTATTTAGCCTGTTTTGGAAGCCAGTGGACTCTTCTCTCAAAGACTTTTTTGTTGTTGTTTTTAACTCTTAGAATTTATGCACTTTATTAAGAACTTCAGTCAGGAAGTACAACAGATTCATCTCCTTTCTCCTCTATCTGATCTCTTCACTATTGCCTTTGAACTCTGGGTGAACTGGATTTGATTTTAAGTTGCATATCTATTACCTCTTCATATGGCCTCTGACAGTGCACCTATTTTGAAATTGGATGTTTATACAAGAAAGAACTTTTACTCTTCAAAAAGACCAAAAAAAATCTCACATTAAATACAAACCTGTGATATAAGTTTGTTTTGAAGAATTGTGAAAGGAAGAAAAGAGGACTGGTGGTATTTTAAACGCTAAATGCAGTCTACATGTCACCCAAAATGCCATTAACACAGCATTCAACAGAAAGATTGGTTTGAATGAAGACTGCAGGATTCATCACCAAACCTTTTTCTAAATGGGAAGCCTATCAGTATGCTCTTAGTCTGCACACATTTGATTGTGTTCTTCATAAAGACAAAGGGAATTCGAATTTAGTCTGGAGGTGATCGACTAGAACTCTGCAACTGCACTTACACCAGCTCTACATCAGGTCCTGTTTTAATACACACACACAAAAATCATAATGAAGCAATTACAAACATCACACAGAAAAGGCCAGGAAATGACAGCAGGAGTCACTGCACACTTTATTCCAAGAAGCACGCACTTAAAAAAACCCACACATATCATTACAAATTCTGCTAAAGGCCAAGTACAACTCTCAGCATGACCTGCTTCCCTTAAAGAAATGGTCTATTCTACAAGATAACTTAAGGTTTGCTTTAATGAATTTGTTGTGTGTTACATTTTTTTCTTCCCTCCTCCAGTGTATTTTTTTCCTAGGGTCAATTTGCAATTATTAACTGGGATAAAGCATAATGAAAAGGAAGAAGTGGTAAAAGTTTACAAGAGAACATCAGTGTAAATGCTGAATGTAAATGAGAACAAAGGTCTGTGTGCTAAGACATACAGTCAGGAAAAAAGGCTGAGATATGAGAACAGACTTGCTGTTAATGGAAAAAAATTCAATTTTCCCTGATAGACAATGTTATCTAACATTTATCATATATCTGTAAGTTGTTTGCAGACATGTTTTCAGCTTTTAGGTTAATTATCAAATTCACAGCTCCTCCTGATTTTCCTCAAGAACTCTCCCACACATTGTGCCTTATCTACCAAAGATACCCTTGTTTAAGAAATGTAACATATATATGCTATACCTTTCAAAATTATCTGTCAATAATGAAAAACCAAAGTACCAATAAAAAATTTAAGCCAGAGGCAAAATTACAGCAACTCAGATGAAAAATATGTAAACAAACAACCCCCCAACCCTCTATAAAGAAATCAAGGAACTAGCACTGTAAAAATTTCCTTCTGATAGGTAGAATTTCTTTAAAAAAAACCCCAAGGCTTTTCTACATATATTATTGAATCTTTTATGAAAGTTGCAACAACTCCAGTCTCTGGAACAATTACAAACATTAAGAATTATAATTAATTCCTGTTTAAAAAACACCACACATCAAGGAACTTACTGGAAATAACTGAAACTAGCTGATTCACAAAAGGTCTTTTATTACGGTAGTTCCCAGGTTTGCTGTTCTGACAACAGAGATGAGTCTTTCACTGAAGGTTCAAAGACAGTAATGGGAGTAATATAAATAACAGGTATGAAAATGACAATTAGGAGTAACGGTACAAGCAGTAAAGGGACTGTCAAAGTCAGGAAAGTAAAAACAGCTTGTAAAAGGAGCAATGTCTGTAATGCTAGTGAACATGTTCTAAGTACTTCTAATTCCAACAGCTCAGCTGGGAACTCTGCTATAAGGGAGGAATGCAGAGTCGTTGAAAGTCAGGAACAGTGCAGGCCAAATTCCACATTTGATGGGTTCATTCATTGCAGAGCTGTAATGAGACAGCTTTACATTAGCTCAGGTGTGTTTACAGTCGCACACCTCAGCTGCCTGAAAGGATGCCTGTAAATTTTGGTGTAAATATTGCCAATCACAATGTCATAAGTGAATGTCGTAAGTGGGGTGGTGACAGCCTCAAAGTCCTGAAGCCAGCCAAGATCTAGATAGGAATCAAACACCAGTGCCTGACTAATAAAGAACCCCATCTATAACTCTATATTAAGGTAATTACAACCCCAAAGATGGAGAATTTCAAACTCAGACCTGAAATGAAGCCTCTTTTGCATTTACAAGCAGGTGCAGACAGAACTACAGAGAGCAGTAACAATTTCTTCACCAGAAGGGTTGTCGAGCATTGAAACAGGCTGCCCAGAGCAGTGGTGGAGTCACCATTCCTGGAGGTATTTAAAAAGATGTGTTAAAAGTTAAGCAGTGAGGCAGCATTTCTCACTCCTTAAAGTCACACCAGCAGAAAATCTGGTACTCCATACCCAGGACGCACCCTGCAAAGTGAGTGGGACAATGCCTGGGAAATACTTCTAAGAAAATGAGTGCTAATTAATAATATTAGTGCACCTCCCTGCTTTGGTGTTCTAATTGCCTTGAGCTTTACCTTACAATGGCAAAAGATAAACAGAAAACAGTCAGGGAAATACTCAAGTATGCCTCCCTTTTTCCTACAGTCCTCTAAAGATGCTCAGCCCTGTATCTTGCAGACTAACATACAGACTTCTTCTGACCTAGAACCTGGATTATTTGAGTAGTCTATTAGCTACTTAATTTTGGGAGCATGTGACCTTCCATGGGGAGTTTGATGTGAACAGCATACAAGGAGATGTCAGGGGGAGTCACAGCACCAGCAATGCCTGGGAGCTCGATTCATTGTAGCAGTGAGCTAGTGAGCTATAATTTAAAGGGTCAAAAGCCTTCTGTTATTTTCTTATGAGGCTTTTCTCTTTTGATGACTGTGCTAACAGACCCTGTTCATTTATTCATTGAAATTTATGTTTATATTCCATGTGAGATGCTCGTCTATCTGCCAACCTGTGTCAGCAAAATTATAAACCTGTCAGAGACACTGTATTTTAGTAGTAACCTACATCAGCTGTAAAAAACAAATGCAAATGCTCAGACAATTACTTATATGCAAGAAAATAGCACTTTCCAACAAATAATGCTGCCAAATAAAATACTGACACTACTCATCTTTAAAACAATGAATTTATATCATCTACTTTGAATCATGTTAAGTTTTTTAAAAGGCTTCATTTCACTTACTACCTCAAGAAAATTGCAGGCATTTCAGATACATTCAGAATGTGGTTAAACATAGACGTGCCAAACAGCCTTCCTGAGGCATTCTGCAAAGCTGTGGTGAAATTCAATACAGTTGACTGAATTCAACCATATAAATATTATCTCCCCTAGTCCATAGGTGTCAACACACTTGAAACTGCAATGTCAGTACGTAGGTAGGTATTTGTATATTTACATGATAGAAATGCTTGATTCTGCTCAAGCAGCCTTTTTGCCTTATAGTATTAATTCCATGGCTTTTAATCTTCATGGATTATGTTATTTACTTCATAGAGTTAATTCAAGTCAGTAACTTAAGGGATAGGAGAGAGGACAGGAACCATAGATCCCTTACACAGCCATAGTGAAGAAAATTATCTCAGGATCTAATGTCTTGGCTTTAACCTTGTTTTTAAAGGTGGATATGTACTAAAATTTATGATCTAATGCCTCCAAAGGTTCTGCAGCAGCCTTATTTGGACAGTACATTTACAAGTGTTTTTTACTCTTTGGTAAACATTTACAATGCATGTTGTTCATATTATCACCAATAAGAGATTGGAAGAGGATATCTGGTGTATTTTCTTGCCCCAAGGTTTTCTGGCAGCGTGCTTTTTGCCAGAGTACTGTGTGTGTGCATGCACAAGAACCAATTAGTGTCCAAGGCTTTAAATTAGTTATAAAATTAATCACAGCATATTAGAACCATAAAACAGCACTTGTAATATGTGCTCATTTTATAGATAAGCTAAATTAGTGTAGCCGTTGCAAATTAGCTCTGTTTCAGGAGTTATAAAGACAAACAGATCCCATCCTTCAGCCTCTGTATGTATGAGGATTATGAAGGATTTGATTCATAATAGCCAAACTAATTATATTTACACACTTAGGGAATTCTTTGATACAAGTTCAAATTTCCACTCAAGAACCATATAAGATGTTTAAATGTATACATTCAGACCTCTTTTGTCTGTTAAATGTTATAAAGTGGTGTAAAAATCGTATTTGGTTTTTAAAAAAAAGGTTAACGTTAAATCCAGGTACTTATTTTTTGATTAGCATCCCACTGAAGAACAAACTTTAATGTCTTTTCTTTCACTTTAGATGCTTCACATTTTCCTAGTTAAGATGTATTTTATAACTGAAAATAATACAGAAAGTTTTTGCAACTGAAAGTTTCTTCTCAAGGAGCATGTTAACAATAAGGCAGCTACTTTCTGGTTTCAAGTTTTCATTTAAAAACTTTTAAAAGGTTGTGGCCCCTATTGTAGTAAAACTTCTTTTTTAAAAAACAACTTTCCAATAAATAATATTTGCGCTGTTAACTAACAGCTTCAGAAATACAAAATTCTTTATTTAACCATGAATAAGTAAACTTTTTGCCAATAGAACTTCTACTGGTGGTATCCTGGTCTCACCAATGACGAAGGAAGATTATCTGGAAGGAATAAAAGCAATATAGAAACTTGAGTAGAAACTAGAGAAGGAGGTCTGGAGTCTCCCGATTTTATTTCTAAATAGATGAATGCATAGTTATTCTTACATAATCTCCTTGAATCTTATTTATCCCAGTATTCATAAGTTTCTTTGGAGTTTCAGGTATCCTCATGTGAATGAGAGAATAACAGAAGAATGGGAGAATTAATTTCACCCATCCAAAAAATCTGAGGGAAGTGCTCTATGAGCTTTCCCTCCATTCTTGGGTTTAGATATTTATACTTCAGAGAAAGAAGTTCTATTACATCTACACAGTTGCAGACAAATTTTAAAAAGACTTAAGCATGCTGAGGGGCAAAGTCTTTTAAAACTTTGGTCTTAGGTGTCACAATGGGAACTGTGCTGGTGAGTGTATTTGAAAATCTGGTCCTTTTACCTGTGCCCTAGTTGGAGTTAAGATCTTTTAAAAATCTGTCTCCAGCTACAAATGCTTGAAAATTAGGCTTTGGACTCTTCAAGGTTTATTTTTATGTAAGAGAGTCTTTTCAGAAGTTCTGGGTATCTACAGTTTGTGTTCAAGTGCATATGATCACTGGATACTCAGCATGTATGAATTACAGGCCTATCTTCATTTCTAGATATTCTGGTTATTCCTTATAGGAAAACTATAAGTCTGCTTTTCATATCCCTTTCTCAGCCACATTCTTCAACAGTGTAGCTTCAAACTAATTTCTATTCCTTGTGGTCTCTTTAGCAGTTAAACATTGGCCAAATTACTTCTACATACTCATTATAAAGACATTCTAAATGAAATAATATGCTCCAAAAAAGCTTTTGACAAGACAGACAGCCAAGGGACTGAAAGGTGATGGTCTTTTGCCATTTCTGAGTGATGTGGCTGCCAAAACTCATGGACTTGAGGTTTAACCTTGCACAGACAGTGATCTGTCTTCATGAAAACTGACTGTCACATGTACATGCCTCAATTTCACAGAGGAAGCACTGGAACTGTAAAACAAGAGAACCTTGGACATTGCTAAAGAGAAAAAATGTGTAAAGCTTTCAGGGCCTCACCAACAGCTAAAATTAACTCTGAATCACCCATGTGGATATATTCTGATGCAACAAATTTGCCACAAACCATAGCAATTACAATCTCCCATGGCCAGCACAACTACAAATGAAAGTTTCTTTCTCTCACCAGATCTAAAAAGCTGCTAAGTCTTCATTAGCACAAAACCACTTTTTGTCTGCAAGGACAGAACAAGCTGCCATGCCAAACATGGTTTGAAAGGATAAGAAAGCATTCAGCATAACAAAACACGCATTTTTAAAGAAGGTCAGTATCATTTAATGCCACTGTTCTGTATTGAGAAAATCTATCTCTTCATTCTTCCATCACCCTCACAGAAGATATAAACAGCCATTAGGAGCCAGAAGGGCTAAGAGAAATGCAGAGGTTTAATTGCTTTGTCTTGGGAATGTTGCAGAAGTTGGTCTTGCACAATGAATACTCTGACAGCTCAAACAGAGATTTATCTATGGAATTAGAACTGCTTTAAAAAGAACACATATGAACCTGACAGAAAGTACCGACTGAAGACACAGTATCAGCTTATTAAATAATATAAATGAAGGAAGGATGCATTTGCAGCAGATTCGCTGTGTCCATCTGGGACCCTTTTAGGCTGACAAGAGTAGCATATTATTGAGTGACAGAATTTGGTAGAATTTGGAGGAATGCAAGGAGAATCATTACTGCTCTGTACAGAAAATAAATGTGTTTATTGCCAGACTCTTTCCTTTTTTAACCCACTGAGAGCAAACAACCAGCACAATGTTAGTAATTAGGTATTTTTAAGCAGAGAAAATGCAAAGCTGACCACTTATTGTCCTGCTACAAGCAGTAATCTTAATTCTGGAGTCAGAGCAAGGATGGCAAAGACTTTTAATACTGTATGCACAGCACCTAAAACAATAGGGGATCACTGCTTGGACATGAAGCAATTACCACAAATCAGTAGTAACTACCTGGTTTCTATTTTACCAGTTTTGAAATACAGGGGTCACTGTTACTCATACCACAGTGTGTAAAACACTCTGTTATACACAGCTATATAAAAATACACGTTAAGGGAAGAAACATATTCCCACTTTCTAAATATTTCATGGCAACTCATATGTCATTTTAAAAGACCTTCCTATTTAAATAAAATCTTTGCATGATTTTTTCTGATTTTATTTTGAATTTTTAAAAAATAAGAATGATATAACTCTCAGTACTTCAGTGAGAAAGCTAGAGGAAATTATTTATAGTTGCTGGTTTGGGTTTTTTAATAGGTTCATTATTTCAAACCAAGCTCAGGTTATTTATACATCTAAACTATGCAATACTGCTTCTTAAGGGCTTGTTTTAGATGATAGCACAGTAATGGGAGCATATGACCAAGCTACCAATAAAATCAAGAAAAAAATCTTGCATTTAATTACATATCTTAAATGAAATTTAAAATCTATTGATCTGGGGGGAAACATCTATCATACTCTTATTTGTCACAGATTTCCTATCAGCTACCACTACTTTGATTTTTAAAAAATTATGTATCATTACTGTAAACATACAGATTTCTCACATCATTACAGCTAGACACATCAGAGAAGTTAAAAATTTTAAAGAAACTTTTTAAGTAAAATGAAATTGCTCCTATTTTGTAAAAGGAGTGGAGTTAAGTCATAGTAGTGACAACATGGCTAGAGAAATATTCACTTTGTGAGGTGGTAGGATTAGGCACAGCAACCCTGAATATCACAATGATTCAGCTCCAAAACATTGCACAGGCAACCTGAATAAAGTTCTTTACTTGGCATTAGAAACCAAACTGGAGATAGTGCTCAGATTACCCAGGTCCCCTGACTATGTCTTAATCACAGATCATCCTCTCTTTAATCAAAGCTGATATCTGTTTCATGGAGGTGGTTTCAGGACATAAGTCATTACAATAAAAACTAAAAATGTGTATGTATCCAAAGGCCATCTCTATAAACGTTTGTGTTTATACACCACCCGCTCTTCATTAAGTGCATCTAATTACTCTGCTATGTAACAGCACTTGGTATTCAGTGATACTCCAGTAAGAAACACTCCAGTGCTCTGCTGCACTGAATATCTACCTGCCTATTTCTTCCAACCTTGCAAATTAGGAAGGAAACTACAAGCTGCAACAAATAGTTCCACAGAGAAAGCAGCTGTGCTCCCACCACATTTCCAAAACAAGCAAGTGAAATGTTATTACTGTGATTAAAGAAAATTAATTCTAGATTAGGCCATTTCAAGACACCGCAATAAATTCTGCCCTTACCTTTCAAACTGCCCACTATCTTTATTAATTTTCTATTTATGACCATGTACTGTTTTAGAAAACATCATATCTAACTGAAAGGAAGAAAAAGGGTTTTGATTGCCTGTATTAGGTTTACAGTAAAATACATTTGTTTTCCACTTGATTTTAAAAGTCAGCACTACATTACAGAGAACACATATGTTATATTCATAGATACTCTTAGCTGACCACTATTAGGCCAAGGGAATGCAACAAATGCAATAACTGCCAATGCACATGAGCAGTTCCAGTTCTTGAACGTGAATATACAGAATGCACCAAACTTTTAACCCCATCCTTTAAGTCTTTCATGTATAAAAAAGAAACTTCACACCTGGTGAAATGAAATATGTTTGAGAAATCATGGTTTAGTCCTTTGGACTATTTTATTTCCTTTCTTTTTATCCATCTCTCATTTTGTAATATTTTTCAAGAGAGACTCGGGATTTATTCTGGCAGGTTTGAATGCCTGCAATGAAACTGTCCCCATGTTTGCTATTCTCATGTCCACCAAACAAAGTAGAATCACAGAATAATTTAAATCACAGTTTTTAAAAGCAAAAATATAATGGAAAGAGTCATCTTCAAGACAAGTGTGAAAAAATGCCTAGATTTTAGTGGGAAAAATCCAATCCAATAAAAAGTAAGTTCTTCTTTGAAGAAAGTTATAATCCAGACCAGTTTCCCAATCCACATAGGCATGTCCATGTCACCATGAACTATCAGAGGCAGTAGGTGGGTGGGACTGATCAGCAAAGACCAGGGGCACTGCATTTATTGAAGCGATAGCAAGAGTTTGTGCAGGCCTACATGATTTGTAGAACTACCACACTATATCACCATATGTAATCATTTGAACACAAAAGGGGTGCAGGCAGTGCTCAAATACAGAGGAACACAAATATAAATTTATTCAAATCAAATAATCACTTACACTGGAATTTTGGCAGAAAACTGCCCATATTCTTGCAAATAATATCATGGGAACTTTTAATGGACTGAAATATTCAAAAATTTTATTCAGTCTCATCTAGGAAAAAAAAAAAGACTACTATCATAGTGAAGAACCACCTTGTATCTGGGTTATTAACTAAGTGACTCAGGAGGAATAGTGCCATCTACTGAATTAACTATAGTCCTTAAAACACAACCTAAAAAAATCATCTCTCATCTGCTGGTTATTGTACATGGATGAATTTTTTGTCCAGTTACTTTGATAGAAAATTGTAGTGCAGACACTTCAAATCACTTGGCACCTGCGGTTTTTCCTTTGCCAGGTGCATTTCAAAAGCTTATTCACAAAACAAAAGAAATAAGATTCTTTTTTTTTCCAAGATGTTTGCAAGGATACTTTCAAGAGCCGACATGGGCACAGAGCACTTGGAACAGTCCAGGAGGGAAGTAACTGTTGGCTGCTAAATGTTACAAGAAAATAGAAGTCTGGAACATGCAAGCAATGAGACAAATCAGAAAGAAAATAAATCTATGTTTACTGTTTCTGCAAATACCCAAGGAAATCCAAAATCCAGCAGTGCAAGCATATGGCATTAAAAGAAACATGATGGAAGAGATTACCATAAGTTCACACCACCACCAAAATATCTAACATGCAAAAGGTATATATTAAAAAAACTGAAATAAATGAGTGGGCTGGAAAGAAGTTTTGGTGATAGTAAAAGAACAGACTGAGATAAGCAAGATGAGGTTTAACCACATGAATCTCTTAAGTAATCCCTGAAAAAACTAAGTCCTTCTATGACTTCCACTAAAAATTCAGTCAAGAATTTCCTTCAGGAAAAGAAGGAGAAGTTAAAGATTCGCCATCAAAATAAATACTGTGCATCAAGATGATGGGTGGATATGGAGAAAGTGTTGATAAGCTATTATGGACTATGTAAACCAAAATAATATTGATAGGTCAAATGATACTTATGCATATAAATAAAGTATATGCAAATACTTCATCAGTCGTGTCAGGAGGAAATTCAAAAAATTGACTGCCATAAAAATTGCCAAGTGACTAAGGAAATTTGCACATTTATAAATCTTTCACTTGGTTAAACAACCAGTATCATCAGATGTTATTCTATGTTTAATCACTGAAAATAAAACAATGAAGTAATTTTTTCTCTAAATTTATAAACAACTAAGTAAGGCCAAGTAATTGTAAAATCAGATTCAGAATTATCCTTTTGGTCCTTCTTAGAATTGATGGTACAGAATCCAAATGAACACATCATTCTTTTAATCATAAGCACAGAGAAAATCCCCTAAGTATCTCAAGAGATTTTATTTTAGATATAATTATAAATTTCATTTTCATCTTCTTGAAAAAAAATCAGATATTAAAGGAAATGATATAAAATTGTATAAATTCTTTAGCTGTATGAACAATACAATGGAGAGTTATCCTGTATTTGTTATTCAGACACATTTTCCAAAAAGACTTCTGAGTATAAGAAATTAAACCCAAGCTTTCTGCACAGCTAACAAGAAATCAGGTATTTCCTAAATACTAGAACCAATGCTATCAATAACTGTTCTGAATTACTTAATTGCTATATATTGCAATTAATAAAATTTTTTTCCAGATTAGAGTTTTCCTTTTATATAATGCATAAACTTCTAGCAAGTATTGTGTAAGCTGATAGTAAATTGGTAAATACACAGCATATATGTAATGATTTAGAAATGTACTATATAGTTAAATGACTTCTTGCAGACATGTTTGTACTACACGTGCTCCAATATTTTTTTCAGAAAGAAGAAATACCATGAAGAAATGCACATCTTTTGAGGGAACGGTCTCATGGTAATCTTTAAGAACTTTCTGTGGATTTTCAAGTCATCTTGTCAACCAGCAGAAACCCCCTTATATGAGCTATCGGACCAGACACGTGAGTAGAATAGCCGAGAACAACTTCATCCCATCCTCACTGAAGTCAATGGAAAAAAAAATCTGCAGGATTTTGTAAGTGAAGTGTATAGAAGCCTTTCCAATGACTTCAATGAGCACTGAATCAGTCCCATCAGCAGCAGCAGGAGCTAGAGTCACTGTGAGTAATATATGAGCTGTCCTTGGGCTGCAATGTATTTGCATAAACCTTTTGTTGAATAACTTGAAGAACAAAATAAATCAAAATTGAAATCTATTCACAGTTAAATGGCAAGCTGAAAAAGAGATTTAGTGAGTTAAATTATTCACCATGCTCCAGTGAAAGCGTATTTCACAGATTCACATTCCCGAGTGAACTCATGCTCTGCCACAGCCCAGCTAAATTTAGCATGAATAAGCATCTCTGGACAAATAACAGCCAAATAAAACAGGTGCCTTAATACATGCACTCAACACCTGTTATTTTGCAGAAAATCACAACCACACATATTTGTTCTCATTTGATTTATTAATATTTCCAATGTGTATGAAGCTCTTTTGCACTGGACACACAAACAGGGCTTTGGGCTAATATGCATCAGTGATTATGCACTAAATACAAAATTCAAATCGTTTTTTTCCTATGCCTGACTGATTTATAATACTAAAATATCACTTGGTTATGTCCACTAGAATTTCTGTGAACTACTTTTCTTCCCCTTTATACTCCTTGTGAGATGAGGTGACCAGAATTGAAAATACAGATTCATATGTTGGTATTGTATTATTCTTATATACATACAGCACTATGAGGGCTTCTATGGGGAACTTAACTCCATCCCATTTGTATCCTTTCCTTTCTGTATTACAGCCTCCGCACTGAGGCTCCATATAGATGGAAATTATACTTCACTGGATTCTATGGACTCCTCCAGAATAGTACAGTTTCTACATTAAATCCTTTCCAAAAAATCATATCTGGATTTTCCTCTAACACATTATTTTCATCCTCTCGCCTTTCATTAATACTCTGTTAGAAGCACTCTACTTCAAAGGTGATGTTAAATACAACTCTCTCCAAGTTGCTGGTTCCTTTGTGCATGGAATGTAAACACTCCCACGGTACTTTCAAGAAGAGGAATAACCATTCTCCAGGGAAGGATTCTTGCACAAGTGTTTACCTTTGCACAACCACTTTGCTACCAGTTCTTGAGAGGACACTGTAAACATTTGTGGAGAAAAAATGCCCTATGAAATAGGACAGAGGAGCAGAGTTACACTGTCTACTGCTGCATTTGGAAACTGTGGGAGAACTTGGGGAGTCCTGTGGTGAATGAAAATACCAGCCAGAACAAGACCCTGGATGCTGAAGAGTTCTGCAGTACAGAAACAAAAGGATACTGGCAAGTGAATTGAAAATGAGACTGCTTGAAGAACAATAAGAATCAGTAACAAACACTGACACTAATAAGCTGAATGACTGGCAGTTTGATCAAACACTGTTATAAGAGTGATGAGCAATTCAATCACATTTGTCAGGATAAATATTAATTGTGTGTTAAAGTATCTTCTATCTTATTGTAGCCGCAGTAAAAGACAAATGACTAAAACATAGGCATGTAAATGTGGAAATAAATGCAGATTCTCAAGAATTAAAGCAGCTAATAACAGAGCGTTGAATGACAACTGGGTGTCCTTGCTGAATTCAGATGCTTAAGAAAATTTATAGCTTTCCACAAGAGAAAAATGTATAAAGAGTTTGGAAACATATTCATTCCAAAATTAATAGAGATGATCTAAGACATGACACTTCTATGCAATAGAAAAAGTCACAAAAACTATTAACTATACTATTATATATTACTATAATATATAACATAATATAATAATATATATTACTATAACTATTAACTATATTAACTAATAGTAAGTATTAAAAACCAGTAAGAGAGCACACAGGAGGTAATGACCATCCGAAGAGTAGACAGCTCAGAGAAAAGACAGCTACAGAGAGAGAAAGTGATAGGTAATCAGATTTGAAGACCTCATACTTTGTTTATTTAAATTAGCTGTACTGAAAGAGAAATAGAAAAGTCATTGAAGTGAAAATAACAATGGATATGGGCCATAAAATGGAGGAGAGAAGGATCAATCTGCTAATGGTTCTGACCTCCCTACTCAAGCTAACATGATCAGGGCAAAATAAAACATTTATAGTCAGACACAGTAAACAGCGAGTAAGCAGATAATTGCACAGGCACACTTTCTGAGTGGTTATATTTTTTCCTCATAGTTTATCTATGATCATAGAAAAGCAGAGGTAATGATCTACTTGGCTTATGCATTAATTTACGATCCAGAAAATAAAGAACAGCAAATAATAATTACCATCACTGTCTTGTTTTAAATCTTGCTAAAAATTGTCAGTGGCCAATAAGCACTCATTCATTTAGGATTTTTTTTTCTCTCCCCTTTGTAAATACTTCTGCATTTCATCCACTTTGCTTTCAGAAGACAATTTTACCACAGAACTGCTAAACAATAAATAACATCAAAGTCTACAGTGGCATAAAGATGTAAGCAGTTTAACTCTATCTCACTGACTTCAGTGAGATGCATGAAGCCAAACAAGTGTCCTTTTTTTTTGGAAAATACAGGAATTAATTATTAAAATACATTTTTCAAAACAAGCCTGTCAAAGTCTACTTGTAGAAAAGACTTTTAAAACTCTGTAACTGCTGTACTGTATGAAACTTGCTTTGATCTTCTTAAAGAAACACAAGTTTAACTGTCAAAAATAAGCTGTTGCTTAAATATTTTGCAGTTCTGATCTGGGCAGGAATGTGCTGGCACCTAGCATTTCTTCTCCAGAAACATATTTCTGAGTATAGCTGTTCATAATAGGAAATATAATCGTCTTTTTAGAGACTTTAAATGCATTCATATCTTTTGCAAAGGCAACTTCTATCTTTTTGCATTTGTCACAAGCAAATTTTTCAGTCTAGCTGTCAAGTGCGAATAAAATAATTTATTCTGCGGTTCTCCAGAGCTCTTATTAATTACATTTATTGTGGGCTTGTATTAATTCTAAATGTGCTATCAGTTTTTGCTGTGCATAATCTGCAGTCTCATGTAGTCCTGTATACCATCATTTGTCCAAGAAACCCACAGAAGCACCACACGTGAAAGACAAGACATGGACTTCAGCATCTGGTTGCTCGCTGAAGATCAGAACTGAAGAAAATGGCACTTTAGTATCAAAAAAAAAGCACAATGATTATTTTTTGATGATACCTGCAGGAATACCAAAAATGGTGTCAGTTGACCTAGTCCCAAGGCATCTAGGGATTTACAAGTAAAAGCCAATAGGCTTGGACTTATTCTGCAAATTAACTGGAAACTGGTGGTGGCTGCAGAGCCTCTACAGAGGATGCTTGTTTGAGGCACTACTTAAAAAGAAGGAACTCATACTTTGCATTAGGTACACATATTTTCCACCTCCTGAAGTCAGATAATGAGGGAAATTCTAATCACAAATTTAGCTCCTAGATCAGAGGTAACTACATTCAACATGGAACGTCTCCTGCTGAAACTGTCAACAAAGAAAGGCCATATATATAGATCTAGAAGTCACTCCAAGACACTGCACAGAATGTTGACTGAGATAATTCCATTCCTTCCCCTTTCTAGTAATTACACAATGTTAAATGTAATGTATTGCCAGTTGTGTTGCCAATTCTCTTCAATTTATAGGCTCTGTCCTCAGCAGGTCCCCCACTTAGCCTGAGCATTACACCACAGTGGCACAGCTGTTTGCTTCTGGTTCTGGAAATCAGAGAGCCCTGTTCTCCACTGTACTGCATGAGATCAGCATGCCTTCAAACACTTAAGTTTGAAAACAGAGAACAATATATGTAAGAAACTATAGTGTTAATGTCAAGGAAATTCTCTCCCTTGAAATGTACCATCCTGTTCCAGAAACTGTCCTCAACATCAGGTGTTTGAATATTTTTCCTAATTAGTGTGATGAAGAAAGTAGAAGAACAAAGACAAAAGTCCATGACAGGGAAGAATTATTTTCCCCTTTTCTCCCTTGTTTTAAGCTGAAGTATCATAAAAATAGATTGACAATTTTTTTAAAAATCCTATAAGGCAAAGAAAACACAATAGGTACCAGTGCCAAACTGGCACCCACTGGGTCCTCTGCCTTGCCAAAATGTTTCATTGAGCTGCTAACTGAAAGTGTGAGGAGCATGCTGATGCTGCAGCTGCTGCTGTATTTGTTGTGTCCTATACTGGTAGAGACTCTCCAAGGATTTCCTCCAGAACAGCTCATTTACAGTACAAATATAATAAACCCCCACTTAAATAAGTTCCAAAAAATTCTTCTCAATAACAGAGATCCTGAAAGCACTAAGATGCAGGTCTAAGACAGACTTAAGCAGAACACTAAACCCTATGTTTGTTTAAAACAAACAAATTATTTGCCATGTGTTACTTGATTACTCCCTGCAACCCCAAATCATTAACACTTGGGCCTAACTGCTGAACGCAAAATATTTTAAAAAGCAAATGCATTGTTTTAAAACATCTTTTTCAACGGCAGGCCCTCTGTCATTAGTTTATATATGCTAAGTGAGTGGATGTTACACATCTGCCCTGCGCCACCACAGGAGTACAGAGCAGTTTAGATTAACACGTAAATCCACAAAGTACATTTTACAACGTGAGCAAGTGACAGAAGAACTGTGTTTTGCCACAGGTAGAGAGGAGGATAAAATTGGATTTGTTTCCAATTTTTGGCACACAGAATTGACAAAAAAAAACAACTGTCCACAGGGGTTACTAAAGAAATGCTACTGTGACAGAGTTTTGAGGAAGAAGCAGGATGCCTTGAGCATGTGCTGGGCGGCACATGAAAGCACATTACCAGGTACCTGACTATGGTATGGGACAGACCTCAGATAAAGACCAATGTAATTTCACCACCCCCAAACAAAGTAAACTGAAAGCCAAACTGTGGCTCTCTAGGTCACCAGCTTCATAGCAAGTTCAGATTGTTTCTCCCTGATATATTTCCTCTTCAAAAAAACTTGTTTTGAGAAAGGTGGACTGAAAACCTTGAAAGATTGTCAATGTTTACAACGTGTAAGCTGGTAAAAGTCAGCTGTTTAACACAGATTGTCCAATTATACAATCAATGGCTGAAAATGTTTTGGTTTTTTAATCTTGATTAACAAAGATTAATAAACTTATGTACTAGTTTAACTGTTCACAGCATAAAAAAAATATGGTCATTAGAGAATAGCTTCCAGGAAAGCTTTTAAATAGCAGAAATTATGATAATGATAATATTTAAGTAATGGTAAGCAATTGAAAATCAAATATATTATGCCCTCACAGGTTCATGCACTTTTCTTTTCCTCCTAAGCTGTAGCTTACTCTGTCCAGTCTGCTAATAAAATTTTGGTGTAAAGACCCATCCAGGGCTACAAAGTCTGGGTGATTTTGAGGCTGAGCTGTGAGTGCACACTTGATATAATGCATGCACCACACTGCCACTGATCCAACAGGGACCAGGACAAGGGAACAACTAAGAGCAAGCAGTATATGCTCTTAGGCACCACCTATCAAGGTAAAACAGACAAATTACACCCTCAACTTGTAGAAGGAGGACAAATGTCTACAAAAAAAATATATAGGAGCAATGGGAATCTGCCCTGTTCCTTATAGTTTTTGCACTGAAAGTATCATCTTTCACATTGCAGCTCAGATTGTTGTGTGGAAACAGTCTCCATAGATTCATATTTTATAGTAGACATTGAATAACCCTTTCTGTACTTGTAACATCTCAATTTACTCTGATAGATCTCTTTTCATGCAATATTCTCTACTTCTGGAGAGGCTGAGCACCTTTACCTCCTAATGATTTCACTTGGAGCTATGGCTGCTCAGCAGCTGGGACTAATGGGCCCAGTATCTTTTTCCACAACCGGACTTGATGAAGATTTGCATTGTTTAATAATAGTAACTTGCCTAACGATCTGCATTCCTTCTCTACAGGTTCCCAAAAGGCTCTGACATGACTGGAAAAAGCTCTGACTGTTTGGCACACATCGTATATAAATACATAATTCAGTGTAGAAAAGTTACACTCCTTTTACCACATGAAACTCCTAACTATGCTGAAGATCAGAAATCAGCTGTATGAATGAATTCAGAAAGAGATGCCCATTTGGCTGATTTGAATTCAAAAGAAAACACTTTTCGATCTGGGTTTATTGTAGTGAGAAACTGCTACTTCCATAAAATTCAAAGCAAGTAAATGCAGATAAGAATCTTTGTTTATTAAGAATAGTTTAAAAAACGTTAATATGTCACTTGAGGCCACAGTGAAATCAGCAGTTTCAGATAGCACTACTTAAATATTACAGTAGATTACTTTTCTTAGAATAACACTTTTCATAGCTTCTTACAGCCATGAAAATGGATTTCCATTCATGAACAGTACCCTGAACAGTAAGATTCATATTGTTTCTAGTGTTTTGTGCACAAGGCAGGAAGGAAAGAAAGCCTACAGTGTGATTCCCTCCTGAGTATCAATACATTGTCCCAATATCTCAGGCTCAGTCTGTTAAAGTTGCTGGTGTTAAATGTGTGGAGGTGAGTGCAGTGAGGAGAGAGCATATGCTGCAGCCTTTCCACACATACTGCTAACTGCTGGCGCAATGTATCCTGCTGTGTAGCCCTTTAGGAGAAATTGGAAATGTTTCATCCATGCCCTAATGTTAGAGCTGACACAGGGAGAGGCAGTACACTGTTTGAGCCACCTTTGTGCCTGCTTTATGAGCAACCTTTATGGGACATGCATTTCCAAGGTGGCACGAGTGAATATTGCAGTAATCCTACATTCTTGTGATTTTACACTCCTGAAATTGAGGTATTTCTGTTAAAGATCACATCAGAGTTTTTAATTATAACACAAGGCACAGGCTGTACACCTCAGCTACAAATCCTGTACAGGACTAGAGGAAAGAGAGACAAGAGAGTAGCACCAGAATGTTGAGGCAGCTGGGTCAAAGACCATGTCAGGATCCTGAAAAATCATAGAAAGACTCTAAAGAGGCTGACAGATATATTCTCCAACAGCAGTAAAAACGCTGTGACTGTGGAAGCAGAGACTGGTTTGAAGAGCAGCACATTTGAAAGAATGTGAGGCGTAGCAGGCCAAAATGACTTGGCATTAAAGGCATGTCTCTGTGGTGGACTACATGGCTCTAAAGCTACAGAAATAGCACAGCTGATTCTTTAAGGAAAAAGCTCAAATGTACAGGGATGAGCATCCCTTACCTTCCTACTCGGCTCCATAGAGGAAATCAGCTTCTCAATTAATTTTACAGATGCTCAAATAATTAATACTGAGATACTGGCCCTGAGATGGATAATGCAACCTCTCTGTTACTTGTCTTAGGAATAGCAGCAAAACACTTCCTTCTCCTTAAAAAACTACTACTTTAAAGTCTCTCTTTTCATCCTGTATAATAGGGATTGGAAAGGTTGGAGGTAGATGACATGAAGTGAAATAAATCAGTGAATAATTACTACCCTACATGGAAAAAGCAGCCAGCAGTACTCCTAAAGGAGCGAGACAGACAGACAGAGGTAACATGCTGTTGTAATCCTGTCACAGCAATCCAACTCCTTAAACTGTTTCTTTCAGCTGAGAAAAAGATGCTGCATCAATGACTTTGCAGATTAAAAGAAAAAAAAGTCATCAGAAAAAAGCAGAAACAGACTAGACAAAAAAAGAGGCAAATGCAGTAATTCAATCAAAAAATTCACAAGCAAGCATTTGACAAAATTGAATGATGCTTGAAAGCATAATCTCTAACAAAAGAGGAAGGTGAGAAGCAGATTAAAGTTTACTCCTTTTTATTCCAAACTCTGATTCGTCCATTATATAATTATTATAACAAAACATTTTCTTTTTCCCTAAATAGAAAGTTTGTTCAGTGTTTCACTGTCTAAAACCTGTGGGATCCCAACCCTTGTTCATCCACCAATCATTTCTGAAGTTATGAAAGAAGTCCCTTTCTCCACTGCACATTGCAGAACCTTCACCAGTCTATCACATACATGACGTGGATATACCTGTGCACAGCTTATGTGACACGAAACACATTAATTTTACTGCAATACATATAGCAGGACAACTATATTTGTAGACATACTAAATTTATTATTTTAGAATTTGGGGAAAACAACCCTCTTATTTTACAGTTATGAATTTTGTGAGTACCTCTAAACTGAAAGTCAGTGGAACAAAATCCCTCATCCAGAGGTACAGAAGGTATAAGGACATTCTGTTCTTATTGATCTGGGAACTGCTGGTCTCTTCTAATCAAAATGTCTGTCTTACCTTGTTACTTCCAAACCATTAGTGCAGTCTAAAAGAAATATGTAAGTACAGCGGCTTTTAATTGCTTTGTATAAATCCAGAATGAGAAGTTCACAGGAGATATTTCCATCTGATTTGTACCTTGGCCATGACGCTTTTTTTTCATTATTGTGCAGCTAGCAACCCAGGAAAGACTAGAACTATTAATAATCATTTGATCCTGTGCATGCACAGCATAATCAGCCCAGTAACAACAGCCCAACTCAGAAAAGAAATGTAATTTGCAATGCAGTCCTCTAAAGGGCCATGGTATGCTAAATGATTTGTTATTAATAAGAGTTGTAAACAAGAACTGCTCAAAAATAGGTACAAATAAATTTTAACAAAGCCATACCTTTTCACATGACAATATTGTCACTATCTATAAGAGCCATTCAGAGCTTCATGGCCGTCGCTTACATTTGGACTTTTTCACTCCTTTATAAGCAACAATGTATGTGACAATATATGTGACAGTGATGACAAACTTACTATTCAATTACACATTATTGGGCAAATATTTTCACATCATAAAATTTTAAGGACATATTTCCCCTTTTTTCAGATCTCTAAGGTGTTCTAAATATTCTGCAACCCTGTACTCTTTAAATTATTTGAGCAATATAAACAGCAGTGTGGAATGTAGTGGTTTAAGTTTTTTAATTTTGTGTACTAGGCCGGTATGTGGTTTATCCTAGAGAATTTTTTTAAATATATAAGGAATGTTGGAGCTATAGTGCATAAAAAACTAACATAATGTTGAATTACATTACTGCTGCAGGTTTACTTCTGAAAGTGGTTACCTTCAGAAACAGTAATTATACTTTTAGTTATCCTTTTCTCATGTGTCTACTATATATTACATACCACAAAGCAAATTTTTTTTAATTGAGATATGTGAGATGGAAGAACAATGGATCATTATGAAAAGTACAGATCTCTTTACAAAGCTACTCAAGAATGATGTCTTTTATCTGCTTTATTAATTACTATTCCATTTTCTTTTTTGTTTGTTCATTCTTGTCTCACTGTGGAAACTAGAAATTGAAACTGGTTGCATTGAAACCACTAGAGAAAGCTGTCAGTGATTTAGTGGGCACAAGACTGTGTTCTAAAGCCTCTGGAGACAGCTGAAGGCAATCTGGCAGAATTCAGATGTACTAAAAACCTAATCTAGAACGCTGATGATGTGGAGTCCATTGCTGTCTTCTTTCTTTCCCAACAACAATTTTACACCTTTTATAAATGGTGTATAGCCTTTCAAATATGGTGCACCACACAAGAAAATTTTCTTACAAATACACAGGACTTCTTAGCTACGCTTTTTGCCATGCCAAGGCAACGAACAAAATTAACTTCCTGGAAGTAGTGATCAATTTAGACATTAAGTAATTCTAGACTGCTACTTTTCCTCAGAAAAATCTCACTTTTCACCAAACAGGAACATGTGGTATGCTTAACAAAAATATTGTATTTATAGTAGAAATTGAAAGCAGCCAATAATCATTTTTAAAATTTAATCTCAGTCTTGAGCTAAAACTTGCAAGTTGTTTATTATCTTGATCAATGTTTAGAAATACACATTCTCTAGATTAAAAATTATCAATGTTAATTTGTTTTACATGATTAATTTCTGCAGAATAGTGATATTTCTGAGAATTAAGGCCAAAAAAATAAATAAAGTAATATAATTAAAATATCACTGTTATGAATCTGGAATCCATACAAATGTATTTACCAATATTTATAACTCTAATATATTTACTATTATAATAATTCCCCAAGTTGCCATCAGTCATTACAAAACTAAGCATAATTTTCCTGCATTAAACTTTGAGCGTGACACAAGAGGCAGAACACAAATGAAGCACAACTTCCCCTTTGGCCAGAATGTCAGAGAAGGTCTCATTTGAGACTCTGGATATATGGGCTTGCAAAATGACTATATGGAGTTACAAAATATAAAAACATAAAGTTGTGTCTAGATTTCTTTTTTTCCTCCGGAGTGTCAACCTTTCCGGGAAAGTAAAATCAAGGAACAGACTCCACAGGGAATAGATTATGGTGAGCAAGCCAGGCATGCTTCTGTTGAAAGAAATGGCATCAAAAAATAACTTTTGCATGTGGATTCCTTAATCTTCTGGCCCATAAAGGTTTCCTTCTTGTGGCAGCTGGGAGCTAGCCAAGGACATATTTGTGAGTCTGCACAGAGTTTTGCTAGTCCAGACATTGCTGTTTCTAGTCTCTAGTCTCTTTCTTTACTTTTCTCTAAAAAGTAGAGACTTAATATATTATTTTACGGAAAAAAATGTAACCTGATGCAGTGCACCACATAACTGGATGAGAAGCCATTCATAAGATAATAAGAAGTTATGCTCAAGTATGTGAGATCAATAAGCAGTAATGATAAAGGCAGAAAGTATTTGTGTTGAGGTTAATGGCCCATCATAGAAGTGTCCCAGTGCTACATCCAGATCTCTTAAATCCAGCATGTCATTAACATTTAAGCACGTGACCTGTGGTTTCGTCACTATTACAAATACATGTTTGTTTTCGAAGAGACCGTCATTAGGATTTTTCCACTCCTATTCATGCAAAGTGTGCCTTCATTCAGCATTAAACCAACATGTTCTAATTTATATCCAATTATTTTCTTATCAAGCTACTCCAAAAATAGCAACCGCGAATAACTCTTTAGAAAGTAATTTTAGAGGATTGAGTGCCAACCAAATCCAATTTTGACATTTTTAAGTGAATTCAGTGCTAAGCCTAAATTTATGGAACTATTTGATTAAGTCCTCCATTTATTCTCGAGACAGATACAGTACTGATAAAAACTTGTAAGCTCTCCATAAATTTTTCTTCTTTCATTTTACATCAGGACAACCTCCAGATCTCTTCTTTGCCAACATAAATCCAAAGATAATCTAAAATGGCATCAACTTCCTTTTCAAGTGTACACAAGGCCTAAGATAGCAATTTTTCCCATTTCTTAATTTGTGCACATTTGAATTAAGACAAACTGGGATCAACAGTGAAGCACTACTTGAATTGAAGCAAACCGATTTTTTTCTATCACATGTCCTTTTACTATCCTATAAGAACCTCTGAAATATCTTTATTTTAGATGGAGGGAACAACAAATGAAGATCCTATTTCGTGTTACAGACAACACTCCTTCACTTCCCTTGTGGCTCCCTTAATTAATATTAACACTAAAAACTAAATAAGGAACTGATTTAGTATTCATGAGTACTTCACATACTGATAATCCAGTACTCGCATGCTCTTACCTTGCAATATCCAAATGGAAGGATTATGAGGCTCCACTAACTTTCTTCAAACGACATATTCATTAAGAAAAAAAAGTTCAATTACCTATTCAGCAAAGAGCAGCACTGATATAGATCAAAAGAGAGGTAACATTTTAAGGTAGTTACTGTGGTCATTCACTTTTGAATTTTCTACTGACTGTCCATAAAAATGTGACATAATATTCAACTCCCCTAGCACACCCAGCTCTCCTAGTGATTACACAAGCAGAATCTCACAGAGAGCAGGACTGGATTTAAATAGTGATGAACAGGCAGGTCCTCTGATTACTCAATAAGTAATCCTCAAAATTAACAGAAGAGGCAACATCACACCTAGCTTTGTTATGAGCCTGCTAATGGGCTTCACAGAGATCACTACACAGCAATGAAATGGAAATAACACAACTGATTTAAGCCATGTTTGAACAGGAGCACAAGGTCCTGGTGCTGTCCAGTACACTGATGGCCTTTCTTCTGACAGCACCAGCAGGCCATTGTGAAAACTAAAATTTCCCTATAATAATTAGAATCAGCTGCGTATTGGCAAGGTGAAAATGTCCTCAGGTATGCAACATTTTCTTTAATAAGCTTAAATTAATCAACAAACACACTGTGCATGTGTAAACAAGACAGTCAAAGGAAAGCATCACTGTAATAGTGTGATCACTATAATCACCGCAGTACTAAAAGTTATGTAGAAATGCTTTGCATATTTCAAACCTGTTGTGCCCTGTGGCAAAATCATTCTGGTTTTTAAAAGAGAAATTTATTAAAATTGATACACTCTCCTTGAAACAACTAAACTCAATCTTCTCAAGCATTAATTAAGGCCTACTGTCATTCACTTTTTCTCAAGCTAGATTTATAATATTTACCAACTACTCAAAGTCTAAACAACACTGTCATTGCAAGTATGCTGTGAAGTTATCAAATCTTTACACCATTGTTGTATTCCCTTTTTTTCTGCTAATGTAGACACTAATGAAGGAAAAGAAGGAAGAATTATAATATAGCCAAAAAAAGAGAATGAGTGCATTCAAATGGCACTTTTTTTTCACATTTTAGTGCACTCATTAGACTTAGGATGCATGGTCAGACTAGCGATACCAGCAAACCTTTTTTAATTGCACATTCTATTTGCCCCTGTTCCATGCATTCAACCTGCAGAGAAGAAAGACATTTAAAGATTACCAAGGCAAGTTTGTAATGAAGCGGATGCCTCTTTGTCTGTCCTTGCGCCAACAGCAGCAGAAGGGATACTAATTAGAGGGTGAATTATTAGCTTCCCATGGTGCACTGCAGGGGCATTAAAAATGAGTGTAGTTTGTTGCTTTCCTTTTAGACGGTTAGTACTGGTTTAATATATTCTTGTTTCTAGGTGAGCAGCAGGGGACAGTTTTTATTATTATAATTGTTGCATAATTACTGGCCTAAGGTTGCCTATTGTTAAATAAAAATGCTGAGATACTAATGTTTTATTGAACAGTACAAGTAGATAAAATTGTAATATATTTCCCTGAACAGTATAAGCTTGTTATCTGGCAGCTTGGTGACAACTCTAAGTTGTCTTGTGGACAAAGACTCTTATTTTTTGTAAAGACTAAATATAAAATGGGATTTTCTAAAACTTGAATTCATTCAAGTTAAAAAAAGAAATTTTATTTTCATTTATTCCAAAGAGAGTACCTAAGTCCGCGCAACATAACCTGACCAGATTTTACCTGATGAGGATTTTAACTGACCTCAGAATTAACACCTGCAGTTCTCCTTTTCCTGCAGTCACAAATACACAAATATATTCCAAATTTTCTGCCCATATTTTGCTTTTGTGATAATCCAAAACCGATTAACAATGTAAGAAATTAAATACAACAATAACTAAAGTAAAAATAAAGAAAATTAAGAAACATTCAATATAAACACAAATAAGAAATTTATAATATTTTCCTTGGTCCGCCTTAGCAGAAGAGCTGTCTGAATTTGTAGCACAAAGGTGTTCATACTTCATCTCAATTTCCTGTTGTGGTTCCTGCATGTCAGTAGGTAACAGGCTATTTTGATGTCCCATGGTTTATCCAGGTGGAGCTCTATCTGCCAAGCCACCTGCTCTGCATCAAAACTTCCTTGAGAGAAGAATTCTGAATGCAAAAGATCAGCTCCTGTCACTTTTGTCCATGTCACATTTACACAGACTTCTCTCTGAATTTTGCAAATTCGAAGTGTAAGTCTCCACACAACCACCCTAAATAAACAAAATGCTATTTGAACCTCATCTGGTTCTTTCTACAAAGGAGAAGCAAAAGGACATAACAGAAAGACAATTATTTGTAATACCATTGAAAAAGGAATTATTTCATGAAATTTTGCCAAAATCCACTTAAAAAGTTTCTTGGCATTGCACCAAACTAATAAATTACCAGCAAATATTGCACTTCTGATTTTTTTAATGGCAGAACCTCTTCATTTTTCTTACTTTCAGGAAAGTAAAACAACAAAGAAATAGTTAAAACTGAAGAAAAATTAGAGGACAGAAACTAATTAGCTGTCTTAAAGAAGTCTTTAAATGGTCTATGGTTTTTTTTACTGTTGAGCCCTCTAAACTGAAAGATCTGGAAACACCATCCTGTCGCCTTAGAAGCCATTCTTCCTCTTGAGACCTTCAGTTTCCTAAGTTGCATCCCTGAAACCCTTAGTTCCACTAGCACATTTGAGATGCTATGATTATGAAGAACATTTTGGGAAAAAAAGCAAATGCTTTAAAAAATTTACTAAACGAGTTGGGGGGGGGGGAGGGGCGTGTCTCTACATCACAACTAAATAAAGAATCTAAAATTCTTTAGGAGAAGTACTTGTAGGTCCTCTGGTATATCCAAATACACATTTGGTTATTGGTTTCAGGGAAGAAATACTGAAGTATTGTTATATTATGAAAGAGAAGAGGATTGCATTGTCCATCCACAGCTGGTGGAATATTGCACACAATAGCCACCTTCCCCTACTCAAATTGTCAGTATCCTTATTTAACTTTTTCCACCTTGACCTAGAAAATACCTGTCATTTGCTATTTCTGTAATGAAATGCTGATCTATGCAGCACTATCCAGCACTTTCCCTGCAAGGTTCTGCTGGCTGCCAATCTCCGGAAACCCCTCAGTGGTGTTGAACAATAAGAGATCACTGACCTTTCCTTCCTCTCCAATGAAAGAACTATTTAAAAGCTAAGGCAACTGTGGAGATAACACAGGTAAGGAACTGATGGCCATCAGTGGAGTCTTATGCTATTGTGATTAAAGTTTTATTACTGCAATATTTATATTGCACAAGCACCTCAAAGCAAAGACAAAAGAAATGGCTGTGTGGGTTTGTAAACTTCACCTCAGACAATAACCTGGTATTTCTATCTAGCCTAGCTTTGCATTTCTGATGTGGAACTTCACTATCAGAAAATCTCATCATTTCCCACCAAAACCTTGGTGCAACTTATTGGTGCTGCATTTTATATTTTAAAAATATTTTCCAGAAAATGCAGGAGGAAATTTATACCATTTCTTTCATTTTAGGAATTCACATTATTCAGTATTCCTATCAACAAATTATTTATTTTTTTCTTCCTACTTGTACTAATCTCATTCCTTTTTCTGGCTTCAAATTTAGTTTTGTCTTCTTTTTCTGGGGTCAATAACCCCGTGGAAAAATGTAAAAATCCTCAGTTATTGTGTTTATGTAGTTCTGTGAACCTTTCCCTAAACAAAACAAATAGAAAAAAATTCCTTGGCCTAGCTCCATGAATTCAGGTATCAAAGCATTAAAATTGACTGATCATTTAAAAGAATGTGCTAATTTCAGTCACCTCTTCAGAGTCCATTCCAATAAATAGATTTTAAGCACATGCCTAGACTGAGTTAGAAAGAGATACACTACTGAATAGCAATAATTGTTTTCATTTCAAGCTTAGGAGTGCAAAAAAAATATATTAAGGCTCTATAAGTATTTTATATTCAGAAACCAATTACACAAGAGCTAGACTCTGAGTGGGATTGTATAGTTGCACAAAGACACAAAGGAAGGAAGCAAACACCTCTGGAAAGAACTTGGTATCTTTGCACTAACAGGCAACACTGATATTTTCACTGCAAGGGAGGCCCAGCTAGTGAGGAGTGTCTCTGCTGGCCAGGCAGACACTTCACAGAAGGCGGGATTTGATGTGAACCAGTTGAAGATTTTACAACCCTAATTCCAAACCCAAAGAAGATGCTCAAACAAACTGGGACTCTTCATCCCAACTTGTGACAAATGTCAGTCTGGCCTGTTCACCTATTTAAATTATTTATACAGCCACATAACAGAATATCAGAACTATTCACAGTGTGTAACACACCTTTAAGTGGTATTTTTAATCAATGAGATTAAGAGGCACACAACTGCTATTGGCTTTGACTCTGAACTAGGTGACAAATGTGGGGTTTTATCCTGTTTCCAACCCTACTAGTTACAAATCTAGCCTGAAGACCCCAGAACTGTCACAGAGTTCATTCACAAAGATTCAGCTGAGGGACATGAACCAATCTGCCCAAGTATATCGAGTATTATCAATTGAAGTAAAACCCAGTTAAAATTTTAATTTCTTTTTGCTTTTTCTGTTAAAATTTATCAAGAGTGTGTTAAGAGGCAATACAATGTTTGTCCAGAATGACTGCAGCAAGCCTCCCAATTGAAATGTTTTTATTCCCTGGAACCAACAAATATTTCTCTCAATAGTAAATCAAGCAGCACCATAAAGAGCCATGCTAGTCTCTTGCATTGACATAGTTATTAAGTATTTGCATCATAGGCCACTTTTTATAAGAATAATAACAGCTGTGTTTGTGATCATGAATCCTACAAAAGGAGAGACCAATCTTTGTCTCAGCAAGACCAGATAGGATTGAGCGGCACCTTAAAGGTCTAATTGTGTAAGCCTCACTGGATCTGCTTTCATCATATTATTTAAAAGAGAAGGGATTGCCCAAAGCAAGGGTAATCAAGACCTAAAGAGTGACTGCTTAAGCAGAATGACAGATGAATACAGTCACTGTAAAAAAAGAGAACACAGCACTAAGGAAAAGATCATTTAAGATAGGAAAGCAGAGAAAACGCCTTCAAATGCTTTCTTTTTACAATTCTATGATTACTAGAGAGAATTTTTGGCCGAAATATGAGTGTCCATTAAGCTGAAGTTTGAGATGGTGAGGAAGGAGAATCAAAACTTAGTATTATGAGAATAGATTCCATTCCCTGAGCTGGATTGGTCCTGGTTTCAGCCTCTTTACAAAATAGGGAAAAGATACCGTATGGTTAGATGCACACCATGGTGGGTAAATATTTTGAACCTCTTTTCTAAACATGCATATGGTGAAAACTTTTCCAAAAAAATATAGAAACTATATCATTATATGTAGGGACTTTAAGTGATGGAAATAAGATTTTTTTTAGAAGTGGAATGTAAGATAAGTTGGAACAACTTCCAAGGAAACAAATAGAGTTACCATAACGTAAAAGGTGGTTGTTCTGCAACAGGAGAAGGAGGCAGACAGGGGAAGTAGGAGAGAGAGAGAAAGGGATGCTGAAGGGAATGAAAGGGAAGAAAGGATTTCAAAGAGAAAGAGAAAAAGAGAAAGAGAGAAAAAGAGAGAGAAAGAGAAAGAGAAAGAGAAAGAGAAAGAGAAAGAGAAAGAGAAAGAGAAAGAGAAAGAGAAGAGGAGAATGTCAAAAAGAAGGTGTAAGTAGAGAAGACGGGGGGAAAGACGGTCAGAAAAAAGGAAAGAAAATAACAGTAGACAGGATAAAGAAGAAGAAGAAGAAGAAGAAAAGTGGGGGGGGGGAAGGTGAGAGAGGAAGAAACCGGAGAAGAGAGGGAATGGAAGGGGAAGGTCAGGCAGATTCTCCAAAAATTCTGCTCTTATGTCATGCCATACTACTTAGTGCTGAATAAATGCACCATTAAAAATGTTTGGGGTTTACATTAGGAAGACCTACACATTCTATCTAATATGCATTAGTCTCTTTTTTCTATTGTCCATATTTTCCATCAGTACAAAGCAAACCTAAAAAGTAAGAAATTCATGTACTCCAGCCATCAGGATATCTATATCTAGCTGTACATCTATATCTAGCTGTACATCTATATTCTGGTAAATGTATTATGGTTAGTTCTAGACTTTGATCTACTGCACATACCTCATTCAGATGGAGGGCTACTGTTGTTTGAAATCTTTCCATCTCACAGTAGATGCAGAAATGTAAAATTCTAATATATTGATTCTACTACACTCAATGTCAGCAAATTCAAATCTCAGCATGATTGGCCAGGATACTCTGTAAAATAAAGGCAACATCTCAGCAGTTCCAGTGACGTCTCTAAGATTTACTGTCAGACTGGAATGCATGCCAGTGTCAGCAAAGACTCATCCTCAGCTATTCTAAAGGGTGTGAATCTGTATTCAAAAAATACCATACAGAAATTCATGCATTTAGGACAAACCATGTGTTACTGGTATGACCCCAGTACTGAACTACTGTCTGAAGTTTAAACATCATGGTAGTGGTGCCAAATGTGCCTATGACAATTCAAAGAACATAGTGATAAATCACCGCAGACAAAGCTGTAGTAGTAGGCATTACAACAGACCAATAGAATTTTAAAGGATAAAAAAATCCACCCCTCCAAAATAAATAATGCAGCAAGTGATTTGTTGAGGTTTTTAAATTTTCCTTGTAATTTAACTCTTATTGAAGCCTCTAAAACAGTGAACAAAAACATTCTGCAATGCTTTTATTCATCCACCTGCTCCCATTTTCATAAAGAATTGTTCATCTTAGCCCACAACCCTGTCATTTCATAATGACACAGAAACATGGCTATGGGCCTTGTTGTCATTTGCAGGAGCTCATGCTGCTGCAGGAATATCAAGGGTTTGGAAAGTGCATGAGGAGTAAACCTGAAAGTCCTCATGGAACCTTTGTTCAGTGTCTCACATAGGTGTTGGAACTGAACACTCTCTGGCAGCTCCATATACCTGAATGAGAGCAACTGTGTGAGCTGGATACATCATATGTGGTAGAAAACAGGGAATATAAAGTCAGCCTAAGGCCCTCAGCATGGCACCAACAAATAAAGCATGGGAACAGAACCTTTGCAGGTTCTGCAGCACTTCACTGACCACTGCAGTCTATCCAGCATGAAAGTTAATCATGCTAATCATAACTTTAAGTCCCATTAGAGAGCCAGAACTGTAAAAAGTGGTCTTATTATAATTAACAGAGACTTTAAAAGTTACTTTTTGTGCTAGATCAGAAGAAAAAATGTTTATTGCAGCACCACACATTTATCTAGCTACTGGCTGAATATTATAACATCAGAAAAGTTGCCAAAAGGTAAACCTCTCTTACAGTCAGAACAAATTAATTTACTACCAGTAACATAAATATTTGATTATTGATTTGGGTGTTGGCAAACAAAGACAAAAATTTACTTAGGGAAAATACCAGGCTCAACTTCATTAGCTCCCTCCAGACTCCTCTCCTGCCTGCCTTATTATCACTGTAGGGTACACTCAGACCCTTCAGGGAGGCCATGAGTGGTGCAAGCAGTCAGGGTCAGTGTACAGAGCTTTCTCCTTGCTGTTCCTGCTCCTCATTCATTTCCTATGTTCCACAGGATGCAGTCCCCTCAGTGATGAACCTGCTCTGGTATGGGCTTATCCACAGCCCACAGTCTCTGTGGGGACATTATCTACTTCAGCATGGGCTCACCCAGGAGCCACAGCTCCTTTGGGGTGTGCGTGCCCTACCAAGGAGCGTCTGTTCCTCTATCCCATTGTTTGTTCCCTCTGTTCCCTCTTCCTTCTGTTCTTCTGTCCTATCTTAAATATGTTTTCACAGATGTGCCACAAACTCCTCCAAATGGCTTGGCTTTGGCAACTGGTCTGGCACAGGGCAGCCCCTGAACTTCTTCCACTAGAACCTTGTGCTTTACACCTAATACAGAAGTTAGCAATTATTGGCCTGCTGCTGGCCTGTAAAAACCTAGAGGAAATAAGGACTTATCAGGAGGTTTCCTCTTCAGAGAGAGAGAGAACACATTTGAAAAATCAAAAGGGGGTTTTTGAATGAATTAGTTACAAATGCAAATGAAAAATAAAAGGAAAAACTTAAGGGTCTTTTTCATCAGTTCATGCCACTAATGTCCAATCCAGACGGATTTCCTTACAAACTTGGAATAGCACAAAAAGATAGTGTTGAGGTTAATTTCATTAGTATAAAAAGGTTACCACTATCTCATTCTGATTTTTGTTCTTTCCTATTTATTAAATCAATGCAGTTGTAATCCCATTTAAAGATGATGTTTTAATGTATTCAACTATGTCAAGGAGGGTTCCATTCAAAACTCCTTTAATAAAAATGGACTTCTAAAAATCATTTGGGGTGTTTAGGACACTGTTGGCCTTCTTTCTTTTCTATTTTTCTTTGCAACTCATGGATCACTAATGATGGCATTTTCACCAAGCAGCCGTGACATGCTAAATTAATCTATACCCTTTTGGCAATTTAACAATGAGCATTAACTATTACGCTTTAGAACCAAACAGTATCATTGATACAAAACTAGGAGTTTTTCAAAGGAAGATAATTAGAAGAAGAGCAAAGAATCTTTAGTGCTGAATTTTTAAATGAAATAGATGCAAAATTAAGCATGTAAAACATGACAGATGAAGAAGCCAAAAAGACATACAATTTAGTAAAGTATAAAATGCAAACTGTTCATTCCTATTTATCAGTACAACAGGGAAATGTCAAGGAGTTTTAATGCTTAATGAGCCCATCAAGCTTAGAATGCACCAATTGTACCATTGTAGATAATCGGCTACAACATTTTTGTCTCCTCCTCTTCTTCGCCTTCAACACAGCAATACAAAAACTGAACATCTTGCCTGGACTAAATTACACCTTTTACAGTACGTGGGGTAGTTTGTGGCTGATTTTTGATGAAGGCAGTTCAGACAAGATTTCAGGAAGGATTCTTTGGTTTTCACATGGCTAACATTTGTTTTGATAGATGACAACATAGTTAATACAAGTAATGGTAGAACAATAACCAGTTCAGCTTCATTAGGATGCTGCTTCACCTTTTGTGCAATCTCACATTAAACATAAAAGGCTTTGTTAAGCTATCCATATCAGATATACATTGATATCAGATTTATAGTACAGAAAAATAAATTACTGACATTATATTAACCAATATTCTTAGAGATCTGGTTATCTGATAATTCCAAGATAATCTGTTGGGTATTTTAAACCAGTTTTCTAACATGAAGTTACGTTGTTTTAAAAAAAGTTTAAGTATATCCTTCAGAACACCCCGTCCTTGTATAAACCATGCACTGGATTCTCTCTCTGCAGAATCCAATGACAAGATCTTTTTGGTTGCATCAGCTTCCTTTGAATTATCTTCCTGTCAATAGAGGTGGAAATGCTGAAGATTATCCACTCAGGGAATATTTCACCTCCTCCCTCTAAATAATTCTGCCTCTTTAAGTCCCAGTAATTATGTTTTATTGGTATAAGACCTCGAAGATCAAAAATATCCCAATAAAAAAAATCCATGCTGAGTGATTGATACATATTACAATTGTTAAGGGGCAGCTGACACCAGCTGGCTTCATGCTTCATCCAATTTGCCCATTAAACCTGCCCTGCTGCTCTGAATGAGTTCATAGAGCTGGCTCTCTGGCAAAACCGTGGAATGCTGACAAGCCACACAATCATAACTATTCAATACACTGTGCATATTTGTATCAGCAGGGAGACAAAAGGTTGTTATTATCACTGAACAACTAAAAGGTAGAGAGCTTTACTCAGTAACATTAGCACTTGATTGCTATATAGTAACAGTGTCTTTCATATCATCCTGATTGGGAAATATTGATCCTTTCATCTCAACAGCTGTTAAGTTTTACCAGGTTGCACAATGACAAGTGCTTAAAAAAAAAAAATAAAGTAGAAGTTGGAGAGAAAATGTGGCAGGAGGGAAATGAAACACAAATATGTGTAGTTGATTAAGTGGGTGGAACTACCAGGTTTGTGTTATGTATTGATTCTCACAATTTTTTTTATTTATTTGATTGATGACAGTGGTGTTTCATGCCAACTCAAGCCACAACGATATTTTAGAGCCATGTTTGTGAGAGCTGAAGTAAATGAGAACAATTGGATCAGAAGTCCCTCAGTCACATTTCTTTGATTTAGTGAAGCAGGAGACCGTCGTTATTGTGCTCTTGCTAAAACCATCAGTAATTAAAGCTGAGTGCTTAAATCTTTAAAGTTCGTCAAACAACATGCCCGATATGCTTGTTTATTGCTAGACATGTGCTAAACCTTTAAGTCAACTAACCCAGCAAAAGCAGTCCTCTGAAGAATTGAAGAACCACAAGAAGTATTTATTAGTTAGAAAAATGACCATTTTCTTTAAAATATTATTCAGCAAATAGATCTGAAATTGTTTGAGAAATGAAAAAACAATATGGTTTTTGCTGATGCTTCCCATGATAATTTTCCATGAAAATGGAAAAGTATTACATTCAGAAAGTAAAACTAATTAAAAGAACAATGAGGTTCTGATTAGGAAAAAAAACAAGCAAACAGACCATAATAGCATACTTGTTGGGTCATTCCCACTCAGCAACACTCTTGAGGAATTTACTTTAGTTTAAGTATATACTTAAAATAAAGTGTGTGCTCAAACAATTCACTGAACCAGTATTCAAAACACTGCTTTTAAAAGACAGTCCAGTACAGTTCAAACTTTGACTTCAATAGCTTCTTTAACAGAGGGAGATGAGCTGTGGCATTTTCTATTGATAGTTCTAATTACCATGTTTTACTTTAGAAAGCCATAGAATGACAGAATTGTTAAGGCTGGAAAAGATCTCTAAGATCAAGTCCAACCAAAGGCTGGTCTACTGCTCTTCTTTTCAAACTGTAAAAATACATTAATTCCCTGAGTTCTCTACCTGAACCAATCTTCAGAAACTATCTTCTCTTTAACATGGACTTGAGTTATAAAGATTTCACCTATGTTTCAAAAATATGCTACTTTTAAAGGTCTTCGTAACTCACCTGCACTTGTCACTATAAGGGACTTATTAATTTAATATTTTTGCATATATAAATTAGATAACTTACTAAAACAATCTGCAGCGACACACAGGTGAAAAAATATCTTTTACCAGGCAAGAATAGTCCATGTTTGCAGAAAGACATAAACCTAGGAACTCACACTAAATGTGTCCTATGGAGAAGTTCCTTTAGAAACTCACTTCCAAGAAGACTAAATTTCAAGTTTAATTTTTTTCCTTACTCCCACAACAACAGTTTGCAGCATAAAACTTAAAGCTTGTGAAAAAAGCAAGGTTTGGCTTTTCCCCCTTTGCTGTGCTACAGTGACTCTTTAGTTCACTGTATGTTGGTCAGCATTAGTGATTTTCATACGGCATGAACCAGAAAACCGCTGTGTCCTGCTGGAAGAGTCACGGCCATCCTCAGTGCTCCAGGCTGCTCCCTGCCCTCGGTGGGCATGGTCCCCTGAGTCAGGGTGTCAGATCTGCTGCAGGAATAGCTGAGATCACGTCCACGAATGCATGAATAGCAATTACCTCCACTTTTCAGAAACATCTAGGAGCCAGTTAAAACTCAGAATTTTGCTTTCTTACTAAGTTCTGACTTTTGACTTTTTCCCTGCCTTTTTTTTTCTTGCTTCTTGTGAAAGTACATTTTTAAAGGGTCAGTTTCATAACTTTTTATGTCTATACAAAATACCTTTTTTGCAATAAGTATCAGCAATATCATAGTTGAATAATGAGTAATATGTCTTATTTTCATGTGTTTACAAGAGCTAAAATTATTTCAGTTATTTTTAATCATCTACTATATTGTCTTGTTATGATATAGCAGCAAGGACATATATTAGCTATTATAAATCACACATAAAATTAGGAAAGTATAAAGCATAAAAAAATATTAACAGAAAAAAAAATTCTTAAAATAAATATTGAATTTTCTGAAACTTGCTGGTCTAGCTACTCTATGCAGCTGTGCTGGAAGTAGAATGTTATTTAAATAAAGACACTCCTTAAAATATTTAATTGGATTAATGTGAAGTCAACTGTCCTAAATAACTGAGATGTAATTAACTGTGTAACTAACAGTTTCAAACAATAAAAACAACCTTTAGTGACTACATTTGTTAGCCACTGCTTTTTCACCACACCCCAGTTAGTAAAAAAGACTATTTAATACAAGCTAGTATGCACAAGAGTTATAAAAAGGGAGCCATATAATGAGAATTGTAGTTAACATTCAGTAATTCATATGAAGAAACAAAAAGGACTGCTCTTTTTACCAGCAGCAGATTCTTCTTATAAGTAACAGACTGAAATTTTAATTTTCAGGACACCACATGTGGATCTTTCAGTACAAGGACTCCAACAGAGCATCGTGATCTGTTAGAAGGGGTTTCTTATTATTCTGTCTTTATCCTGATGGCCAAAAGATTTCTTGGTGTAAATGACCCGCACCATGTTCATTTTGAGCTATATCAAGGTCAGTTCTGTAATGAGAAGCATCTTTCTTAGTACTAACTGAAGTATTCAAGGTGTCTCTATCACTTTCAAGGTAATTCTGATGCTAATTCCTATCACATTCCCCTTACACAATAAATACGTATTTCCATATCTATTTGTTTTCAGATTTATTTCTGTAAAGCAACAAAAGGCAGAATTTAACCACCTGTCAGAGACTTAATCCCTAAGATTTCCAAATATTTTTGGGGATGAGTATGTAAGATGGAATTGAAAGTTGAGTTCCCACAAGCATTCAGCAGATAGATCTGCAGGGCTCACTGTTGGTTCTGCAGAATATTTGGACACCACGGTGAATATGCTGTAACATTCAGGTATTTCTAAGGAAATAAATGACTGATCCAGGCACCAATTTACGTGATGTGGATGCAAACTTTGTGCCTTGTTTTCTGTAACAAAGGACTATGTGTGACTTAGAAGTCACTGTGAACGTGTAGCAAGGATGTAATGAGGTGGGGTCGCTGTGCTGTTGCTGCCTTGCACCAGCATGGAAATACACAAGGATCTAAGAAGAAAGACTTGAGCAGTAGCCACTGAAGCCAGTAAACCCTGCCTTTAGCTTTCTACTGCCCTGGGCTCTGGCACAGGCTTAGCTGGTGTCAATCCAGGACTCTGCTCTGCAACGTGTCTCTCTGCAGAGAGACACAATTAATGTTCTTGCGTTTCTCCTCTCTGTCTGTAAAACAGTGATACAGCAAAAACTCATATTCATAATATGGGGATGAATGTTGTCTTGCTAGATAAATAACAATGTAGGTAGCCCAGGATGTATAAAAATCATTCTTCATTGCTTCACTGCACCAGCTCATACTAACACAATATAGCAACCATGAGGCCTTTTGGTTGTGTACTTCAGTAAAAAAAAAAAATTTGTAAACAATTTTTTAAAAGAAAGATGGAACTTAGTATGAGATATTTAGAAATCTTGTAAAAATTGGATGGGGAAGTCAATTACAGGCTTAATCCAACCAAGTACTGATAAGCCATGACTCACTGAACTCCTTTGGGATACCCAGGGCTCATACTGTTATGATTGCTACCACTTCTTTTTAAAAATTAGGTTTAATTTTAATATTTACCATTCAGGTTCCCTAAGTAAGAGAGAAAAATATATTTAAGGATATATGGTAGGTCATAATGCCATTAATCATCTTTTAAAAGATACTAATCACTTTAACCAGTTAAACAGAAATTACGAGTTTAAAAATACATTTTTTGTATTTAAAACTAAAATTCAGCAGTTGTAGTAGTTAGCAAGACAAGTCACTCTGGTTGTTTTATCATACTGATGCCTTATCTGCTGAGTCACATGAATTTAATACCCTGGGAAAAACTTGTATATGATCAAATATTCTGCTTTATCTGACAAAAAGGAGGGAAACAGATTGGAGAAAGAAGCTTAGCATGACCAAGAACCACTTGCAGTTCCCAGTCAATGTTAGGCTTTACTGTTATCTCTACCCAGGTGCTTGACCAGTTGCTTTAAGCCGCGGGAATTTCTCATTCTCACAGGCAGCATCTCAGCCTTGCTGAGCAGCAAGAGCAACAAGTTTTCTTCCAGACGTGGTCGACACGTCTCATAAGGGGGGTGTGGGGTATGGAACCTGTGCTTCTGCATGAGACAAACTTTTCTTGCTCCTGTTCTGCTGTGTGGGTGTCATTCTTCAGTTGAACTGGTTGTAAACACAGACCTGTATCCCCTACAACCATCCAGGTGTACTTGGGCCCTGGTTCCAAACTTAACTTAAATCTATAGAATTGTTCCCATGGGGGCTGGCAGTCTTTAGCTTAGTCCTTTGCTAGGCATTTATAGGAGGTATCCCCATCCCTCACTTGGGTTACAAATAGATCACATTTTGTTCTGATACCAGATAGTGCTATGCAATGCACAAATAAGATATAGGCTGAATACTTAATATTTTGAGCCAACCATAGGGAACAATAATCCTGTTCATGCTTCTCAGGTATTTTACCAGCTATGCTGATATAGCACTATTAAAATTCAGGATCATAAAAATCCTAATGCAACCACTAAAATTTTGGCAACATATTTTAAATTTAGATAGTTACTTTGAATTCAAAAGTATCTAACTTAAATCTATTCTGGCAAATAGATTTACAAACCTGAAATGCAGACATAATTATCAGCAAATCACAAGCTAGTGATTCAAGTACCTTTATCTACTTCATCTAAATACCTGATGTGTACTTGCCTACCTTTAATTGTGGGGGGTTTCCTCTCTTTTTTAGAGGATTTACAATAAAAATCTGGTATCAGTATACAAGTTATGTGACACCTACTTAGCAGACAGTGCAGTGAGTAATCTGCCATAATGCAGGATGAAAAGAAACTGCCTGAATGCTGATCTGTTCTTTTCCAGTCTTAACCACTGCATACAATTTTACTGACAACACAAAAATCATTCACGTTGTAGAAGTCAGAAGTGTGTATGCACCATCCTTTCCTCAGAAGAGATATAAATCTAAGTCCTGGGTTTATGTAATATGATAAGTAAAGCCAAGGGCATCTCCTGGACAGTTTCACTGAACTCATCCTAAACTTTAAATATATATGCATATATCACATAAATACCGAAGTTCTTAATCTCTCTCACAAAGATGCTACATGAAACAAGAGTTCTGGCCATTTAAGCTTTAAAAAGGCCCTGTTTTGGCACTGTTTAACTTAATAAAATAAATAGTACTTCTATATCAGTAAACAGTTTGTAAGTAGTGACTGTAAAGCTAAAAAAATGTCAAATACTTTCTAGAAAACTCTAACTAAATTATACATTCAAAGACCAAAAAACCCAAGAAAGAACTACACCCTGTTATCAAAATCTATACAGCCAGCATGACGTTGAAAACATGCTGATCAAATGCTCCTCTCTCCATAATGCAAAGGGATGGTTCTTATCATTCCACAGACCTCATATCACTTGAGGGCTCTTTTGCAAAGATTGTTCTTTGCATGATCAGTCTTCTAAGACTTTCACATTACTGAAAATGCAGCTACTATTTATGTTTGATATTCAGTTTTCCATACAAATTTAATGATCTTCATCTTTGGCCCTCTCATTTTAAATGTTTTGGAAACATCAAGCTGCAAAGCTAGAAAGCTGAAAAAAGAGTCCTAAATTTACCAGGGTAAATAAGTGTAGGCTCATATCAAACATATTGACATGTTCGAGAAAATAAAGTGGCCACATTTATTCACATTGCTATCCTCTTTTCTATACCCTGTCATAACTACATTTTAAAAAGACCAGCTCACTAAAGGCATCTCTCTAAATTCCAAATAAATGTTTAAAGAACATGAAAAATGCAACAGAAAGTGAACATGGATCATCGAGGGCATTTTTCAAATGTATGATCAACAGAAACAAATTTACACAGAGATTTTTTTCTCATTAGAAAAGACTTTCAACCCATAAAACCAGAAGCACAATAGATTTCGTTTCATGTTAGCATGAGCTGAATTGTATTGGTTTACTGAAATGACATGAAGTTTTTCTTTTCCTTCAGATCAATGTGTAAATGTGTCAGTGTGTCACAGAAATCCCTTGGCAGGAGGAAAGTAACAAAAAATGTAGTCTGTATGTCGTGCATCCCAAATGAGAATTTGTGAGCAATTTCACAGTTGCAAAAGCACTTTCCTTTTAAAGACACCATTTGCATTAGGAGCAAGTGCTTTATTGTCCCATTAGAATTTTGTTGAGCATGTATGAGTGTTGAGTTGGTAATGTGGATAGTCCTGCTGGCTACTCTGAAGTTGTTCTAACTTAGCCTACAAAAGTACTTGATAAAATTAGACATTGCTACCAGGGTAAAGATGGAACACTGACTCATGTGCTATGGGAAATAAAGGCAAAACCACTCAGCATCATGAGGATCATGTCCTGATTGCTGGAAATGAAGAAGTAACCAGAAAACCATACATCATCAAATCCAATTGCTTGAGCATAGAATTTTAGGTTTAGAAATTATACAAATAAAGAAGCTCAGAAATATGTAGTACATGCACCACAAAATTCTCCTTACTAGCTCAAATATTTCATATTTTGATAAAAATCACTTCAGCTCTTTGCACCTTTTGTCTTTTGTGCCCTATGTCCATTTTGTATGAACACAACAAAACTAATTTGGCTGAAAGCCAAAGCTTTAGCAGGAGACAATGGAATCCTGTGAAATTACAAAGCAACCTATTGGCCAAATCGATTCTGGTAGATTTGTTTACTTGACATGTACAGCTCAACTGTCTTGATCAGTCATTTCCAGAAATCCCAGCTAATGGTTAATTTCAGTGAAATTTTTCATGCTAACTTCAGTGTAATGATCAGAATCTGGTATTTACTCTGAAGAAAATGAGGAAAGAGTTTTGGATATATAAGAATTATCTACAATTCTTTATGTTAGAGCAAGTTTTTGTAGGTAACTACAAAAAATTGATAGTGATCATGAAAAAAGTAAATTTGCTCAAGCATCACTCTAATATACCTCATCTAGTAATTGTTAAATCATTTGTATTTTTGTCAGAAGAAGATATTTATATTGTCTTCTTTTAAGAACACGCACAGAGTTCTAGTACCCTATTAGTATGTACCAAGCCAACTTACCAATACAAAAAAAAAGTTGTACAAAAAAAGTATTAAGTAGAGGAAGTAATTATCAAGATAACTTTCTACCTTCTACAGACATTATTCACTTCAAGTAAGGAATCTGGATGGCTTGGCTAAAGACACAGCATTGATGTATGTAAATGTCTGTGACACTGGAGACAAAATTATTTGACTGCCAGATAATGGGTGGAGCAAGTTCTTGTTAGATTTCTGCAGATGAGAGATTGTAACTAATTTTTATCAGTGCTGCAAAATTATTTCATCATGCTTAAGTCTTTGTTTTGCTAGGCAAAATTAAAATAAACAATATGCCCCCACTCTAACACCTTTACATTAGTAACAAATGAGAACTATGGGATTGATTTTCTGAAATGCACAGGAAATCTTTGAAATGAAACAATATTTTTAGAGAACTCATCTGGATCTAAAGCCAGCTGTCAGAATCTGCTGCACAGAAAACCTAAAGGAGTGCTCTGGGAAGGCTGGTAAAAGAAGGGTTGGGAGTGTCACGTGAAAGTAACCCTGGATTTAACATATGTTAGTCTGACCAGTAGAGAGGTCCAACAAGTGAGCAGTGGTAACATTCGCCTGAAACGCTCCTCTTGAGTCTCTTGACTAAATGAAGCAACTTATACTTTGTCCAACAGGATGTACGCAAAAATAGCTTTAAGGGAGAAAGGACACAGAGACAAATATTTTTGAGCTAAGCTCCTCATAAACAGCCATCCCTGAGAGGAACTAAGATGAACTGTCTACTTCATTGTTATAAATAAAATAAGGCACCAAATAGGAAAGAGACATAGCATGTGGACAGGATTGGTGGAGCAGGTTGGGAAATGTTTCTGCTTATCATATCATACAATATAATCCAGGGGGAGATGGAAACTTTACCTATTTGATTCTTTAATGTAAACTAATTTTTTTACTTGTCAAAATTATATCAAAAACCCAGTGGAAAGAACAGACTATTATTTTTTAAAGTAAACAAACAAACAAGACAGCTTTGATTTGAAATGAAAACAAACAGGAATAAAAGGATAAGCTTTCATCATTTTGGCGACTTTGGCATTCTTGCAGATATATTCATGAATTAATCATTGAAAAACTTAAACTCAAAAGATCATGCATTTTCCAATGCAAGTAGTCTCTAAAGAGTACTGAAAATGGCTATTAAATTATAGTTCTTTAAACTCCTTGCATCAGGAATCTGTTTCACACACAGCTAACTGAAAGAATAGCGTGATGCTAAAGTCCCTGTGATCTTACAAAACCAAAGAAAATTGTGAGTAGGCACTAGCAGTATGTCACCATGTATTACAGTACTAAAATCTGTTAACAAAACTACCATATATATAGTAAACAGCAGGAGTTTTGGAATGCCATGTAGCTTTTAAATTATTAGCACTAATTAGCCAAATCAAAAAAAGAGATCAGAAAACACTTTAGAAGTGAAGACAAGTCTACCTGTATTGCTGTGTCAAAATTACATTTCCAAACAACCAATTAGTAAAGACAACCTTTCAGCCCAATAAGCCGTATGTAAAGTGGGACGGCTTCATTACAGTGGCTCCCTAATTAAAATGTAAAGGCTGCTGATCATTCCATAATTAAACAACATGTCATGTGGTTTCATCTGGCAATTGCCAGCAGCTAGGCCTGAAATCATTAATGACTAAGACGTAGTCTAAATGAGTCCAGAGACTGTAGAACTACATTCTGTCAGAATGGAGAGTATCCTATGGTCATTATGGAGATAATATCCTCCAAAGGGACTGCTCTGTACAAAATGTTGAAGTTCTTTCTCTCAAAATGACTTTGACTTTTTATATCCAGTTTTCTTACTAATTAGCCCAAAAGAAAAAGGCTAGCAGGGCTAATTAACTTCCAGCTACGGTAATCTAAATACGAAACTGCAGTACCAAAGACTTTCCCTGTGGATATTCTAAACATTTTTCATAAGTTAAAGCTCTGCTATTGAGAAAATATTTTTAGGTAACATTATGCCTTGATTGAGTATTCCTTACATGGCTTCCCGCTTTGCAGAGTGCCCAAGGAACAAAATCATTTGCAGTGCCAGTTCTCTGTGTTCTGCATACCACAGATCATCCCTTCAGCCTTCACTGATGATGGACAGAAATACCAAGAACAAAACAGTGAACTTGTAGTTCCATGAATTTACTGGAGAATTTTGGGGGTGGGAATTGTTTTGCAAAATAATAATGCCAGCCACAAGAAAAGTATATATTATGAAAGCACACACACTCCCCAGTCTATACTTTAGGAGTTTCAAAGTATAATGGACAAAGTAACATGAGTTCAAGTTCCTTTGAAAAGTAGAGTAGACAGGATCTTTTGTAAGCAGCCAGAAACAGCAGCTGTTCCACATCCCAATCAAAACTCTATAGTTCATCTTCAGCTCTTCTTGTGTCTCCCATGTGTATCCTTCACACACACCTTCACTGCAGCAGGGAATTCAGGCACCTTCTTCTGCTCACTTTTATGCTAAATCTCATTCAAGGGCTTTGCCATTTGAAAGTGAATAATACTGGATATAACAGAGCTTGAAACAACAACTTGGCAGCAAAATTTAAGTAGTGCTTAGTGTTTGCCAGATTTTCAGATTTACAGATAATGAAGAACTAAATTACTTTAGGGAAGAAAGAATTTTGAAAAATACAGGAACGATAAATAGCTGAAAATATCAAATCTAAAACTAAGGGTGAACATTTGATAAATGCAGTTCACATTTTATTTCTCAGCTCATAATACCTATTTCCAGTTGTCAGCCTCTCAACAAGTCTTGGTGAACTGGTAAAGGGTTAGTTGAAGACTTTGCCTGAATTTCACTTTTGTTTCTTCTTCTTCTTCTTATATGTAAAATATGTACTTTTTTCTTATTAAAATAAAAAAGTCAGATGCTAGTCACAAAGTAAACCAAGATGAATAATAAAAGTGAGAGATTTATCTGTGAAAAAATTATCTCCTCACAAACTTTGTAGTAAAAAACCATTTTAAGTTTTATTTCCATCAGTTTTAATGCTCTCTCTCCCTTTACAAAATCTGTGGATTTACACAGATGTAAAACTGATCCAGCTAAAATAATTCAACTTCAAACAGTGTAAAGTGTGTGAGAAAGACAAGAAACTGGCCAAATGCTTCTTAGTGACTACCAGGCTTGTACTTCATATAAACAATTTGACTCAAAAAATGCAAACAAGAGCTATTTGCATTCTAATTAAATTATGCATTTCCTTTCGGAGTTTTCTGTATTTCTTGCAGTTTAAATTTTATGTTGGTTCTATGGCACACTCTTATGTTTGCTTTCATTATTCTTATTCATTTCTGATCTAATAATTGCATTCAACTTCATGCTGGAAAATCGTCCTCAGTATTTCTTCTGTTGCCTCTAAGTTTTGCTCCAGACAGATTCAGAACTGTCCCTTTTGAGCTGGTGGAGAATATCAGCTGTGTGGGAGACAGAGTAGAATGACAGAGTACATGGGGAGGGAGAGAGGGGAACCAACTGAGAAATTGCACAGCAATTGCTGTGGTCCCACATAACAAATAACTGGTCTGTGAGTTCAAAAAACCACCAGATGTGCTAAGTTTGTAACAGACATATCCTATCATCCTATCACTTTCACTCTGAATATAGTTACAGTCTGACTTGGGTTTGGAATTCTTTACGTCATTCCCCAAATCAATAGAGACAGCAGCCATTATTTAGCATGGAGCTAAATTCCAGACCAGTAAAGTAAATTTGCACTTAATTTTAAACTGTAGAGTATAATTGGACATGATTTTTCTTCTTTATACTATTCATTTTATCACCACAATTTATGCTGAATTCTTTCTCTGGTAAGAACAGTCTGAGAGCTGCCTATACTTCAGTGAAACCCTGGCAGACAAGCCGGTCCCTTCTCTGCTCCATGCAACCACTCTTTCAGTTTTGAATTAATCAATCATGCTACAGCTAATTGTCCTGCAAATAGATTAAAAAATAAATAAATATAAAATCATGGTGAACACATGGATATGTTTCTTTTCTATATAACACAAATAAAACAGAATTTGGTTCTGTATCATGCTTCTTTATAGACAGAGTGCCCCAAAGAACTTTATAACAAAGTATCTTATTGACAGTACATTAAGTACAGAAAAATGTGGCAGCCAGAATGCTCTTAGCAAAACCTCAGATGTATTCAGAGGCAATAGAAGTCCTTTTTATTGAGAAGACCTGTTGCCCAGGAAGCCAGGGTTTGCTTCTGTTCTTTTTCAAAAGAAGGAAAAGACCTGAGAAGTTTTTCTTCAACAAGACAAGCATCCTCTTAGGTTCTTCACATTAGATGTGTTAACCAGGTTCAGTTAGAAGACACAGTTTCATACCACCTAACAGAATATTGCAAATGGAAGGCTGAAGAAAAATGTGGTGAAAATAGTACTAAAATATAGGGATTCTGAAGAAATGGAGTAACCTACACTGTTTTGCTAACAATACCATGATGTCTTCTGGAGTCTGAAAAAATCCCCAATATACAACCCTGCTGATGTTATCAGGGATGATAATTCTCAGTGCAGACTCAGTTTAATTTACACCAGTCAGTAAATGAGGAATTTATGCCAATCAATACACTTTTGTAGATATACATATATTTCTAGCATATGCTACATCATAGCTATGATACAGGAAACACTGGAACATAACAGGCAGAACTGAAATAACGGGATCCACACTGCCAGTCACACTGGAAATGTTCATTCAAACTCTTGCACAGCCCTTGAGGAGAAAAATATATCAACAAATTTTTGGAAGTGTGAATGTTTTGGTAATGTTTTTATCTTCCTTGTAAACATCAAGTTCCACAAAATTTAAGCCTCAGAGATGTGTACTTCCTGCAACTTCCTGTGGAATTAGGATCATGTGCTTGTTTTACCACAGAAGTGGTTATTTCCAAGGCCAGCTTTACCCAAACTGCTCATATTCCTCTGTGTTCCATTCCCAGTCCATCCACAGATCACTCAAACTGCTGCTTTTATTTCACCTGAAGTGACTCCTCTTTATTGCCTGATCTTGCAACAAGCTGGGTGTTTTGCAATCAGAGGCACCTCAACTGCCCGGTTCTTGAGTGCAGAGACGTTGCTTCTGTAGGATGGGCTGGACACCAATGACCATGGTTTGACATGTAAAACACTCAACTCCAGTGTTTAATGAAATTAACATCACTTAGAGCAGTGCATCCACTAAGGGCCACGAACAGTGCTCTGGGAACTCGTGGGAGCCTTCTGCTATGCCAGTACTGTCCAAACCATTTTGGGTTTTTAGCTAGTAAGATGTATCTTCCCTTCAGTGTTCCTGATTGAACTTAATTACTTGGCTTACCCCCAGGCTGCAAACTGAGGCAGCTTCAAAATGAGGGTGGCTTATATTAACTATATTTTAATTACTGTCTTCTGCACCATAACAGTAATGGTGGTTCTGTTAATAAAGGGAAATTAATTTCCCTTCACTCGGATCAGTGATAAGTCAGTTTTAGACTTTCAAAGGGAGAAATTCCTGCTGATTTAAAAAAAAAAATTATATATATATATAATATTTTAATATTTTAATGTGTATATATATATATATCTGCTTTCTTACGAACATCCATGGAAATCAGGAATCATAGGTCTGTAAACACAAGATGCATCCAGATTTTCAACTCTCTCCTGGCTGGTTACATTACTATTACAAAATAAAAAGAGCTATTAATTCCTCTGGTCCGCAGAAATTCAAGCTTCTGTGCAGACTACAGGTAAAAGCTGAAAATGAGTACTGTTCTAATTCTTTCATGTTTTATTTTCAAACTCATTTTCATATTTATTGAAATTCTTCAATGCAGCTATGGACATTCCTATGACTTTTTTGACTCCAACTGAAGAACCATAAGCATATCCCATACTTTAGCCAAATGAAGCCTGTCAAACTAGAGGTCAAATTCATCCCAGCTATCTCAACAAGTAAAATAATTCCTAAATATCAGTTACAAGATCTTGCAGCTAGATAGACAAATAAAACAGGCATTCATAATGTCATGAAGGTACAGAAGAAGTATTACAAGAATCTGTGAAGTCCAGAACCCTTTAAACCGTGCTGTTTGCTATAAAGCATGATAACATCGAGAATGTTGAGAGAGTGATTCTGCTGGTCACTCTTCAAACATTCTGGACTAGAGAAGACCAAAACAGATTTTTCTATGCTTAATTTAGTGCTCAGTGTTAAACAAATAGCAGTTTACCTGAACCTTCAAACTTCCTTTTTTAGAACAGGAAAAATTTTGTTTGAAAGAGGAAATTTTTTAGTTTTTTGTGGCAGGTTTTTTTAAGAAATATCTGCCCTCTTTGCATGTCTTGATACTGCTATGCAGCATTAGCACTATGTTTCTCTCCCTATTTGTAATGCTGAATGCTAGACTTAGGCCTGATCTTAAGGGAATTACAGGTCAGATAGCATAGCCACTCAGAAATTGCTACTCCTAAGTACTACAGTTTAATAAAAATTAAAGAGAGAAAACTAACTAATCCAAGGTTATAAATGTCAGCCAGAAATGAAAGAAGATAAAGGAAGAAATATTGGAGTGATTATTTAAAAATTCAAAGTAGAATCTCCCCAGAGATGGTGAAAGGCAGAGAGACAGCATCATTTCACGTATTACATTTTTTTTTTTCAAATAAAACAATTATCATGTAGGTAAATATTGAGAAGACTCCAGCTCTCCACTGGCTAAGAAATCTACTGGGCAGCAAATAGGCAAGGTGCTTTGGAAGTCTAAAGCAATTCTGAAAATGATCACAAGTAGAGCAAAAGTCAGTGGCTTTTTCTTTTTTACATGCTTTAGCCCTCTCTAAACTTCATTTGCTTCAACCATGTACACCAACTAAGTGGGGGGGGGGGGAGACTTGTATATTAACTAAGAATTAACTCCTTTTTCCTGTTACTTGGGTAATTTTGACCTTTTTTTTTCTTTTTTTTTTTTTTTTTAATTAAAGCAAATGCATTAAAGGAGTAGAAAGGAGACAAAAGTCTTCTCAAAATATTCAGGTCATGGTCCTTTTATAGAGCTTGCTGATTATATAACTCCATATATTTTCATATTCTAGGACTACAGTGGAAAAAAGGCTCAAACCTATAATGTCCTGCACTTTCTGACATTCAGTACTATGACCCTGAGAATATGATTCAAGTCCACAGAAGTCAACAGCAGCCTTCCTCCAGTTGTAACATTTGTCTTGGTGCTCTTCAGTTATTCATCCAATACAAATGAATCAAAGAACACAAGACAAACTTTGAAATCTTTATTTAGAAACGTGCTGCCTGTACGCTCTTGCTATTTTCAAGGCACCTACCACCATGTTCACCAAACCTTAAGCTAAAGAATCCTATATGCAACTGATTCTTTCATTTTGAAAAAACAGCTGACCGTTCCAAAAAGTCTTGCAGAGGTACATGGAGACTGTCAACTCTTCAAACAGAACTGAAACAAGATTAAACCTAGACATTTTAAATATCATTATTAAAAATGTTTATAAATTCAGCTGCTAATTGGATTAGAGTTTCACTGACTACATTTTAGCTACAATCCTGACTATGTAGTCAACCTAGATATAAGGAGGTTACCTAAAGTAAATCCATAAATTACTGTGCTTCTGTTCTCCTAATGATATATTCAGAGGTCTCTGCACAACACTCAGTAATAAAAAACCTTCTCTTATGGAAAATAGCTGCTGAACAATGACATCCACTGATACTGTAGCGTGCTATACATCTTACTAGAAACCCCCTATTCTCTCCCACATTCATATCCCTGTAGTATCCTGTGGAGCATCTCCAGTGCATCTAAGAAAGGGTAAGAGCTTTGGGTTAATAATTCATTATGAATAGTCTACATTTTCATGCAGTGTGGATCCAGGTGATAATATGCTTAGTATAAATTCAAAATGTCAGCTTAAAAAAAAAAAAGAAAGAAAAAGAAAGTCTTTTTGCCTTTGTTTTTAGTGTGAACCCTGAAATAATTTATTCATGGTACCATAATAAACTGTCAGCTATCTTGACAACTAAAAATGAAGTGTACTGTACTCCTTGGAAATTTCCAGAAATATTTTTTTGTGTTACAAAAAGAATAGAGAGAAAAGACAACACATTGAAATCCACGGCCAGACTCCACATGCACTGAAACTTCATTCAGATGCCACTGCTTAGGATCTTTAGAGCCCTTAAGTCATAACAACCTATCAGAAAAAAATCACCTGAAGTGATCTCAGCATATCTAAAAATGTTCTACTGTCGTTTTGAAGCAGTAATTCAAGTATTTAAACTCAGGGGAAAAAAGTCTTGATGGAAAATACAAGGGAAAAAAGCATGTTAGTGGAAGAGAAACTGCCTTAATTGGGTAGTTAAGGGTATTTGATAGGATTATAAAAAGGCAGAACTGTCAGAATGCAATTCTTCTACTGGCCGCTGGCCAAAGCAGTGCAGGTTTTAGAGGGAAGAATAAACCACCACAATTATACAGCATCTCTCACACAAGATAATTTCAAAACAATTCTCAGCCTTTCACTTTTATTTGCATGAGAGGAAATTTTCACTCATTTTATGGTTTCCCACTGAATTTCTTGATCATTTAAGTCTTTGTCTCTAAAAGGGAATATGCCCCAATGAAAAGCCACTGACAGCAGCTGCACTAACACATAGTGTGGACAAGCAAATATTCTAATTGCACCAGAATTTATTCTTTTTTGAATCATTTCACTCCTGCAAAGTACCTGTACCAGAAGCTGTATCAATTCAGGTACACCAATGACTCAGCTGCAGCTGGAGCAAATGTCCACCCCAGAAAAGCTCAGGAATGATTAGAGGTAACAGGTCAGCAGCAGCTCCCTGCTGTGAGACTTTAATTCATCTTCAGCTACTACAGTGCTTCTCTTCTCCACATGAGCCACCACTTTCTCTCTCCCCAAACTTTAACCCACGATTTTTAAAGGCTAACCATTCTTCTGACCTAAAAACCCTTCTACAAGTAAGGAGAAACTCACCAGGAAAGGAAGATAGAATGAAGATCCCAGTACTGTTGAGCACTGTTGGGTTTATTTTCAAAAAGAAAAAACCTTGCTGTACTTGATGTGAACCTTGAAGAGCTGTCAGAATTACTATCCATCCAGTGGAAAGAGATTTCTACTTAGTAAAATGGAGACTCATGACAGACCTTCATACCTGCTCCCTCTGACAAGTAAGGAAGCTTTTTTTTCCCATGCTGGTAGCAAACATTTCTAAGTATTCTGTCATTACAACTTCTATATGAAAGGGCACAAAGGAACACATAAGAAAAATTAGGTTGTATATTCAGAGCTCAGAGCTACATTTCACTTGACCTTAGCCTTTAAGTGGCTACTGATAGTTTGCTAATTTTTTGCTTTATATTCTATATATATTGTATATAAAGATTTAATATTATGTGTATATACTGTGTAATATATAGTGCATACATATTATATAATATAATATTATATTAATATATGCTATGTATTGATATATTGTACATTTAAATGCATTTATATCATATATGTATGTATGAATTAGATATATGTCTCTCATGCACAGTAGACATTACATATCATGCAGTTTGCTCACAGCTGCCTAGACTTTTTTCATTTGATCAAATGAAAAAAAATTTGAATTAAGAAAGAGGTTTTGAACTAAATTTTCTATAGTACGTACCATTTGTTACAATCCATTCTGAGAAAGAACAGGAAAGACAAAAGTCCAGCAATGCAAATGTAGGACTAACACCTTCAGATCAGGATTTCTCTTTCCATTCTCTTCCCTCCTACTAATATGACTTTCTCAACCAACTTGGCAAAGATACACAGACAGCAAACAAGTAGCAACATGTTAGAATCATTTCTGTTGGATCCACAGGGACAATTTCAAGCAGATGAAATCATAGAATCATAATGGCTTAGGTTAGAAAAGACCTCTAAGACCAGTGAGTCAAAGCATTAATCCAGCACTGGCATGTCCGTAACTAAACCATGTCCCCAAGTGCCATGTCTTTTAGATACCTCTGGGAATGGTGACTCCACCACGCCCCTGGGCAGCCTGTTCCAATGCCTGACAACCCTTTTGGTGAACAAATCTTTCTTAATATCCAGCCTAAACCTCACCTTGCATAACATGAGGGTGACTCCCCTTGCCTCATCACCTGTCAATTGAGAGAAGAGGACAACCCCCACCTGGCTGCACCCTCCCATCAGGGAGCTGTGGGGTGCGAGAAGGTTCCCCCGAGCCTCCTCTTCTCCAGGCTGAGCCCCCTGGCTCCCTCAGCCACTCCTCATATGACTGACCCTTCAAACCCTTCATCAGCTTTGTTGCCCTTCTCTGGACATGCTCCATCACCTTAGTGTCCTTCCTTTAGTGAGGGACCCAAAAGTGAACGCAGGATTTGACATGTGGCCTCACCTCTGCCTGCTCAGCAGGATCAGGGAAGTGATTCTTCCTCATACAGGGGAAGAATCACTTCCCTGGTCCTGCTGAGCACACTTGCTGATACCGGCCAGGTGCCCTTCACCTCCTTGGCCACCTGGCCACACCTGGCTCACGTTCAGCTGCTGTCAACCAGCATCTCCAGGACATTTCTTGCCAGGCACGTTCCAGCCCCACTGTCCCAGCCTGGATCCCTGGATGGGGTTGTTGTGACCCAAGTGCAAAACCCAGCACTTGGCCTCGTAGAATCTCCAACCACTGGCCTTGGCCCATTGATCCAGCTTGTCCCACTGCAGAGCCTTTCTACTCTCCAGCAGATCAAAACTGCTGCCCGACTTGGTGTCATCTGCAGAGGGACCAAAGGTGCACTTGAACCGCTTGTCCAGATCATTGATACGCGTATTAAACACGACTGGTCCCAATACTGCAGTCAGATTTTTACCCAGCAAACAGGGCACCCAAGCCATGAGCAGCCAGTTTCTCCAGGAGAATGCCGTGGGAAATTGTGTCAAATGCTTTGCTTAAGTCCAGGTAGACAAAATCCACAGCCTTTCCCTCATCATCTAAGTGGGTCACCTTGTCACAGAAGGAGATCAAGTTACTCAAGCAGGAACTGCCTTTCATAAACCCAGGGTGACTGGGCATGATCCCTTGGTGTCCTACACAGGCCAAGTGATGGCACTCAAGATTATCTGCTCATGGCAGTCAGAAGAAATATCTGTCTTGGGAAGAGTCCCAGGATTTTGTCCTATATTGTTTTATCAAAACAGCACATTAAATATTAATAACTGCAAATAGGACAGAGAAAAAGGCTTCTTATCCTGAGGATGGCTGCAAACTGGAGACTATGACATTTTGCAGTATATACCTCCTATCTGTACCACTTCCAGGGGCAGGCTAACATACTTAAGTGACATGTAGTATCCTTGTATTTTCTATCCCTCATTGGAGATTTTCAACTTCCAGATTGGAATTTCCAAGCACAACAGTTCTGATAACATTATATATTCAAAATTCAGGGGGAAATAGTTGCTGCACAAAAAGAGATCCTCTTTATAATCTAAGAACTGACCAATATCCAAAGTGACAGTTCATTATCATTAGCTGAAGAATAATACACTTCTATTGCAAGTGGAAGTTACCACCCCATGATGCTCTAACCCTGTGAGGAGCATTAACAATCTTCGAATTTGGTATCCATTGCAAATATTTGATACGGTGTGTTACAGTATGAATAACAGCTTAGTGCAATACATTTTATTGGTTCACCAACAAAGAGCACACCCTTCACTTCTCACACAGCTTTTGTGTTCTCAAATACAACAACCCAGCTACTAAAAAATAAATTGCCTTTTTTTAATGTCATATGTGTGACATTTGAAAAAAAAAAGCACTTCCTTTCTTCTTTCCTTTTTCTGTGTCACTAGAATAATTTCTTCCTCCTCAAGTCACAATTAGCACATTCTACTCAACAGAGCTGCAGTGTATCAAACTAGCATAAATGATGGTGCCTTCAATTCTTACTGTTACACATTCGTTATCTAAAATAATTAAAACTTAAGGGAAATTACAAAGTATATGTGTGAAAGTCATGATGCAGGACGATTTTCAAAATTACTCTTCTAAGATTGTAAGGAATCTAATTACTCTGACAATCCATCACTGTCTATTGTGTGTCATCAGATAGAGCTGTTACTGTTGGATTCATAATATTCTGCACATCTCTTACCTGTAACAAGCCAGCAAGAGCTGAGCTGATCCACTTAGTGCTCTTTTATTGTGAGTAAGCTCAGCCAAAAGATAACTTATTTCAAACAAACTGGTGAAAATTCAAATACCAGCACATATTACAAACACTAGCAGTCTTTTCAGTTGTCAAACATCTAAATTTAGGAGCGGGACTGAAACTACCATCAAACTTGATTCTATGAAGACCAAATAAAGTGATCATGGGAAGTCCTGCCATACAAATGATGCAATTACACACATATTTTCTATATAAGCTTTCATAGGAAGGGTGTATAAATAGTTTGAACTTCTTCAACTATGTGGTTTAACTTCCCTTTTTCATTCAAAAATATTAATTTCAGACTGAAAAAACTATTTTAGAATCCTAACAAACATCAGTACTCTTCCAAAATAGCATTATGTAACTTTTATTTTTCTTCAAGTTTTTCTGCCCTTTAACTTGTACATGCTCCATATATATTGAAAAATAATTTTATGTTATCATTGATATGATAAACACAGGTCTCAATATCAAAATATAAAGCCTGAGATGGGGGAGAGATTCAATGTTCTGGTCTTACCAAGCATCATGAGCCTGAATCACTCTACCTGAATAATCCTAAACTTAATCATTTATGAAATCAGCTCACTCACACCCCACTCAAAAATATTTGATGAGTCAGCACTTTCTCAACATGGAGAAAAAGCAGATGTACTCACAGTATACACAGTTTAAAAGTATATTTGTTTTTCTTGCTTGAAGAGCATGGAGAGTAGTAAACCTGCTATAAACTTGTTCTTCACTTACAAACCAAAAGGCAACTCAAACATTCAATGCAAATTAAAGACCAGTGTTTTTTTTAAAAAAAGGAAAAGTTTAAAATGTTTCTTACCATTAAAAAAATTTATAAATAACATATGCATTATGAGTGAAGGCAATGGCTACAAAAACAATTTATTTACATGCTGCTAGTTGTTTCATCATCTTTAAATTGCCTTTGAAAATTAAATTTTAAACATTTTCCTGATCTCAGGTACTTTTCAAGTAAATATTATGCATATGAATAGCTTGCTTGCTTCTTTTCCACTTTTCATAAAGTTTCTATGCATTTAGACAGTCCAGGATTTATGTTTACTGGTTTGAAATCTATGTGAAGGTTTGAAATCTATGTGAAAGGTTCTATGAATTACAAAAATTGACTAATAAATCAAACAAACAAAAAATGTTTGCACTGTTTAAAAGACATAATCAGAGGCAAAATAACTAAGCTCAGACAATAAGTAAATTAGATTTACGTCTTGCATGTAAGGATCACTGATATCAAATGCTCACTTGTCTCAATTTATTTTAAGCAGAAGTGAGGGTAGTGGCACTTACGAAGAGTCTAAAAATAATAAATTACATCTTATTGCACAAAGTCAAAGGTTAAACTTATTATTGCTCACCATAGGCCAACCTTAACCCCAGGATTAATGCCATAAACAAAACGAAAATTCCGTTTGCACACATAATACACGAGGTTAATGTCTCTGAAGAATTACAAAAGGGAAATGATGCCCCCTACTGCTGCCAGAAAATGTTTCTCTATAAACACAGTATTTTGGTTCAAAGGGAATTAGCATGTAAAACCAATGAACATGTATTTTCAAACTAACCAGTGCTCATTAGCATGACATCTGCTAAGGACAATTTATTTCATCTTTGGACTTTAATTAAAATATATGAAGGGCCTTTCCTGGTAGAGGAAACTCTCAGGAACACAAACAGCTAGAGAGAAGATAGAATCTAAGTTTCTCAGGAGTTAACACATTTTGGTGAAGAAAGTATGAAGATTCAATTTTTTCTTCTTCATGCATTTCTGATTACATAAATCTTCAAATAATAACTTCTATGTAGCAGTGATATTTTTCAAACAGCAAAGTTGATACGATTGTGTTTGCTGCCTGGTAGCAATTTGACACAATTCATTAAAAGCTAACAAAGCCATGCCTTGGAGTTGTGGAAGACCACAGCTCAATTCCTAACCCAGTTTTATGGTTCTGGTATCACTGACACTGTTGTAATTGATTTCTTGATGGGCAGATAAAGCAACAAGGTTATAGTTTGAAATATTTTTAGGGAAAGAGATCTCAAATACTGAAGAGCCTTTACTGGTGTCTCATTTGTTCTGCTTTTAAGCCACAATAGACCCAATGATATCAGTACTGCTAACTCCTGATTTCCACCAGTGTAAGTGAAAAATAACCCCCAAATTCTTAAAGATATTGGACACACTGAACTCCTCTATTTCAAAGTAAACGACATAAATATGTATTGGGTACATTGCTGCTTTTGACCTGACCTTCAGCACCCTGTGACAATTCTCAGACTTACCTAATCTTAAAACTGCTATCACCTACCTTTGTTCAAGGCTTGCAGAGTAAAATGGCTGTAGTTCACAAGTTCTTATGCCACAAAAATACCCAAAATTAAATCAGTAAGCAAAGTTAATGAGCTGACATGAACAGGCTTGCTTTTTTATTACAAAGTCATATTTTATCACAAAGTCATATTTTATCACAAATCTTACCATGTGTTCTGATGTTATTTAGACAATACTAAAATGACCTTGCACTGGTCATTTTCAGCTCAGAGCACAATTAAACACTGATACAAGAACACTTTTACCTGACTCTTATGAGGATGCCTCTGCAGTAGAGTGTGAGAAATGAAAAATTTTCTTGTTCATTGTCAGAGCACACAGAATTGAAATTGCAGCACCTGTATTTTGGGAAACATTTGATTAGAACCATTTCTGCTCATTTATGGTAACTTTACAACTCATCAATAAGAGGAAAAATTGTTCATGATGGTTTACTGTTTCAAAATTAACTGGACCCAAAATGGGCTCAGTGATGAGGTTTAGAAAACATAAATTCTATTCAAACTTGTAAGATTGGATGTCATAAGCATATGTATCATGTTTTCCCAAGAGCATACCTTCAACTAAGTTCAGAAATCAGGTTCCATGTTGATGATTTCTAGCAGGAAGTTTGGCCCTCACAGTACTGCCTGAGTGACACTGGTTCTAGTTTGCAACACAGCTATGCTCTTCTAATCCTCACCTGATATAAATCTCTATGGATTAACTGGACTCAGAAGTAGATTTAAATAAACATGTAATGTTCCATGTCAAAGGAGATGATTTTAAACCAGTCAAGAGTAGGCATTGTCCAGGGAAGGAATGAGAATAATTACATCTTATTTCCAAGGCAAAATTGTATTTAACTGTGTTCAAATACAGCTCAAATGAAACTGAGGATAGTCGTGACTTCCACGTATTTTTACATGCATGATGGAAGTGTGTTGCTTAAGGATTTAATAGTCTGGAGAAGACTGGAGACTGACAGAACATCAGTATGAAACGGTGGATAACATGACTGACAGAAGTTTGAAAAATTTTATCAGTCATATAAAGGAAATTACCTCCAACTTATTTTTCTTATGATATTGATGTAGGACTCTATAATAAAATTTGGAGTTGATTTCTATTACTCGTAGTGGAATAAGCTGAAATGGGATGGTATCATCTGGAAAACATTCTACTGTTTTTCTAGCACTGTGAAACTAAGCACATAAATGGAGGCACCCCATTTCTCTAAATACACTTTCTAAATGTGAAAGGGTTGAAGCAATTTCCAGAGGTCTCTGTCTGGAAAAAGCTCTCCACTGATATTTAACTGAACTGCTTTTGCTCTGAGACATGCAATAAAATACACTGGAATCAAATGTAAATACATCTTTGTGCTTTATGTAAAGAAAGTCAGCTTAATTTGCTTTTTTCACCACCACTACACAAGACTAGCATGGCCAGTTGGCGTAACTAAAATTTTATTGAAATTGTTGGAAATATTCTGATGTATATCAGCTGATGAATAATTCCACTCATTTTAGTAAAATTATATCAAGCCTTATTCTCTCAGAAAATCTGTGAGTCCAATTTTTGACTGCAATGTTTTCATATACCTCTCAAGAGAGGATCACTAACAGAGTAAATATATCAGAAATACCTTCACACACTTTGACTGTGTAGAAATCATTGTATTGTACGGAAAGTCTGGCCCAGCTTACTGTCCATACACAAAAGTTTAAAAAATATGGTGTATTCAGAGGGAACTCTCAGCTTTAATTGAAGAAAAAATATTATTCTGTATAAGAAAATACAAATTAAATATTACCATACAGTTTCAGACATTAAAATAATACTAAAATTTAGGACCAGATTCTGGAAAACCTTACTGAAGTAGATCAGCATTTAGTCTGCTCAGCAGTCAAACTGAAGTCAACGGGACCATACATTCAGATGAATATTAATTTATCTTGGTCTTAACCTTATAACAGTTAGATTTTGAGCAAGTTATCTGCAAACTGACATCATTCAGACATAGAAATTTTTACACCTATTCTCATCCTGCTTTGCACAAATATAAAGAGAAAAACAAAAAGCAAATCACCTACAGTAAGGTTTACTACAGGCTGCAACTTTTAAAAGCATTTAAAAGCCATTGTAAGCACATCTTCACAGCTCATTGCACCCCTTGTACCTTTCAACGACTGGTGCCACTTCCCACCCACTCTGAAACTGAACTGAACCTCCTGGAACATACAGACATCAGCTGTAAAGTCCTATTCTATTAGCAGTCTTGTAGTAGACTGTACCTAACAGGTACAACACATACAAGAACATTGTTCAGCAATTAACTATACCTAGTGCTTTACAGAAAAAGTAAATTAAATTCCTGTAGTCAGAATAGTAGCAAAATGATTATGAAAACTTTAAAAAAACACTTGGATGCAAGAGTCATAAAACTTTAATGATGTTCAAGAGTCTGAGCCTAACTTTTGATAACCTATAAAAAATTACTTGAAAGAGCTTTATGAAATCCCTAGATTTTATCAAGATTAGCAAGAATACTGCTTTAATTTTTGCAGCTGCAGAAACTTTGATGAAGTACTCTATTTTAAACTAACTTAGAGTGGCACTTGAGCCTGCCTCACTTTTTGCAGCATTTCTGCATTCCTCAGAGCCAGCTGCATGGTGCTGACACCCCTTCAGATACCACTTGTCATTTCTGCAAGTAATTCAGTAGTGTTCCATCCCTTCTCAAAATAAAGATTATACTCTTAGGTTATCATTTGTTTTGTCAGTCATCCAAGTGAAGCTGCAATGTTTAAACACACAATAGTCACACAGTGTGGAACCCTTAAAATTACTGGTAATAATATTGCTAAATATTTACATTAGAAAAAAAAAAACCACAAAACTGTCTCCTGGAACATTTCCCAGGCAAAATAACAGTCTTTGCCAATACACCTGCAGCTTTTTGTGACTAATTAAGAAACTTGAGCCAACACACTCAAAAACCCTCAAAACCCAAATGCAGAGTCCATTACTTGAAAAAAAAATACTACTCACTCTCAACAGTTGATGCATGTGTAATTGCAATGCTTTTGTCTTTTCTTCCTTTTATAAAGACTCAATTTACAACAAGTTATTTTGAAAGGAAATTGGAATTAAGAAAAGTAATTAATTCTAAAATTAAAGGACATAATAAGTTTCAGTTATAGAAACTACTAATTACAGAACCTATACCTTGGATCATTTTCAAAAAGTTTGCCTCTTGATACTAAAGTGGATGATCTATAGGTTCATTAAGATGTCAGCATTGCAACAAATTCTCCAAAAGGGAAACCTTCTTAATCACCTTTAGTCACCAGGGCTTCAAGTACATGTCTGTCACAGCATAACTGGGGACTTCAACAAGATGTAGAAGCTTGTGTCTATGAAGCATTTTAAATCATCTCATTTCAAATCACTTTTGGCTTTTTTCTCTGTAGTTCTGTAAACAACAACGAAATAAATTTAGTTTAAAAATATACCAAAATTTCCTAATGAGAATTTGAGGTTGCCTTAAATTTTAGGACTATATTACACACAAGACTTGTGAGCTCTAGTCACATTATTTCTATGTATTTCCTTCTGAAATACATAGAATTTATTTGAGGTATCACTCTTAGAATATGCTACTATTCGTGTTATGACTGCAAATTAAAGTTTTTGTTATTCATAGTCATGCAGGATGCTTTCTATACCCTAGTATTTTAAATCCGCATCCTGCAAACAATCAAATAAATATTTAAATTTATGCATGCAAATAACCCCACTGAAGACCATAATACTGATGATCAGAGTACCATGTGTAAAGTGCATTATCATAGACTCCATAGTTCATTTACCCATCACAGGTCTGAAAGACAGTTTGAAAATTTGGTTTCCATGTCATTTCAACCTGTACAGCTCCTGTTTCAAGTACACAGCTCAAGTCCAAACTATTCAGGAAGGCCCAGTTTCATAAAATCGTTCACACAACCAATTTTCAATTGCAGAAATTCTAATAAGGAGCAAGAAGTTGTACAAGGCAGCTGAAGCAAGCTATTGTGAAACATGAAAAAATCCCAACACCTATTTACACATTACCAGTATTTCCCCAACAGTAATACCAACAATGAACTTGGCAACAACTCCCGTTCAGGAAGATCTCTAATATATCCCACTGGTGTGCCAAGTAGAAAAGCAGAACCAGGCACTGGGTGTGTCAAATTCCTTTGACTGCTGCCAGCAAAACACTGCACTTTTCCATCTCTAAAATAAACTTAGGAGATCTAACCAAAGATCCAGGAAAGTAAGATTCCCCTCCAACTAAGCAGAGCCTCTCACTCTGAATTAGTGCAAACACCCATAGGAGGAAAACAAAACCATTCTTCCCTGACAAATCCACTCTGTAAGCGGCCTATTGTAAGATGTCACAGAATTTCCGGTGTTCTCAACCTAGCTCTCATTTGGGGTTTGCACACCTGCATTTGTGCTTATGTCAAGAGGCTTGAAATTTCTCGCAAGTATGAGGAAGATTAAGTCCAGGTTTCAATTCCAAAACAAATTTTTAAAAAGTAAATATATTATATTTTTTCTAGTCTGCATCACAACAACGCAGGGAGAAAATTCCAACTTCTTTTAATAATTGTCCATGCCTATAATCATTAGTAAACCTTTTCAGTAGCATCCTTTTTTCCACTTGAAAAGGGCTTTAGTTTGTTTCGAATGTTACAATGTCAGGTGCTACCCAATCTCAGCAGGGTGGGTCACAGAACCACAACTGCTCACACTCACAGTGCCCTCCCTGAGAGCAGCCTCAGACCATTATAATGCATTTGAATACAGATTTATCAAGAATATACATAGAACTACACCGATTACAATAAATTCAGCAGCATGGCAAAACAGACAAGAAAATATCCACAGCACCAAGCATTACCCATATCATTTAGAAGTCAGTAAGTCTTTTTTTTGTATGAGACATTCCAAAAGGCTGTGTTGATCTGGTAGAAGTCAATTTTCTTTCAGGTTTTTAACGCTACTTTGTGTCCCAAAATGCTGGTAATTTCATTTTTATTATAAAGTTCCTTGCTTACGATGTCGTTTGTAATTAATTGTATCTTAAACATTGGCTGCAGTGGCTGCATTTTAACAGTGGATGGCACCAATCACCTCAGAAATTGCCTCGCTAAATGTTAGATTACATTCCTATGTGTGAACCTTGTAGGATAATTAATTGGTAAAGCAAAATGCAAATGTCTAAACAACAAAAACAGGAAAAAATGTATCTTCAGGGAAGCATCTTTCTTGAATATGACATTCCCTGCCCTGTGTAGAATGAGTATTTGTGTGCAAATGCAGCCTGTGTACACAGACGTAATTTTTTTCCATTTTACTACTGCCACAGACAAATATTTTATTTGGCTCAAAGAATGACTTCAAATTCAGATAGGAAAGTGTATATAGCAATACCTGGACGTAAGCTTTTAGCGGGATTTTCCTATGGGCTAAGAATTGCAAACTGTCATTTGGTTAAAAAGTTCTAATCAGGGATACAAGTGGAATTACAAAAATGATATTTCGTATTTTTGTATTAAGCCTTTCCAGCTGTAACATACAAGTAGACTAAAATAAAATATGTACATTTAGATGCACAACAATAAAATATTTATCCTCCCTTTGGAGGCTGTATTTAATTAACAGCTGCTAAAATCTTAACTTCACAGCGATGCTAAAGAGATGGACAAAACAAACTGGAATCAAATACTTCCAAGGGGAACTTGGAAGATTCTAACCTGTGTCTGGGACGGTATGAAAGGAGGCATTTAACTCCTTTGTACAACAGCTGGTCCGTATTGTCAGCTCCAGGCACTCAAAAGCCAACAGCAGTCCCAGAGATACCCTTCACGCCTCTTTAACAGTTTGGGGATGGGGGAGCGGTGCTTTAAGTAAAAATCTGCCCTCTATATTTTCCGAGCTATCAGAGCTAAAAATTTGCGGATTGCACTTCTGTCCCCTGCCATCAGAAGGGATAAAGCTTGCGTTTCTTTTTAAATGAAATCCAAGAAGACAATACCAGAGCCGGCTGTGCCAAGAGTGTCGTAAACCAAGGTTTCCCCGCCAGGCGGGCGGCGGGACCCTCTGGCTGTGGCCCCGGGGCGGGGAGCGGGCGCTCAGTGAGGCTGTGCCGGGCGATAAGGGCGATAAGGGCTGCGAGGAGTGCCCGGATCCTGCCGGGACACACAGACAGGGATGCGGGCAGCCGAGGGGCGGGGAACGACGGGCAGGCGGGGACAGAACGACCGGGAGGCGGGGACAGGGGGCCGGAAGGCGGGGCCGGGAGGCCGAGTTTGGAGCGGTCTGTGTAGTTCCGGGCCCCTCAGCAGCGGAGACGGGGAGCTCCTGGAGGAGGCAGCTCATGGAGCCGGTGCTGCGGAGCGTGACAAAGGTGATCAAGGGACTGGAGCATCTCTCTTACGAGGAAAGGCTGACGGAGCTGGGCCTGTTCAGCCTCGAGAAGAGACGACTGAGAGGGGACCTCATTAATGTGTATAAATACCTCAAGAGGGGATGCCAAGAGGATGGACCAGACTCTGCCCGGTGGTGAAACTGATGCACAGGAAGTTCCACCTGAATACGAGGAAGAATTTCTGTCCTGGGCAGTGACTGCGCACTGGAACAGATTGCCCAGAGGCGTTGTGCAGTCTCCCTCCCTGGAGATATTACAGAACTGTCTGGGCGCAATGCTGTGCCATGTGCTCCGGGACGGCCCTGCCTGGGCACGGGTGGCACAGCTGACCCGCGGTGTCCCCGCCCGCCCTGGGGCCCTGAGGGGGCGGGACGGCGCCGCCCACACTGCGGGGCGCGAGGGGCGGGGCGAGGCCGGGGCGGGGGCGCGGCCTGGGCCGGGGGCGGGGCGAGGCTCCCGGTGCTAACCGCGGCAGCGCGGCTGCGGGCGGGCGCTGCCTGGCGCCGTCGCGGGCTGATGACGCGGGTGGTCGGTGCGGCGGTTCCCGGTGCCGCGGTTCCCGCTGTCGTCGCTCCCGGTGCGATGGGATTGCGCGCCCCGCGCTGATGGCGGCCCGCCGGACACCGCACGGCTCCGCGCCGGGGCCCAGGGTGGATGAGTTCACCGTCCCCGCCGAGAAGAGCCGCCTCCTGGAGCGCAGCCGGGGCCGCATCGAGGGTTTGTTCGAGGTGCGGCTGGCCGTGCTGGGGGCGCAGGCTGACTGGCGGCCGGCGCTGCCGCCGCCCAACGCCAGTGCCAGGATCTGGGTGCAGCTGGCGGGCTGCGCGAAGGCCGTGGGCAGCGCCAAGGTACGGGGCCGGGTGCGGGGCCGGGTACGGCCGGGGCCGCGGGCTGGAGGAAGAAAGGGTGGGGAAAAGCCGAGTGCCCCAGGAGGAAACAAGCGGCGCTGCCTTGGCAGGTGGGTGGGTGTGTGCCCGGTGCCAGGGAGTCTCCGGCCGTGTTGACATAAGCGTAGGGAATAAAGCGAAACAGCTCAGCTGAGAAGTGCAAAGTTCACGGGCACCGCGTTATGAAATAGTCCAGCCCACAGGTGAGGGGTAACACCGGTGAGGATGGGCCGAGTTTTGTTTTCAAGCGAGATTAAAATGTTTCGCTTTCGTTCTTCCTCCTAAAGTCAAGAAATTCCTCGGAGATGTTTGGGCGTTGCCATGTTTTGCCTTACAGATTTCGTTTATTCGGTGGCATTTAGTAGCTCGTTAACAAAGCTCTCACTAAAACTTAACGCAGCTAGTATTTCCTTCATGTAAAAATTGTCGGATCTGAACGTCACCAGTCTGGAGCACGATTCTCTTTTTAACCCAGCTCTAACGCGTTAAGAAAACCATCTATGCGGGTTGTGTCTCAGAGGGGACAACACTTGCTGTGAAGTATCTTCACACGTGTTAAATGTCTTGCACAACTAACCTTTGGGGGGGAGTTCCTCAGCAGTAGTGCTGAAATTTATATTAGTCATAGTGAACTTGGCAAGTACAGCTGTTTGAATCATGTGATGAGAATTTTGGTGTGAGCTGTAGCGAGGCTGAAGGTCCTTTTCAAACCCAGAATCTCGGTATGTGGGCGTTGGTCGGTCTGTTTGTTTAACTACACTTGGATGGTAGTGGGGATCTTGAGTATGTGTTTTGTGACTGATTTCAGACTTGACAGCACGCTTTCAAAACTTGATTCCTTAACTGTGTAATACACCTGTTCCTTAACGTGTAATGCACTTCCTTACAATGAGTTGTAAGGAAAATACTATGAGTATATAGGGGGTTGAATTACTTGACTCTGAAATTTACTCCGAACCAATTTGCCTGGGCTTAGAGAATCCAGAAACTGTTACAGGTAGCTATTCTTCTCTAGGCATCTGCAGTGCATCTTCACTTTTTTCCAGGAAATTAAAGCACAAGAAATAAATAGCACAAGATTTCAGTTTTCTAATCGCTATTTTTCATAACAAGATAAAAAGTGTTTTCTAATACTTTAAAGGGTATGAGAAACTTGATTTCTCTTATAGATAGAGCACTTTTCAGACACTGTTTAGAGGAATTATTGAATAGAAAGTGTGAACAATTGAACAATCATCTTTATCTCCCTTTGAAAGGTTTGGTGATAATAATTTGTGTTTTAATTCATCAGTTAGATGTAATGTGTACGTTCTCCTGTGCTGCTTAGTTTAAAAAAAAAGTTTCCAGATTTAGAGCATCCTTTTCACCAGTTACGTTGTTATCTTGTTGCTCTGCAAAAGCAGTCATATGATGACTAAGGCGTGGAGAGTAACCCTGTGGGTTTTGCTGCGGAAGCAGTTTGTACTGATATGCTCCTGAGGCAGCCTGCCTTGATATTCGTGATGATGTAACTCAAGAGGTGGTAGGAAGTGGTGTTACATTATTCATTACCTTGTGTTGGTTCTCAGTTCCATTTAAAAGAAGTTTAATGTTTGAGAGTAAATATAGATAATAAAATGTTGTAATCCTTGGATTCTGCAAATACAATGACTGCAGCTTAGAAGATGGTTTCACTATATTAAAGAATTTTAGGGACCTGAAAGAGGCAGTTTGGGAAAAATAATGCTATCTGAAAGAATAAACAGTATACTCTATTGACAGAGTTTTGCGTTCTTGACGCATTTAAAACAAGGTACTGTAGTGAATTTACCTGTAGTAACTTACAGGTAGCAGAAATAGCAAGTGGATTTTTAATTTTTATTTTTTTAATCTTTGAAAAACCTGAATTTCAGGAACACTAGAAGTATCTGGAGCTTGGAGTTTTCTCAGTCAGTAACAAAAATATAGGATAGCTGCTGGTGTGATAAAGCTTAGGAAATATACTTCAGAAATTGTTTTAGAAGTTCAGGCTTATGGACGTGGTAGAACTCTGGTGAAAAGCATTTGTTCCTGAAGAGTTCTCTTTGACCAAAGAATGGGGATGGGAAAATAAATCTCTTTTGATGGTCTGATCTTTTAAACAGTTTGATCTACAAATTAAGTAACCTGTTGCTATCAGGTATAAACAAGAGGAGGTAAAAGAGAGGCTTCTGTGAGATCTATTTAAAAATAATTTTAGATATTGGTGTTTTATTTCTATTGTCTTGTTTACTGGCAATGTTTACTGTCTCACATTCGTTATGCTAAGTTTGCTTTATTTTCTAACCAGTCCACTACTGACCTAATAAAAACTAACTGAATACTTTAGGTTTTCACAACTATTTACTTTGCTCTCTTTCTCCACTTAGGAGTACATCAAGGGACTGTGTGAACCTGAACTAGAAGAAAAGGAGTACTACCCAAAGGACATGCACTGTATCTTTGTTGGTGCACAGAGCCTGTTTCTCAACAGTCTTATTCAGGATACCTGTGCTGATGTAACAGTGCTGGAAATGGGATTGCTCAGTATTAAGGGGGGTGCAGAAGCTGTTGTTATGGCTCAAAGTCATGTGCAGCAGTTTGTGAAGCTTTTTGAAAATAATGAAAGCTTATTAAATGACAATGAATCAGAGATTAAAAAGCAGTTCAGACAATTTGTGGAAGCACATGCAGATAAGTATACAATGGATTTACTGATTTTGCCTAGTGCACTAAAAAGAGAGCTCTTAGCTCTCACCCAAGCTGATGCTTCTGAAGGGGAGAGTGGTATCATAGATCTCACAGGTTCTGAAAGCCCTCAAGTGCTTGGACAGAATAGCACCTCCAAAGTTGTTGCTGCAAACAGAGATGGAAGGGCAGATGGGGAGGAAGCAAGAAGCAATGCTGGCACACCTGTCACTGAGCTTACAAAGCAAATGGACACTGTGTTCTCTGATACTCCTGAAACAAGGTTTGTTCCTGTAAAGGACCCTCTGTTAGAGGCAGTGGCCTTTAAAGAGAGGCACTCATGTAAAAGAAGGTCTTCTGATGAGGAGGAAAGGCTCCCTAAAAAGCATTTCTCTTTGGAAAATGATCAGCAAGTGAAATCTGCTTTACACAAGAATCCTTCAGATACTGATGCAGTTATTGATCTGGTTTTGGATAGCTGCAATGAATCAGATGGTTCTACTTACTGTCTTAAAGAAGGTGATGCTCTCACTGAGGAAATGGAATATAAGATTCTTGTGAACTTTTTCAGAACAATGGGATATTCCCAAAATATTGTAGAAAAAGTTATTGGTATCCTGGGACAATCTGTAGAACCACTAATATTGCTAGAAGAAATTGAAAAGGAAAATTTAAAGTTTAAAAAAGAACATGAACAGTCATCTCAAAAGCCTAGAACTATCAATCTTCCTTTAGGAAATAATGTAAATAATTCACAAAAGCTAGAAGACAGAGGGATTTCTAGGAATAAAAGTCCACTTAAATCTGGTCCTACTTCAAAGGAGACAAAAAATGAGTATCACAAAGTAAGAGGTGCTCCAGACACGCAAGTTGGTGCAGAAGATAAAATGCATAGATTGGTATACAAATCTGCTTCCCCTCCCAGCAAAAATTCAGTTCTATGCTATAAACAGAGAGATGTTTATGGTCCTGGTAAGAATCACAGCTCAAGGCCAAGCAGTATGGAAACTGATGGTGGGGTAACTTCCAGCACTGTGCAAGCTGGAGCTCTAAAAGATGTTGACTTTGTAGCCAGAGGGAGCTCAGATGTGCAGTGTATCTCAAGTAAGAGTAAAACTGCGTTTCAGCAACAATCTGCAGGGCCCTCAACTGTACAAAACAGCCACCCTGGTTCTGAGCAGCAGCTGGGACCCTGCAGCTCTGCTCAAGCGAGGCCTCTCCACCAGCGCCTTTCCCAAACCTCACGTTGTGACAATCCTGTCCCAGACCAGTTACTGTCTTCACAAAAACATCCTTCGAATCCAGACAGAGGTACAGTGGGACCACATCCAGATCATTCAGTTACTGGAGTTCAAAGATTTTTGGACTCTCTGAAGAAGCCATACAGACTGGAGTTGATAAATGAACCTGGAAAACCATATTTAAAACATATAATTATTGATGGAAGCAATGTTGCAATTTCGTAAGTATTGTTCTTTTCGGTTGTCTATTAAGAGTTCAATGAACTTTCAGGTGAAATAGGGGCTAAGAGGTTGCAGTGGCATGTGTAAAGGTTTTGCTGGCTAGGTTTTTGGTGTGCATATACACACAGTTATGCCATTTCAGAGGCAGTTTTGAATCACCCGTGTTCAGCTCAATGTAACACTTAAGTCAGAAGTAATCTCAGGGCAAGCTTTGCTCTGTTGCAGTTGGTGTTATGCATGAAATTTAATTTGCTTTGCCAGTGCCTAATAAAGAGGTTAACTTATTGTCAGTTTCTGGGGCTTGGGGTTTTTTTGTGTTCTTAACATCTTGTAGTTTTAAAGTGGAGGTTCTCATTTAATAGTGACATATTTCGCCTCTAACAGCATTGCATATTAGTGCTTGGATCCTGTTATTTTTTGCGTATGTATGTATATTTACCAACTATACATGTGCATTACTGAGGTTCTAATATTTCCTTCATGCACCCTAGTGGATTGCCCTGCACACCAGCTGGGCTGCACACACCCCACATTGGAATAGGGCATAGTAGCTGGGTGCTATTGGCATACACTCCCAAGAAAGTTTATATAATACCTGGTGCCTTCTACTCAACCAAATGAAAACTGGTTATGAAATGTAAAGGACAGAGCTGCCTCAAAATAGCAGAATCATCCAGAAATTCAAATGTTCTACTAAATGATCAATGCTTGGGGGCCTGTTGGTTTGATCATGAAGGTGTTTTGGAGCTTCCCTCTGGCTAAATAAAGCCTCATTATTTTCTTGCATTTTATAAAGTGAAGATTTGTTTGCAAAATTGCTTTGAATTGTACTCAGTTTTACTTCTCAATACTTTGAGAACTGCTTCCATGCCTATGCTGGCTCAGGGTTCTTTTGACCCCTGAGTTTTGTGGGGTTTGGTTTTTTGATGGGAGTGTGGGTCTTAATGCCTCACCCACATGCTTAGACTAATGCTGTATGGGTTTCTGAATCTTTGCTTGCCTCATGTCTTAAGTCTGGAAAACTGCAAAAGCTGTAGAATCTTTTCTTTTGACATGTGCAGCACATTGATCTGTTGTTACCACATTGTCTCAGGGTGCTTGTGGAATGAGAAAAAGCCCGGAGTTTACCCTAGCTTCTAACAAGTATTTTTAAAAATTAACTGGTTTTGTATGCTGAAAACAGGCCTTTGCGGGCAGACTGCAATATCCAGTTGCTGGGTAATTTAAATTGTATTAAAATGTGGAAGGAATTCAGAATGAAAGAATAATTGAATGGAATTATCTTGGTAGAATAGTGTGTGAATGATATGTACTTGTGTTGGTGCATCCAGTCGGAAACATCAGCTGCTCAAACAAGGTGGGAAACGAAGGATAAGCAATAATCCTTCGAAGCCTTGGTAAAGAATTTACCTGAATCATAGCCCAAGTGGATGGGCACCATTGTTCCTGCTCTTTGGGGAAGAACGACCAGGAGTTACCAAGCTGGGTTATGGCCGGGGGGAAACTTACTGCTGGCCAGTCATCCTGCGGCCTTATAAATACCTGTCCTGAATGAGGCCCTTTGAGCTCTTCTGGGGCTCAGCAGCTGTGCCAGCACCTCCCTCGAGTGGGACACTGCTCAGAGCTCACGAATCCTCACCTTTGTGATACTCAAAGGACTGTTCCTGATGACAAAGTTCCCACACACCTCTCCACACTTCCTGAGGTGTGACCCTTGCCTGCTAGGAAATGCAAAGGGACTTGGTGTGAGCATTTCAATGATGCTGAGTGGAATTTGTTGATGGGTACCTTTAGGCACAGAGAATTAGGTGTTTACACTGGGTACCTGTATGTGTCTGAATTGATCATGGTATGAATGTAACTGCCTCAAATCTGCATTTTATAGTCATTGTTATATTATAGTCATTGTCGTAACTATAGTGAGCCCTATGGAATTGCTTTGTTAAAGTACTCGATGATTAAGTGCTGCTAAACACTTTTGCACCCTTATCTTTGCATCCATATGCTTTGCACCCTCACCTCCTTCTGCATTCCTGGCTTCTGTGTAAATCATTCCAAATTGATTGTAATTTGATCTTTGTATGCTTTAACCTGTGCAGTAAATAATGGACTTATTCTTCACAGGTTCACAAGAGTGAATGTTGCCTCTGAACTCTGTGAAGCCATATTTTCACAAATTCATGTCAAACCCTGCCTTTGGCAATACCTTTGACAGTGTTTCTTTAAGGAGCCAGACCACTAAATTGCAACAGTATTTACTTTAGTTACAAACCAAAGGGAAAATGTTACATGTCCCAGAAGGCAACCTGCTATTTTGCTGCTTTGTGCTGCTTATGGTCATCTTTTGTTTAATTTAGGAAATACCTTTGTAGGGCCTTCACAGGATTTTAAAGAACTGGGACAGGCAAAGCCAGCATTTGCAATGGCATTTGGAGAACAGATGCAGTCTTTGAGATGGATATCTTGAAAAGACCATATTGCTGTGGTGATTTGATGTCCCTTCAGGTGTTTATCTAGTTCAGTTAAAGCATTTCATATTTCTTTTAGTTTAGCAGTGGCATTTTATTCGTATTATAGTTTACATTAACTCTACATGTTTGATAAAGTTAAGTTGCTTCTATTTGCGCGCTTTTTTAATTTGTAGCAGAGCAGGATCTTGTGATCGTTCAGGACAAATCAAGAGCTGCTTTTCAAAGCTTCAAAAAGCTTAAAAAACAGTGCACTATGTAGTTCAGCCAGCTTAGTGCTCTAAAACAGGGCAATGGAAAATCAGAGAAGGCATAAATTTTGACATGAATGTCAAGACCTCTGCATTTCTTGGAGTCCAGTTGAAAACCATTAATTCATTGAAAATATTTAAAAGTTTTCTAATTTAATGAATAGGATACCTAACTTAAATTAGTGGGATGATGACTGCATTTTAAGTTTATGTTCCAGAAGGTTTACAAAGAGTAACTCTTTGAAAATTGCATTCCTTTATTTGACTGTTCTCTTCCTTTATTTGAGTGTTCTTGACACCAAGAATTCTTAATTTTATTAAGGGCAAGTGTGGCATAGTACTTTTTTTTCCTCTGGAAATTCTGTTAAGTGAGATTTTTTTGCCTTTTATATTTCAGTTGTGGCTTACTCATTTTTCTCCCTTTCTACATAAAGAATTTCTCTCCAGATTCAGAGAACCTTAATAGATTTAAATTTTGATAAACATATTTTTAAAAGAATTTACAAAACTGCAAAAGGATAAATGAATGCTACTAAAGGCTGAGTTTCACTGTAAAATATATTTCCATAGAAATCTATTAAAGACCTTTCTGTTGGGAAGATTTCTTGGTAGGTTAAACTAGGGCTTAAAGATAAGATTCTGTTCAAAACTGACAGGGCTTACTATTAGGGTTATAATATGCACTTGCATTTTAACTGGGAGATTGGTTTAAGAAAGAAATACCACTTGCTCATTTATTGTTTTAAGTACTTTTAGTGATTTGACATCTAATTCAAAACATAGATTATACACTATTTTGCAGGAAATGCTTTGGCTGCTCATGCTGTCAGTGCTCAATCAATGTGTCATTTCTAGGAAATCATATCTTTGTTTTGTCTAAGTGTAGCCTCTATGAAAATGGTGGAGTCTGCTTAGACAGTTAATTGTGCCTTTTATTTAATAGGCAGATAGGTTCATTGGGATAATTCCAACTGGGAAGGGCCTCACAAGGCCATCAACTCAAATCTTTGTGTCCCTCATTTTAGGTAGTTGCTGATTTTTCTGGAAAGTCACTTAAGGGAGTTGTAAAAACAGATAGTGAGCATCATATATTTTTAAATGGAGAAGAAAGATTAATGCTAAAATACAAAGTTTTGAAAATCTTTCTTCCAAGAAATTTCATTATTTTGCGTCAGAACAATAGCTCAGACTGTTGAAATTAAGGGAGAGGAGGCCTTGATAGATTATCAGAGAACTGCTCAGATGTAATCCTTGGTAATCAGTTGAACCAAGGGTGTTCTGTTTTGTAGTAGGACTGTATTTGAAACTACCACAATATTGGATTATTATAGTCTTAATCTGTACTCAATAGACTTCAGAAGTCATCACTGTTGGCCTCTTTTTTAAAGCTAAACCCGCTTCTGATTTTTCTGCTATTGTTGTGCCCAAGAAACTGAAAGGAGACTGAGCTGTAAAGTTGCAAAGGAATGTATCTGTTCTCTTCTTTCGCTGAAGGTCTTTTCCATTTATAAGATTCCTCATCTTGAGCACCTGTCTGTCTTTTCTTTTCCTGAGGCTCTATGTGGGACTTGCAGCTTCACTTTGCAAGGTTTTGTTCCATTTTCTTTGTTTTCATGGTAGCAAACCCTAGTGAATTTAATCTCCCTTCTTTTTCTTTCACCCTCAGTCACGGTCTAAGGAAATTCTTCTCCTGTCGAGGAATTGCAATAGCTGTTGACTACTTTTGGAAACGTGGCCACAGAAATATTACTGTATTCGTTCCACAGTGGAGAACAAGACGTGACCCTTCCATTACAGGTGAGGGATGTTTCTTAACGTTGTCTTAATTAAACCAGACTGTAACTATTTCTTTGGATACTTCTGTGAAGAATAAATGGAGAAGGAACGCTTCATCAGATGTTAAGCAGGAGCAGTCTGGCTGCTCAGCATGAGTAATTGGGTTTCCATACACAGTGTGAGACCCTGAAATGCTATTTAGGCTAACAGGTGTGCCATCAGTGGAGGCCTTTTTAGGTTAGTTTTTGTTTGCTCTTTAATTTCTCATTTTGACCTCTTCTTCCCCATTTTTACAGTATGAGCAATTCTTCAGGTATCAATATCATTTTTATAGCTTAATTGGTACAAAAATAGCCCATCTTCTTTGCTAATTATATCTCAGACTAATTGTCAAGTCATGTTTTAACAGAGCAGAATTTCTTAACACAACTCGAGGATGTTGGAATATTGTCTTTAACCCCTGCAAGGATGGTCTTAGGAGCAAGAATTGCTGCTCATGATGACAGGTACAGAATATCCATAGTTTTAAAGTCTTTTTAAACATCTGACTAATGGTTGTAAAAGCTTAATATTTCATGAGTGGTTTAATTGCTAGTTCTGCAACCTCTCTAGACAGAGCTATGCATCCAACTTAAGACTGGGCTTTGCATCTGTTACATTATTTCACTGTTGTAGGAAACACTCCTATGTACTCAAGAAAGTAATGGAGAATTAAAAATTTTCGTGGTAATTAAAAAAAAAAAAAAGCAGTCTGAAGAAATTAATCTTCCAGTAATGTTTTTATGCTTTCCTGGTCATCACTCTATCCCTGAATTGCCTTTTGTGCTTGGGCCATAGATCAGCTACTGATCAGATACTATTTAGCTCCATTTTCTTCTTGATGCCATGTTGGCACACAGACATTGCTGTGTGTTTGGAGCAGTGTATTTGTAACAATGTGTAAGCCAGTGAACTTCCAAGTTAATATGAGCACCAAAGATCAACTTCAAAATATGGGGATCGTCTTTCAGTGAGCAAGACACAGAATACTTCGCTGATGTTTTATATACACCCAGTCTTTCATAAGAAATGCTCTGGCAGTGCAGTATTCACAGCTGAGATTACTGTGGAAATAAGTGTTACAATAACATGTTTGCACTTTTGTTAAAAGTGTGCACTTTCCTTTAAAAGGACACCATCCATTATCTCGTGGCTAAAATAGTTTCAAATGGCAAAAAACATGTTTTTAGAGAGGTTATAAAAGAAAGCAAGCATGTTTTTTTCTTAATAAATCAGTAGTTACGTTTTGTCATAATTTATTTAACAAAAAGGTTTTTAAGAATTGTTGACAGAGCAAACAACTAACATGCAGAACACAGACATTAATGCTAAGCAAAAAAGTGTATGGAAATGAGTTTGTTTTGGATTGTGTAATAAATACTGTACTGTTCCATAAACCAAGCCATTTACCTCTGCAAATATTTAGATCATGGGTTTGGGGGGATTTGCTTGTGTGGGTTTGTTTGGTTGTTTTTTTTAATGGGGAAGAAAACCTCCCATGAAGACTCTGCTGCACGAAATAAATGCATGCTACCGAAAACATTGTTGTAAGTTTAAGGTGGATAAAAATAGAGTAATTTCCTAGTAATCAAGGTGCTTGTTTTTATGGAAATAGATTACTTTTGAATGATTAAATGTTTAGTTTTCTAGATCTGTGGATTGTTTCCAGCAAAACAAACTATCTTAGTGATCTTTGAAATTAATTTTACAGGTTTTTATTACACCTTGCTGTTAAAACTGGAGGTGTTATTGTGACTAATGATAACTTCAGAGAGTTTGTGACAGAATCATTTGCCTGGAGAGAAATTATTCAAAAGAGGTAATTATTGAATTTCTGTGAAATCATAAAAGGATGTCTGTCCCTGCAGTTGTAGGTACTCTACCTACATGTGGGATTTCACTGTTTTTATTTAATCTGTCATGCAATTCTGATAGATCCAAATAAAGTACTCTGTGATTCAACGTGGTGATTTATGTCCTTACAGCCATGTGTTGAGTAGTTTAATATCCCTACTATTCATATATTCTGTCATGTATGTCTGTAATTGCTCACATAAGCAGGAGCTGGGTGTAACAGCACACCTGTGTCACTTCTGAAGGTCGGTGTTGGATCTTGTTAGAGCAGTCCACTTTCACAGCCTCTCTTGTTTGAAAGCCTATTTTTTTTCAAGGAGACACGGTAGCTGATGAGGATGTAGAGTGTCACTTTTAATTGTTCAGAATCAATCACTCCTTACTCAAGTGGGACAGATTGGCACAGCTAAACAAAATGAACACTTGCAGCATATCCATGTAGCCATTTCCCTGCAATTGTTGTTCTTTGGGTTTAGATGAGTTCACTTAGTTATCCAATATCTCTGCTTCATCTTGTGGAATTTGTTTCTTTTTACTTTTTGTTTCTGTGTTAGTTTGTTGGGATTTTTTTTCTCTTTCAGGTAAATCAGGTTATTTTACTGTTAAGGTGTGATCTTCTGTTAGTGAAATTTCCCACTAATCCCTCAATCTCCCTAATGTCTTCTGAGGATACATCTGTTACAGTGGCTAAGATCAGTATAGGTCTAAAGAAATAAGTAACTAAAAACTTACCCTGGGTTCTCACAATATAGTTGGGAGACCATGGAGTTGATGCTGGCTAATCATGTAGGCATTTACATTATTTCTTGAATGAATTCTACCCAAGTGAGGTTCTGTTCTCCAGAATTTTAGCAAGAATACTTGGCATGTAATCTCTAGCCTGTGGTTTTATTAAGAGCTTGTGTTAACATCTGCTATTAGTTTTACTTCTGTACCAAATCTATTCCTGGCAGACAAATTTCAGTTGAACTGGATTTTTTTCAATGCAGATTTCTTCCTGTCCCAAAACAATTCCAGAAAAAAAGCTTTGTGTCTTAACTGTAAACATCTAATGCTGTATTTGCTAGTTGTGTAGCTTTCTGCTAACAGGCATTTGAGCTACATGACTGAAGATCCTTGCAAGGAGGGGGAGTTAGAACAACCAAAAAAAATCTCTAATCACCCAGAAAATTCCACTGTGGTCTGGTTGCAAAATTTCTGTCGTAAAAGAGTTGCTGTCAAAAAAAAAAAAAAAAAGAGCAAAGCTCCCTGTTCTGCAGTGTAATGGGAAGAGTTCACAGCTCCTATTGAATTATTTTGACAAGAAATGCTGGTTGTATCTCAGTTGGGTTTACTAATTAATCTTCAGGGACTCCTGATGTGGTGTCTGCTCTAAGGAAATTCATCCTGTGCTACAAAGGTGAAGGACAGCAAGGGTGTAATACCTTGTTATTTAAAAGAACTCTCTTGCAGGTTGCTCCAGTACACTTTTGCTGGTGACATATTTATGGTTCCTGATGATCCTTTGGGAAGAAATGGACCCAGATTAGATGACTTCCTTCGAAGTGAAGGCTGTTCTAGGTATAAACACTGTTTTCCCTTTTGTTTGACACAGTTATTTCACATTTGAAATAAACTGTTGTTCTCCTGGTCCACTCATACACCTGTAAAGCACAGTAAAGTAGGAATGCTGTAGCATGAAGCAGTTTAACAAAAAAACTGTGTTTCTCCTGTTACTTCATTCAGAAACTGCTGGTAACATTTGCCTCTAATCAAGATCTCTGAGAATTAAGATAAGTAAGACAAAAGCTTCTTCTGAGATTTGACTGTGGTGGCTTTCATGCACGGGTGTGCTAACAGCACCCAGAGGTGCCAGAGATGTGGGTATGTGTTGTTAATTACACTGATGTTATCTAAGACACCTTGGCTGGTCACTTATCATAGTGGGACAATAGGTGCTACAAACACTGCACTCAGCTTTTTTTGTTGAAGGGGAGACACTTCACCTCATGGCTGAGGGTACCTTACTGTTGTCAGAACAATTTTTGAGGCATTGTAATGAAATCCATTCGTATTTGAGTAATAGTTGTAAATATTAATAAACATATATTGTTCATTTAAGATTAATGTACTTTTTAAATGTGCACATATTCAAAGTATGAATTTGCTTTGCATGAGTTGCCAGGATTTGAGAATTAGTTTGCTCTTTTGCACGATCTGCTGTTCTTTCACCAGTTTAGGAATTAGAAAGGCTAATAATTCTGAGGAGTATTCAGAGGGCTTTCAAAAACAAGTGAGGTAACTTAAAAATTTGCAATAGAAAAGGCAAGCTATACTTAAGGATTAATACAAAGACTAAGCAAGAATCTCATCTATTGGAAACATTTGAGGAAAGTGGAACATTTATATACCATAGATTACAAGCTGCTTTGAAAATAAGTGTGTTGACATTAAAAAAGCAAGTGCAGTGCTAGAACTCCAGAAGGAAATGCTAAGTATTCAAGCTCTAGTACAAAACCTTTGAGATGTTGTTTGGAACACTGTGTTTTACCTGGCTGTGTCTGAGATAAATATAATGAAAACAGTGTGTTCTGAGAGGTAGGTGAGTGTGATTGTAGAAGTGGAGAGAGTCTTTCGAGAAGACCACAGAAGGGTTTGGTTTCTTATCTGTAAACTTGGAACTGGAATTAGGCTTTGGTGTTTGGTTTGGGTTTGGGGGTTTTTTTGGCAGTGAGGGGTGGTGTGGTAAGACAGAGAAAAGCTGCCAGTGCAAAGAGTTAATTTTGTTTCTTCACTGTGACTTTTCTGCATGAGTTAAATAATGCAGAAAGCATAACTGGCACCAGGAGCAAGATCAGAAACAAGAAGGATCTTCAGCAATTACAAAACCTTTCCACGCTGAGTAATGGGAGGTGTCATAACTCAAATGCTTTTAAAATAGAGCTCTGTAATTTAGATACTGTTTCCCTTGGTGGTAGGAAACTAGACTGTAACATGAGTTCCACTTCACATTTCTCTGGTATCTGCTGGCATCTGAAGTAGACTGAGCTTTAAATTTTGTAGTGCTAGCACTGTATAGAGTAGCAACAATTTTTTTAAAGTCTGAAATGAAATCTCAATATTTATGGAAGAGTATTCAAATCCTGAGACTGCTGAAACAACTTCATTGCCCTATTAAGGATATCATACAAAGGAAACAAGGTCCTGGTCTCAATATGAGCAGAGCTCACTCAAGAGCAAAAGTAGATGAGGACTGGTCTTGTGAAGCAATCTTGGAAGCCCCTTTGGTCTGTCAGTATTTTTGCATGTTCCATGTCAGTGTACATGTGTTCAATGTATTTTTTTATCTATACCTTCATAAAATAGGCTTTGACTGTGGCTGTAATCTGCCAAGTAAAGTACTCACAGCATATTGAGGCTATTCCTGAGTGATATTAATGTTTTTAGTTATTCCAGATTCAGATTGAGAACTGTTACACCTCTGGTTTTGTTTCACTTTGAAAGAATGCTCATCATTTGATTCGAGTCAGTAACCAGCTGAGCACCAGGGAAGTTTAAGTTATCCACATTTTTCTTCTCTCTCTCTTGTACAAAGAGAGCTACAGCTAGCATCTCCTTTAGCTTAATTTAATAAAAAGTTTTATTTTGTTCCACAGAGATTCTTGGTCAACACAAAAGGCTTTACAGAGCAGTGGACAATACTCTTCTGAGACCAGTAGCAGTCAACAGCCTGGAGGCAAAGTGCACGATTCATCCCCATGGCTTCCATGGGAAGAAAACACAGAGCCTCGTCCAGCAATTCCACCACAGAGATCTGCCTCAGAAACAGTCCAGCTAAGAGAAGCCCTGATTAAAATTTTTCCTGACTATGATCAAAGACAGAAGATTGATCAAATACTAGCTAATCATCCATTCATGAGAGATCTTAATGCACTGTCTGCCATGGTGCTTGACTGAATGCTATACACAGCTTTTATATCACAACTGCTCTGACTAATGATTATCAATGTGAAGAAAAATGTTGCTCTTTTATGTTACTTTATGAATATTAAAACCCCAATTTTATTTGTATAAACAAAGATATTTTTGTGTATATTCTGTTGCTAATAGATGCCAGGTTTTGGTAAATTAAAAACTACTGCTACTAAAGATTTGTAGTAATATTTTCTATGAAAAAAAACAAAACCAAATCTTCTGCTTAACTTGAATTGCTTATTAAAGCAGTAGCAGTACTCCCTTTTGACTAGTGTGTTAGTACTGTTTACAAAACCCTTTTCCTGGAAGGCAGAATTCCTGTCAGTTGGAGACCCGTGTGTGGGAGCAGCTGCCAGCAGGTGGCGGCCATGGGCCCGTGAGAATCCCCGGGAAGGGCGTGAAAATCCATTTGCTCTTTTCGGCTGCAAATGCTGTGCAGAGTAGTTAGAAGAGAAAGTATAAATTCACAGCTCTCATCGGGAGAAGGTGTTTTGAATGCTTTAAAAGATCTGAAACCTACACTGGTGTTTAAATTGGAAATTATCTTGACCATCAGTACTCCTTCAGAATAGTTTTAATATCTTTAACAATTGCACTGACACCTGTTTTGTCTTTGCCTTACCTGTTCTAAGTGTGAATGGTGTGGTGTTAACAGAATGTGATGCTGTCTATAGAAATGGCTGGTTTGTGCAGAGATACAGCTGCAGTCAGCTCTACCCCTTTAGATCTGTTCTGGGATCTACCCCAAAAGTGAGGGGTGAGAAAAGGAAGATAAATTTTGAAAGCTGACCAATAGGACCACTTTCAAGAGCAGAGCAAAGTTAAGAGTGCTGGTTTTCTGTATCTCTGTACATACTTAAGTCTGTTATTCCTTCCTTTTTAACCAGTCTCTGGTGCCAAGTGTTCACATGAGTGAAATCAAATTGGACTGTAAAAAAAAATGTGGGTTCAACTTCTAATATACTGAGCCTTACCCTAAAGCATGAATGGCTTTCTCTCCAGTTCCGTGGGCTCTGAAATCACTCTTTGCTTAAATGCAAAAGAGCTGAAATATGCTGAGGAACTGGGGTTTTTGAAAGACGGTCTTTTTGCATGGTCCTTTGACATGTTTTATGAAGTCAGAAACAGAAGGAAAAGTCTTGCTCTTCCCTTAACACAAGTAACCTGAAAGAGAATTGTAGCAAGAACAAAAAGCCTTTTAATATGTTTCTACATTCAAACAGACAAATCTTAATTATTTTTTATTCTGTATAACTGTGTGGGAAATTTGCTAGTGGGGGGGCAGAGTCCTTCTGACCAGCACATGTTTCCCAAGAAGTGGTTCTTACCTATGAAATGTTATGTAATCTCCAAGTTCCAACCCCATAAAAACTTAGGCAGGTTCCTAAAGCCTGTTATCCCTGACTGCAGTTGGTATCATTTTAATAAATAGTAAGAGAATAAATCACCAGCTCCTTCGCACTGCCTGGAGCCTGTGTGCATGTGTGAACATGCTCCTTGAAGAACTTGTCTTCCTTAGGTATATCCCTAGTTGCATATGTTGTTTTCACTTTTTAGGTGCTTATGTGGGGTATAAATATATTGTAATCTTTGTTTCATAGGATCACAGAAAGTGCTGAGTTGGAAGGGATCCACAAGGATCATCAAATCCAACTCCTGGCTCTGCACAGAACACTTCAACAATCCCGCCCCATGTCTGAGAGTATTGTCCAAACACTTCTCGAGCTCTGTCAGGCTTGGGGCTGGGCCCACTTCCCTGGGGAGGCTGTTCGGTGCCCAACCACCCTCTGGGTGAAGAACCTTTTCCTGAACTAACCTGAATCCCCCCAACTCAGCTTCAAGTCTCAAGTCCTGTCACAAAAGCAAAGAGATTGGTACTCTTTCTTCTTTCTCTGTTTCATTCTCCAGAGTCTGTTTCTGAAGCATGTCTCGTGCTATTCAACCTTTGGTTGCTGAAAAACAGGCCTAGAAGCAGTGTTTTGAGTGGAAAATAACAGGGACTTTCCCTTATGTGTGAGTGATTTGGCATTCCCCTCTCCTTCCCTTTAAAGGGGTAAAGTCCTGAGACTGATTCCTGGTGTGAGGCCAAGTGCAGGATATCTGTGACGAATGCAACAGTTTACTGTTGAAAGGAGTTTTTCTCTTACATTTTGAGGGCATTTAATGTAAACAGTGTTATTGCAGTTGTAAACAAGCAAAGCTCAGATGAGTCCCAGTAGTCGGTGCTAGTGCTGCTGTTTTCTTTCCTGTTTCAGTGCCATATTAGGGTAGCCTGTGTTTTGGAAGAGCATTTCTGAACCAGAGAGAGAGTGCCTGTGAAAGTTCCATGACAAACAATGACTCACACAGCATCTTTCTAATGCTGGCAGTGTTTCCTTCTGTTTTGCAAGCTTGCAGGCTGTGTTTGATATGAATGCCTTTCTTGCTAGAATTTTGTGTAGCTGTATCAAATGCTATTTTTAGATCTGGGCCTGGTTTATATTCGGGATGGCTCTGTTTTCTTGGGAAGGTTGTATCTCTGCTATAATTCATGTATAAGACCTGTTATTTTCATAAATACAGTTTAGAATAATAATGACTTTGCAGATTCCAAGACCTAATCTGCTGTCTGATATTTGGAGGAGTCTGGTTATATAAGTAGGTGTTTCTCTGATGTGTTCAGTTTCTCTTTTTTATCACAGAATGGAAACCCAAGTGCCTTACAACAGTGTAATTCATGGTGTTCAGACTATTCCAAGTGTCCCTGACTGCTACTGTTTGTGCTCAATTTTGTACATAAATCTACCAATTTTGTATATGTTGGTTTGTAACTCTGGGAATACAGTGGAAATACTGCAGTGCTCAAGAAGATGGTGTAGACAATTGATGACTTTTAAAAATCAGTTGGATTTTAGATTTGTACATTTTTTTACCTGTGTATTTTATGCATTTGTTTAGAATGTGGTTCCATTGTACTGTTCAAACTCCGCTGAACTGTGTATGACAATCCCAAGTTTTTGCTGTCTGCCTTGTGGCTTGCTGAGTTCTGTCAGATTACATTACATAATTTTAAATGGCTAATTCAAAGGAAGCATTTTTTAAGAAATTGGGTTTGAATGCATTGGATCCCCTTTTCAGTCTCCACTTAAGTATTTTTAACTGTTTCAGGAATTATATTTTAAGTGTACATAAGAGAACTAAAATATTATATATTTTTAATTAAATGGAAACAACAGTCCAAAGGCATCAGAGTTCTGCTGAAATATATCAATTTTTATTTCATTATCATTTGTCACTAAATATAGGAATACTTTTGATTCAAATCCGAAGTCATGTATAATTTTTCTCCCTGGTTGTTGAATGAGCATGTGATATTCAAGATATTGAGTCTTAGTATTGTTAATTTTAAGATAAAACTTTGCTGAGCTAAATATTAAGAGTCTATTCATCAAAAATAAAAGGCTGGCTTGCATGTGTTTGATATAGAAACACACACACTCTCCCTTCTTAGAAAGAACGTTAAAGGTGAATCCAAACTCAGTTTGCTCTTCGGTTGTCTAATTTTTGGGGACTGTGTGGATGGTCCAGGTGCGGGCAGGGTCCCCGCGGTGACAGGAGGTGGCGCCGCCGGCCCGCGCCTCGCCCGGCCCCGCCCGGGTGCGCGGTGGGCCCGGCCCGAGCGTGCTCCGGCCCTGGCTGAGGGCACCGCTTCACTCGGGTTTGTCCTCCTGGTGTTTTATTGGTGTCCTCACTGCTGGGTGGTAGGTTCCGTTTGCTTCCCGGCTCAGGGACTTTCCTTTGGTTTGCTGGCAGTTTATGTTTGATAGGCAAGTGCAATTGGTGGTAATATATTTACCCTTGATATGAGTTCCTTGAATTCAGAACTGCGGCTGAAAGTCTGCTGTTTGAACAATTCTGATCTCCAGGAGTGAACAGTTCTGATCTCCAGGAGTTAAGATATCGGCACACGAGAAATTATATTCTAAAAACAAATAAATAAGATAAATTCGGATGTTCAGAGGTTTTACATTAAAAATCAGAGAAGGCATCACAGAGCCTCCCATCAGCGCATGAGGGCAGAGCTGGCTGCCGAGCACTTGGTGAGGGGCAAAGCAGGATGCAAGGACAGAGGCAGGACCAGCCCTTTCACTGGGGCAGTGACCTGGGAGCACACAGCTCTGAACGATACTGAAACCGCTCGCAGGGTGACTCCTTTTCTGTGAGGAGCATTTCTGCAACCTGAATCCAAACACACCCAGCTCAATGGTGTGTTTTGCAGAGAAGGAAATTGGGAATATCTAAAAGGCAGAGCATGAATGTCTGGGAATATTTTCTGTGAGGAGAAGGAGGAGGTACATTGTGGTTTATAAATACTTTGTGTGGGAGATCTTCACAGCAGAGGGCCTTGAATTAAAAGAGGCACATCAGAGTCTTTTGCCAGATCTACTGGCGGAACACCAAGAATATGGATAAGGGCATTCTTGACATTCTGAAGTGAAGGGGCATTAAAATAGTAATATTTGGCATTCATTGGGAATAAATTAATGTTTTCTGTCACAGTTGTAGCTATCCAAGGATTCTCTACATTAGGAAAAAAAGAACTTGCCATATTTTAACTTTTAACCAAATTTTTATGCTCTTGGCCTGTAAGTCTATCAGCTGCTCATACCTAATCTAAAGAGAAATTTCCTGAGCTGAATGTAACTTATTGTGAAACATATGGTATCAACACACAGCTTCCCAATGTTCAAACTTGTTTTCCTTCCAGACTTGAGCCAGGAACAGACTTTTGGGTAAATGAATAAGGAGGAAGCACTAGAAATGAAACAGTTTAAGACAATGCTAGGCTGATCATGAAATTAATTTGCAGAGTCTATATCAATTCACTGTGTGCACGTGATTATTTTTGTTTAAACCATTCAATGCATTAATTTTGGCTAAAAATTATTTAGGGCTCTGATTCATAAGCAGTAGACATTGTAGTGGCCTAAAATGTTATTGGGGGTGATTGCAGGAGATTCATTGCAGCTGCCCTTGCTGGATGCTCTGTGCTGGTTTCTCTGTTGTCACAGCTGGCACAGTGGTTTAAACTCTTGTAGGTCACGAGTCCGAGCCCTCAGTCCTCTGCTGTCAACAAAAATGCAGAGAAGATAAAGATATAGTAGCTGGATTGTTATCCTTTGTTTTATAGCATCCATCAAAGCCCTACTTTGTAAATGGAAATCAAATTAAGCTTTCCAATATTACAGCAGCTATGAGTCTTCCAAATGATGATGGATTGAAATAATTCATGCAAAAGCCCAGGATATCTCATCTATCCCATCTGGTGGGTTTAGTCTCAGGGCCTTTCAGGGACATTATTCAAATGTTTCTGGTAGGAGGTGAATGTAATTGCTGCTTGAGGAGCTATTTGAGAAGGGAGCTTATAATTTCTTTTAATATAATATTTAATTATATACAAATAATAAAGCAGCTTAAATAACTTTGTAATGTTTCTGTAAAAATATTATAACCTTTTCTTTCTTTCCTCACTGATGGGCTCTTGCTTGTCTTTTATTTGTCTCGTAATGCACCAATGGTAAGTGATGCATAGTGAAAAGGATTTAATGGGAGTCTGCCTTAAATTGTGAATATCTGTCCACTGGTTAATCAGTGCTGCAGGAGTGGAGACAGAAATAGAGTCTGTTCTTTTTTCCCCTCTCTAAAGTATATGTGACACCTTCTTGTTACTAGGACCCCTGTTTAGCTGTGGTGGTTATGGATTAAATACTAGTGCTGCATGCACATATTGTCTTCCTCCTATAAAATAAGGAGTAGCTTTACTTTGAAAAAGTTTCATTAGCATGATCTCCCCTAATGCTGTAAACGTACAGAAACACAGGCAAGATGAATTTCCCTAAATTAAAGAGGGCAGGCTGGTGAGCAAGAAGCAGCCTTGTTTGGTATCAAACAGGAGAAGCTGTGTGCTGTTCTGACACAATAAAGTCAGTGGTCCTGCACCCTGCTATGAAAGTGGGGTTCTTTCTAAGTATGAAAAGTTGAAGTTATGGACATTGGTTTCCAGTTTCTTGCTGGGTGAAACAAGCACAAATCTGTCCATTAGAATCTTGTTTCAGGCTATCTCACGGTTAGTGAATGCAGGAGGGCTGATCAGATATCGGTGTGCAGAAGGGTAGGGAATATGATCAGCAACATTCAGAGCCTCTGAAACACACTGGGTGGGTGTAGGGAGCAAGTTCAATATCATGAGTAAAAAACTGACAGTCTATTTGAAAACTGTGTTTATATTTCAGAAAAGACTCTGTGAGTTATAACAACTTATTAAAGTACCACAGGCAGTGTTACTGCATCACTCTGTGCAGACTCCAATTGTGGAAAGGGCTGGGTATTGAGTCATATCCTACTGTAAAGTATAAGTTCAACAGGCTTAAAATTTTACACTTTCTAACATTCGATCTGAATTAAGAGCCTTTCTGAGAGTTCTGTATTCTAAGTGATTTGACACTCTAGGCTACTGAACAGTCTTGGAAATAGGTGCACATTTTCTGTTATGTGTATCTTGGAGGAAATAAGATATATGTATATATACATGTGTGTGTGTATATGGCACACACTGTCATGGCTGCAGTGTGTTCTCCTGTGTTCCCCTTTCAACCAGGTTGCTATATTGAAGACATCTGTGATACCCCGCTCCCCCTGGACTCTCAAAGCAAGGCTCTGCAGGACAAGGTCATTTAGCTCCCAGGTGAACAGAATATATACTGGAATGATGGGTAACTGATATTATGGAAACACCTGACAGACCACATGATCTGCAAATCCAGAGTCAAAGAGAGTCATGTTTTGGGCTTTTTTCTTGGTTTAACAGGGCAGGTTTTGTTCAAGAAGATACTCAGAGCTTTACAGGGCACTTAGGGGCCTAAAGATACAGAAAGGAGCTCTGTGGCATTTTCAGAAATGCATAGGTACATAAATACTTCTGAAAGACCACAGTGCTTCAGGTAAAGTGTGGCTTCAGCACTTAAGCACTTACATTTTTGAAAAGCCCATATTTTGTCTTCATAGAATATCACTAAAATGTGATACCGCCAGAAAGGAAATCAGATGTAGATTTGCAGTGGGAGGTAAAGGTATTTTAGGTCCCATGCCATTAGCACCATCTGGAGCAGTGTGTCATATGCCACAGGAAATGCACAACTGCAGCCACGTGGCTGTGCAGCATTTCCACGTAAACTGCCCCAAAGGTGGCTACAGTTTGTTCCAAGATCTATGGAACTCTGAGAGAGGGGAAAACCATGAAACTGTGGACTTGCTAAGCTGGGTGCAGTTCCAGTTCTGATCACTGTTAAACTGCTTCCATGAAGATGGAAGAGGTCTCAGGAGAGAAGCTCAAAGCTGGAGGTATAAACATGAAGCAGTTGCACTGAAGCAGCTGCATGGGAACGAGCACTCAGAATTTTGGAGTATGTGGGGAAGGCTGCACTGGTCTCATTACAATTGTTGGTGCGGGCAGAGATTGTGTTTAGAGGGTTCATCATGTGTTTGGTGCTTAAATAAATGAGCCCCTAAGAAAGTTGTGAGTCCTGAGATACCGAGCACCAGGACCAGTAGTTGTCACTTGCTGGCATTAAAGGTGGTGGGTTCAGGATCTTGTTGCAGAGGCCGACCTTGAAATGCTTTCATAGGAACTTCAGTGTGCATCTAAGTGTCTGTTTTTGTCCAAACCTGGCACAGGATGATACTTTTCCAAAGCAGAAAGAGCACTTCCATCTGAAGTATGCCAGAGCCATTCCGAATGTCTTTGGCACATTAAATGTATTGATGCTTTGATCACATATTAATGTGAAGTCAGAATCCTCTTGGCCTGAAAGGGAGCTCATCAAGAAGCTCTATCTCCCTCTCCCTCATGAGCTTTTCTTTTGCTGGTGGTTTCCAGGCTCATAGTTCATCCTCCACCATAACTCTTGCACCTGCTGTTCAATACAAAAGTTAGCATAATAAATGTTTATGTTGCTTACTTGAAACATTTGTATGCAAGCAGGTTTTTTGGTGAGGGGTTTTGTTGTTGGGGGTCTTTTTGATGAGGCTTTTTTTTTTTTTTTTTTTTTTTTGGTTTTTTTTTGTAAATATATCATAGAATGGTTAGGGTTGGAAAGGCCACAAAGATCATCCACCTCCAGCCCCCTGCCATGGATGGGAACTCCTTCCACTAGAATAAGCTGTTGTGGGTTTAAAATACAGAAGTAGCAAGCAACAGAATGCTTGCATAAAAGTGAGGGAACAGTCATGGTGATTTGGTGTGACTGACAATGCTGCTAATCTGCTTGGCCTGTCAGTTGGGAGGTAAGCTCCTTTCAAGTGTTTGTCTCCTTAGGAATTCCCCTCTGCTTAACCAGTGATAAAGAGATGATGGTCCATTTAACCACAAAGGCTTCTCTACCAGCTGCCTCTATATTTATTAGCACGGATTCTATAACATGAGAATAATTTATAGTACAATGCCATATCTGATTACAGAAGTGTTTTGTGATATTTTCTGTTTCTTGTGAGTTGTTTAATATGAGGTAGCCATACAGAAATGTTTGGGTGTGTGAAGTTAGTGAGGCATTTAATTAAGTTGCAAGAGCCAATGCACTCACAAATGGAATATTTAACATACCACTTATTTCATTCATGGAACAAAATTGCTTGTGGATCTGAAGATGAAAAGACTTGCAGATGGGCATCATAACTGGTTTCTTGAGGCATCATAACTGGTCTACAGTTTGGGTTTAATTTGTAAATGTCCTAATCTGGGGGTCTATGTTTTAGCTAGTCTAATAAAGCAAATCCTTCTAGAAAATCCACTCTTGACTCTGCTTCACCTGGACAAAAAAAAAAGTAAATGTCTTACCTCCTCTTTGCAATGAAAGTATGTTATACTTTAAAAAAAAAATAGAAGTTTTGTGTGAGGTTACTTTTTGGGTGGGTATGTCTTATTTTTTGGTGGCAGGTGCATTTTGGAGCGGGTAGGTTTGGGGGTTTGGGGGTTTTTTTTTTTGTTATCATGGGGGGTTTTTTTCTTTGAGAGAGAAGGGGATTCTTTGTTATTCCTATTGCCTACAAAGGTGCCATGTGTGGGGTTTGAATTCCCACAAATTGGGTTAATCTGGGACTGTCATAAAGGGCATATTGTCTTGCAAGGAGCATATGGTCTGGAAGAAGTCATTCATTGTAGTGCCCCAGCACCTTCCCAGGTGGTTTGTCTATGGGGTAAAGTGAAGGGTTCATTGGGGAAAACTGCACGTTACCTGGGGAGTTAGTATCAAATTTCATTATTTGAGCCATGATGCTCAGTTCCCATTGCATTCTATTTACTGGAACTGTTTTCCCTCAAAAAATAGCTCAGGAATTAAAGAAAAATGCTGGTACAAAGAAAGTCTTTGGAAATAATACATATGACAGTGAAATTGCTATTTAGGAAGCTTATAGACTTATGAATTTCATTAACAATGTCTATTAAATACTCTAAAATTATACTTGAATATCATAGACCATCTTTCCAGTTCCACAGATGTTATTCAGCTGACCTTAATAGGACTACATGTTTGTTTGGTTTTTTAAAGTTGGGAGAAAATTGTCTCTATGGCTGAACTTTTTCCACTAAATGTATTATTGAAGAGGCTGATGATGTTTGCTGTGATTCTGTACATTAGTTCTGTTTGTCTCACTGTTTGCCTACTCAATGGCAAACATAAGGTTTTGAATTAGAAAATAGAATAGAATTTCATTTGTAGAATCAAGGCAGCCATCTAAAGATCCATGGGTTTGCAGTGCTTGTAAAGTTCTAAGCATAAAAGAAAAATTACTCAGATATTTCTTGTCCCCATCTACTGTAACTTACATTTCTTAACTTCAAATGCTTATGCCGAGTCCTTGAATAGTGATGTATCTATGTAAATAAAATGCAGCGTGGCCTTAGAGGTCCTTCTATATTGGTAGATTTTGTAGCTGTATATTGAAAATTAAGATTCAGGATTCCCCATAGACACAGTAACTGTGAAAATCTACTGTTATTGAAGCAAAAATAGGACTTCAAGCTTGTCTTGCAGACCCCAAGATAATTTTCCAGAATATTCTTTTGATAAGAGGGATAGGAGAAAAGTCATTCCTCATGTATAGACACAAGAATTCTGATATGAAAATTCTTGTTTCCATGAGTATCATAGTATCATGTCTAAATGCTCCTCTTTTCAAAGTAGCAAAGTCAGCACCTACTATGCTCATTCCTCCTTTAAAAAAATACAAAAGAAATATTAGTAGGGTTTCTTTTCATTTGCTTTGGCTTTATCAGTACTCGTGTTCCTTACATGCTCTGTAGCGAATCCTTTTGTGAATTCTAAGCATGTTTAATGAAAGATCTTAAATTTCTTTTATTGTCCCTGCTGTTGCATTTGGTTAACAATTAGTGCAAGATAGGGCCCAATTTTGCTTACTAAAGCAATATAATCCCAGATTAATTTGAGTCAGAAAGTACCTCAAGACATCACCTAGTCCAGGCTCTTACTGAAAGCAGGGTCAACTAAGTGATGAGCCTGCTCAGAGCCTTACCCTGCCAGCTCTTGAAAACCTCCAAGAACTGAGATGAGGTCCCTTGTTCCACTGCCTGGCTGTGCTCATGACTCAAAGATTTCTGTCCTTGAATCAATCTGTCTCTCTCTTGATTCAATTTGTCTTTTATCTCTCATCCTTGCACCACACATTGCTGTGAGGAGCCTGCTCCTGTCTCCTCGATAAGCTCCCTGTAAGTGCTGGGGAATTACTACTCAATCTTCCCAAAGGCCTTGCTTCTCCCACCTGTATCAGGGCTCTTTCCTCTGGTTTAATTAGTGCCAGGTTCAGGGAGGACAATCCCCTCCCCAGATCTACAGGCCTGTTCCTGTCAGCACAGCTAAAGGTGCTGGGGCCATCCTGGCTGCTGGAGCACACTGTGGGTTTGTGTTTGGCTTGTTGGGGACCAGGATCCAGCTCCTTCCCAGCACAGCTGCTCACAGCTCCTCACTTTGTGTTCTTCCACAGGGTTGTTCCATCCCACATGCAGGACCCTGCTCTCATCCTTGTTGAATTTCAGAAGTTTCCTGCTGACTCAAGCCACCAGCCTGTCTTAAGTCCCTCTGGATGAATGTAAGTCTCTTGACTGGTTACCCCCAGTTTAGACACACAGCTAAGCCGCAAATTTGGGGAGGGGGGGAGGTCAAGTTAAAATTTTTTAAGCTAAGCTTCTAATAAATTTGAAAATACTGAAGAGCTTTCTCATTATGATTTTAGTCTATGGAACTGCATGTTTGGATGTGATCGTGGAAATGCTTTCTGAAACTCTTTAAGGAAGTTAAAGTTAGTGGAGCAAAACTTGGGTTGAGAAGTGTGACATGTTTCTGTGAAGGAACAATTAAACCACAGCAGGTTTTGGTAGGATCGTCTTTGCATGTTGTTTTTCTGTGGGTACATTAGTTGGTACACACAGTTGCAGACACAAAGCATCTCTCATACATTTTGTGGAAAGGAAATAATCTTCCTCTGCAGCATTTCAATTTCATTTGGCATTTTCAGAACAGCCAGGATGTGTAAAACGGGGAGATCACACACATAGAAAACCTGAGTGTCAGTGTAAAAGCCTCAGCATTCCAGTCTTTTGGCAACAGAAAATCCTGCCAAGGAAAACTAGCTAGATACCTAAGCAGAACAAGTCAACAGGAAATAGCCCATGAAAAGGCTTCCAAGAGAAAGCCATTGGGGTTTCTTAGCACAGTGAGTACAAATTTCACAGATTATACGCTTGTTTAGTCATCAAGGTAAATCTGGGGAAGACAAGATCTGCTTAACACTAACAGAATTAGCAAATGGTGTGGAATTGATCAATGTTCCATGTATTACCATTTTGCTTTTAACTCTGACTTTTTTAGACATTCTTTGCCTGTCGAAGTGCACTACATTTGTTAATTAACTCCATCTGCTGAAAGTCTGGTCTGGCAGTTTAATAATATAATGAGTTGCTTTATTAAAAAATTGTGCTTGAATGTGCTACTGTTGGTCTAAACAAAGAGAATTTAAGACAAATACATCTTGGAAATATCCTTATTTTGCAGGTGATGTCAACAAATCTTAACCTATTATATCTATAGTTCTCCACATTTGGAATTTATAGGAAATGGTATGCCATGCATTTCCTTATGCAAAATATTAAATTTAACAGATTAATCTTGATCACACTAGCCTTTCTATGTAGATCATGTTAAGAAATGTAAATAAACCCACTGAAAGCATGAATGGGCTTGAATTTTGCAGCTTTGAAATTGCAAGTGAAATAAGAACTGCAAATAAGTAGTTTCATAACTTCTTGGTGCATTCTGTGAACCTGGTAGAGATATTGGTATTCATTTATTAGACCTTATTCAGTGTGTATTCTTTACCATTAAATACAGAAGATTTTCTTGGCAAAGTCATGGACATAGTGCTACATGCCTAATGAATATGGAGAAGGAAAGGATGTAATATTTATATTCGTTGGGTCCATATGTTGTAAGTTGGTTTAGGGTGTATATTGCTATTGTGTGTATAAGTACTATTATTTCATATATATCCTGAGGCAAAATAATGCCTTGATATAACAAGTTAATTGTTATTACTGAATACCAAGCAAATTTCTGACTTCTTTTTTTGACTCTGGCTTCTTCATTATGTGCACTTAATTGTAAATAAGTAATACCTTTTTAAATACTTAATGTTTGCTATTCAAGGAACCTCTGCGTCTGCTTCTGCAGAAGCCACGAGCATTCTGCTGTGTCCATAATTAGTCTCATGCTGTTGTGTAGTGAATAAACAGAATTATATTGCACTTTCATAGAGTTTATAGCCAAGCAGCCAGTAGATTGTACAGCCTGACATGTGGATGGCAGGCAATTGTAGTTCACCTAATGATGTGGTCATTTGTCCGGGGGTTCAGCTTTTTGCGTGCTGGGAGGTTAAATGCTACAGAGAGAGAATTAGGAGAGAGAATGCCATGATGACCCATCTAATGATAAGTGGCTAGGTGAGGGACCCTTCTCCCACCATGCTGATAAAAATGTTATCAAAACCAGTGGAACCTCACTGGCAGGAAATACTGATTTCTTCTTGCATCTGTTTCTGTTTTTCAGCAGAACTGAAAAGCACTTTTTCTAATGTGTAAATACCTATGCCTAGAAATTGTCACCTATCAACATTCTCTTTGACGAAACTGAGGTTTGTTAACCTTCTTCCTGCCGTGTCACTGTTGTGCTGTAAGCTTTCCAAAATATTTTTGTAGTTGAGAGTAGCTGTCTTTCCAAACATTTGCAGATATCGAGTGTTATGTTTCTACTTGATATTCTTGTTTACAAATATGCAAAAATCCATTGTAAAGAACTGCTGAAGTAATAAAATTATTAATGTGGGTATTGCAGACCCTTTGTATTACAAGGCTGCACAAAGAGCTGAACTGTGTTAATTGCAATGACCCTCAGGTCTTCCTGTGAATTGCTGCTTTTCAGGATGGCTTGCATCTTAACCATACATTTTTGTGTCCTTCCTTCTTCTTTCCTACATATCTTGTAATGCAGTCAGTGTTATGAATATTCAATATGATCATGGAACCTTGTGTTTAACATCATTATTGTAACTTGCCATCCCACGAAGTCACTGACAGTAAAGATTTTGCACAACCGTTTCGATTGCCTACACAAGTATAAATGGCATGATCCAAGAATGGATCACCTGGTAACCTGCAGGTGTTGGGAGTTATGTTTAAAAATCTATTGTTGGCCTGCTTTCAGTCCTTTTATTAGTATTTAACAGTAGTGCCCTTATTCCAAACAGAGTATGTTATATATATAGACTGTATATATGACATATGTATTTGTATATATAATAAACGAAATCCTCTTGTACATGTGGGGTAAAATACAGTTGCCTTAACCACTGCTATTGTCCCCTGTAAATTACACAAACTTATTTCTCATGGTCTAAGCTTTATACCTGAATGGAAAACTGACACTGTCAGGGTTTTGTGAAGACTAGCAGCACTGGCATCAAAATACGTAGTAGCTGGTGACAAGCACACAATGTTCTCTCACAAATTTTCCCTGCTATCTACTCTTAGGAGCTTGTAACTATGATTAATCTATCTAATTCAAACAGCTCCTTAATCACTGCCAGAGTTCATTAAAAACATACTTAAGCTTAAAAAAACCCTATATTTGCAATCATTCATTAATATCTATTTAATAATAAATAACTAAATCTTGAGGAGTTGACTTGGGCTGTAACCATTAAGCAAATCCTGTCTGTAAGTAGATGCAGCTGTAACTTATTTTGTTTCACTGGAAGTTCCTGGATGGAAAATAAACTCATCTGATGTAGTTGAGCTTGTGGAGATAATTAGGTTGAAAGTCATATCTCAGATTAAAAATAAGATCCACAGGTTCCTTATTTATGGTGTAGCCTGACTGTGCTCTATCCGTATATATATGTGCCCTGATGTCTTCTTTTTCCTGGGAATACAATGTTTTTTTATCAAAAACATGAGTAATTTATATATTACACTAAGACAATCTCTACTGACTTTTTTAAAAGTCATACAGAGAATACATCTGGGTATCCTTTCCTTCAGAAGATGCATGTCTCTTCCTAAAAGTGTAATCCGCAGCATTAGCTACCACAGTGGATTGTAAATATGCAATTTATCCAGACCACTCAAGTTCATTGAAAATTCTGGCCATAAATACTTTTCTGGTAACTGAATATTCAGATACATACCTAATGGAATTTTCAGAAGTGCCTAATTGGCTCCTTCCTACTGATGTCAAAGGAAAACAAGTGCTTGTGGACCACCACCCCTCTGCCAGAAGTTTTTGTTATTAATTGAAAACAGTTCATGTTGTATATTATGAGCACATTTCAGTGTGGTTACCCAAAGTGTCTCCATAATGTCAAGGCAGTATTTATTTGGCTTGACAGAGTTAAAAGGGATTGCACAACGTGACTAATTTACTGCTTTAAGGGATGCTTAGCTAAGGGTGTGTTGTTTGGCACAGGTTCAAACAGTCACTAATTAGAAAACAATGTGAGGGCCAAGGTGATGGCTAAATTGGCCTTACTTTGCTAAGGTCCACCATGCATTACTTAATTTTGTCAGTGTTTAAACAGGCTTTGCGAATGCTATGGGAACATGTATGGTCAAAATGGTCTTTCAGGGGGAATTTTAACATCTCAAAACAAAGCAGCTGGATTTTAAGCAACTGGGAAGAAATGAGAGTAGTCGACTTAACAAAATTGCAAAGTAAAGGGAGGTCTGTGTGTGCCCAAGGTAAGATCATGATGCTCTGACTAATGTTTATTAATTTAATAGGAAAATTAATTGTGAAGGGGAAAAAGTTCTGAGTTTATTTGCATGGTAGATACTCAGACATGACAGTTCTTGTAGCTGGCTTGTGCCTTGTGTACCACGTGTAATATTGCTTCTTTTAATTCATCATTAATCTCATATATTTTATCTTTGTATTTGGTTATCTTGTTGTTTATAATAAAGTCTACATTGAGCCATGACCAGGATAATTGAAGGAATCTTAAAGGTGTCTAGGACAGGTTGCTCGATACTTTGTGTTGTGCAATCCGATTGAAGGGAGAAAGGGGAATTAGTGCTGATTGTGAACTTCATCAGTTTTAATGTTATGAATATAGGGAATCCTAGAAACCAAAAACATAAAGGCCCTTTTTTGAGCTTTTCCTGTTAGACCAAAGGTCTTTGATTTCTGAGTTCTGTACTACAAACTGCAACATTGCTTTGCATTTCGCAGTTAATTGCTTACAGAGACTTGGAAGTATTTGGGTAGGGTCTTTTGCATGGTGGCTGATTTTGTCATGTCAAATGTGACACGTAATGGTGTGAGAATGGTGAGTAAATCTTTCTTTTGGATGACTGCAGCTGCTTTCTTCAGACATGGGTATGGGTTTTCCTATACCTTAGTGTTTTTGTAAAGGAAGTGTAACTCATGTCTTTTTTCAGGTGTTTCAGCTCTGCTGAATGATTTGCAGGAAAATTATTGACAAAACTGTATTTCTTAAGAATAACCGCAGCCTGAGGTCTGAGTGAAACCTCCAGTCATCCTTCCAAGCTGAATGATACTAAAAGGACAAATGAAAAAGAAATAAGGAAGAAGGGGAAGTGTTTAGAAACTACAATATTCATACGTGTCCTTTGTGTGGTTTTGGCTATGGGAAATGTAATCCCTTTACCAGACTTGCCCAATGGGCTCTCAAGACTTAGACTTTGGATCTTTCTTTCTCCTTTTGCCTTTTACTATAAGGAAAAGCAACAGTGAAGCATCCTGCATGTTAAAGCAGTGCACAGACCAGTAAAGATGAGAACAGTACATGTGCAGAAGGCTCTGGGAGTGCAGTACTGACAAACGAGGAAGAAAAATAAAATACCCAAGACAGAGCAGGTTTATATGGGAAATGGAACTTGTGCTGTTTTTTCAGCTCTATTACTCTGTATAAACCTGGCAAAAGTATGGCATGACTGGTAACAGGGCTGAGAGCTACAATCTAAGGAGAATACCACAGTACAGCAGAAACATGGTAACTGAATGTGTGAGGTGTCCCTTGATCTGTAGGGGAGCACGACATTTATTCATGTCTACATAGATCAGCCCTAGTGGGGTTTTTTTTTTGTAGTGGCTTCAGTTGCTAAGAGTGAGATCAGTTGGTTTTGTCCCACATTTGAGGAATTTAAATATTGGTTGGAATATTTGGTTTTCTTTAGTGCATTCCATTGCAGAGCATCTTGTTTTGCTTTTGCCTCTCCCACTTCCTTTCAGAATTGTACCAGCAGCCTACAGGCTTGTTCAGCATTTCAAAGGGCCAATATGATTCCCAGATCAGAATGGTGTCAACAGGAGACAGTCTGCCCAGTGTCAGGTTTTTTGTGAGTTGTTTCTTTGTTTACGCTGTGTAATGAGAAGGGGGAAAAAAATCAAATTGTGCACAACTGGTTCCAGTAAATGCCAAGAGACAGTAAATGCCTTGTTTATTGCCTGTGGAAGGCTGGTAACTTGCTGAATTTCCATCGAAGCTCCTCCGTAAAGATCTCCCTTGGAGCTGGTTATGCAATTAATGGGGCAGGGTTTTGGCTTCTGGAGCAGCAGGCTTGCATAACATGGCTTGTAATCCAGCACTCCCTTCCCAGCCTGAAAAGACCTCTTTTATAAGGCATTTTCTACAACAAAAAACTGTTTCCAGATTTCTACACAACTGCTGAAATAATGGTACCCTGACTCTTAAAAAAAAAAAAAAAAAAAAAAAAACCAACATTCTACAAGAGATTTTTTTGGACCTGACCTTTCTGTATATAGGCACTTTGAGAAAAATAATGAATCACTTATAAGTTCCCTTTTTTTAATACCATGAAGGCTACTTTGTATTTTATTAGCAGAATTCTTGTTGATACAACACTAAAGAAATTGAATTATGCCAACTAAGCATTTCTTGGAGGTCTGAACACAAATAGGCTGGTTTCTGAGAGCTTCATTTTTCTTACGTGACCTATATATGAAATCATAGGTGACCAAACCTGCAACTAGAAGGTTTAGCCTGTGTAGCTGGGAGAGGGAGGTCTGCGTAGCATGACATTAATGCCACAAAGATGTTGTCTGTGGAGATGGCTGCAGTGGTTACTTAAGGACAATGGGAATTGGGATGTCTTGTCCTTTATTGCAGCCTAGGGGCACACATTCTTCTTGCTCTAACAAGAAACTTCCATCTATTATTCTTCTCCTCCCTTCATTACATATGCTACCCGTATCCAGATGCTTGATTGCTGTGTGCATGTTTCTGTCCCCACAGAAATGTATGGATCTCCCTGTTAGCCTGGTGAGAATTCCGGGGCAGCTGATGGGTGGTATTTGTGTCTTGCAATCCGGGTCCTCCCCTGCTTTGTGGCCTGTCTGGAGAAATTTATATGTAGGGTCCTCAGGGTCAGGATGAGGACTCATGCAGCATAAGCTGACATAAATGTCTATATTACTATCTTATCTTGCAGTTTCTAGGACAAAACTCAGAAATGTAGGAAAAAAATGTGTAAATGAAGTCTTTGGGAACTGGAAGTGGGCAATCTAATACTCTTTCCCTCCTGTCACTGAAGTGCCCCACTGAATCCTCATGCCCAGCAAGAAAAATGTTCTCAGCTTGTTACAAACGTGGAGGTTCTCTGGGTACTCATCAGTTATGAACTGGTGACTTGGAAAGAGCTGAAGTTACATATGCATCTCACATCATTGTCAGTTGTAATTGCAGATGATTGGTCTTTCTGAAAATAACTTTGGGGATGAAGATGTGATACTACTATTTCAGACAACAGCAATCAGAATGACTTACGTAAAATCACGTGAAATCTGCTACTAAGACGGCTGTAGCAGTCATTACTTGCTTTCCTTCTAAGAAATCAGATATGAAAGGTAAAACTAAGAAAGGTGTTTATTTAAATATTGCTAGTTTAAGTTTTTGGAGTAAATTACTAAGAATTCTAAATCTGATTGCTGAAGTTCATTCACAAAAGGAGCAGTATGGACAGCAGAACTGAAAGCTTCATAACTGTTTCACAAATATGAGCTGCCATATATTTATGCATTTTTAACCCACTGTCCTCAGGAACTGGACTCTGCCAGCAATATTAACAGGGAAAGGCTTTTATTGGAAAGTGTTCACGGCAGGAAAACTCTTTTTCAAGTCTTATTCTCTCCATTGTTTCTCTGCTGCCACTACCGTTGTCACAATTATTCTGCTGTTTTATTACACAAACCATGGAACGTTTTTTTACTCCTTTCCCAATATCTGGATTGTGCCCAATGAGGTGGTAATCAGACAGGCTGCTGTTTTTGCCTAGTGGATTCTCTGACACCCAAAGAGATGATTATTGGATCAATCACAGTACTAGAATATTTTAATTTATGTCTCTTGGATTCACTAAGTATGTTCAGTTTGGATGTGAATGGCAGGAAAACTATCTTTCAGAATCCACTTCTCTCAACTCTCTAAGGGGCTGACAAAAATAACATTAAACCTCCAGCAGGAATTGTTCACGTTCATATTTTGAAAGTCAGTTTCATTGTAGCAAAAAAACCCCTGAGAGGTAGGATAGGCAAATTGAAGTAAATTCTCAGATTATTTTTAATATTGAAATGCATTCATAATATCAGCTGAATATAAATCAGGAAGTATGTTTCGAGATTATTAATAACAATTAAATATTTTATGAGGAACTGCACATTTATAATTTGGGGCCACCTAAAAGGCAAAATATGGGTCTCTGCACACAGTCTGGCTGGTCTCCACTAAGCAGCCCTGGAGTTTCATCTGTGAGAAACTGGAACCAATCAAACATTCTGTTTATGCAATCTATGTTATTTAATGAACTACTAACTCTAGAGTTATTTGATCTTTGACAGTTTAGGGGTGGGGATGGGAGGTAAAGTTGCATTCTCACTGGCAAAATCCACATTAATTTCAGAGTTTTTAACTGAGAGAAGTGTGGGGTCAAGTCTGTTGTATAGCAACACATTCACTAAATTGTATATGATTGCTAGTCCAGTTCTTATAGTAAAAATAAGTAAAGTTATATGAATTCAATTTTAAATTCAGCCTTTCATGTTCTGAAAGACTCTGGAAAGGCTAATGATGAAACCAAAACCTATATTTGAAATTATGAAATGTCAAATAAGTTTCCATGGACAAGACTTACTGAACAAGAGAACTTTCAGTTTTACTCCTTTAAAAGCCTTCATTTCTGTTTGTCTGGCTCTTTAAGCATAAACCAAAAAAATTTCCGTTCATCTCTCCATGAAACTGTTCCATTGAGCTCAGGAGCAAGGCCAGAAGGGAACAGAATGTGTGTAGCTCTAGAATTATCTTACAGCTGTGAATTAAGCTAGAAACACATTATTTATATTAGAATATTTATATGCTGTACTAGCATTTTTTTATGGACACGGATATTGATGACTACGAAATTGGAATTTTTTTTCCTTAGCTATGGGGTAAAAGTCTTTCTGTAGACTGAGTAAATATATCTGTAAAAGTAATATTAATCTAGAACAGCTACAGCCGTACAATGAGCTCACATGAACATGTCCCTGAGCGTTCAGCTGCCCAGCTGCCAGCATGCCCTGGCTGTAGATTTGTGTTAGTGCAGCCCCCTGCACATACACACCTCCTCCTTTGCTACCTAAGATGTATTACTGCTGTATAAATCAGTCAAAAGTATTTTTATTAAAAAATCACTTTACATTCATCGTGGTATGTATTGGATGCTTTGAATGAAGATTATGTGAAACAAACAAAATTTGTCTGATCAGGTTATCTACTTATGTAGCAATCTGGGATAATTCATTGCAAGCAGAAAAGCAACATAATGGGGAAAATTTTCTGTTTATTGGAAAAAAATCAAATTAGCAGCTTCAGAAATAGCCCTGAGTCAGACAGCTAGCTCTATTATTATGTTACTTAGAAGCTAATGTATTATGAACAAGTGCCAAATATTTCTGTGTAATGCAGAGGAGATTAAATGGAAGCTTCTATTTTTGAGATCCACTTTGTAGCGTACATGTAATCAACAGAAAGTCCTAGATAACAAGTAGTACACAGATAGCCCTGCTAATTATGAATAATTATGTAAATGGTTATAATCTGAGAACAGTATTTATCTGAGGGATTAATACATACAAATCAACAGAAAAGTTTTGAAAACGAGTTTACCAGAAGTCAGTTATAAGTTTATTTTTAAATGGTGATGCGGGAGCACAACTCAGCTATGTAGTTTTGTTTAAAGTCACATTCCTAGCCTGAGGAAGGAGAAAACTCCCTGAGAGGGCTGGACTGCACAAGTCCACCAGGTTTTGAATCTGCTCAGCTAACTTGCACAGTACTTGGTTGTCAGAGATGACAAAAGCTGTGAGTTTCTGAAAACACTACTGTGCAATTCTTGGCCAGCTCAGTCTGGTTTTATACTTTCTGTATTATTTCTTTGCTGGAAAGGTCAGTGTGTAGGGTTGCAGAGTTGGATATGGTAAGAGTAATTTCTCCAGTTAATACATTGCAATGGCAGCTCCAAAATGATTGTTCGTGCAAATATTCTCATTTCTGAGACAAATGCCAAAAGTGATTTCAAAGATCTCTCTGTTCTAGGAAAGTTCAGATCTAGTTAACACTGTGCACAGCATTGTCAGTACAGGGCTTCAGACTGATCTGATTTGTTTTGAAACAGGATTTGGTATGCAGCTCTTACTGCTTAGAAACGTCTAGGACTTAACAGAAGTGTCTAGAGTAAGTTGCACAGGAGTGGGCTTATTTTAAAAAATTTCATCCAGAGCAAGTAGATGGCCTAGTTTTGAGTGAGAAAAAGCTGCGTTGACTCACTCAAAACTGACCTCCTGTCTTTCTAATTCTGGGCTTGTGGAGCCAGGGCAGAGAAGACATCAGGGAATTTACAGTTCTAGCATGGATTTACAGCCTTTGTGTTCTCTGAATAGTTATTCATTGTTTAGCTTTGGATGTGTAAAACCGTTGCTGAATTTACAGGTGATTAAGCTTTTGTGGGCAGCAGCAGTCGCTATCTCCCCGTTTCAAGCGCCCACTGTAGGCTCCAAAGACCTCTCCCAACACATCAGCTGCACAGGGCACTGTGTGTGGAAGAGGATCCCACCCTGTAACGCTCTCTAATGAAAATCAGAATGGGCTGTGGCCACCAGAGGAAGCAATAATTAAGGCCCTGGAAGAAGGAAGGATACACTTCACAGCTTCCCAGCAGAGCAGCAAGCGTGTTAGCATATTGCTGATTTGAAGAGAACCCCGAAGGCAATTACTGCTGCCTCATTAAAAGGATTAAAAACACCTTCTCTAAGACTTAGAACCTTTTCTATGTGGGCTCTGCAGGCTTTCTGAAAGTGGTTGAACAAGAAATCAAGTTGTGTTTTGGTTTGCTTTTGTAAGAGTACTATTTTAAAAGGCGCTACTTCTAAATCAGAAACAAAACTGTCTTTTCAATAGGTATTGTTGCTGATGCTGAAGAAGTAAAATGTACAGAGACACCTTGTTCCTATTGGCTTTCAAATGTTTGCATGCCATTAAAAAAAAATACTTGTGAGCCAAAGCAAATTCAATTAGGAAGCCTTCGAAAGAATTTTTCCAAAATGTATTACATTTACTGGGAATTTTTTTCCCCTTATGCTACCAAGCAAGTCTTCACAGAATTTTCATACATAAAGATGATTCTTCGTGGGTTAAATTCTAAAACTTTGACTTGGGTAAATTCAGTTTTGGTTTTAATGATGGAGTAGCTTCAGTTTAGCTCTAAATTTTGAAATTCAAAATACAACATATTAAATGATGTGGTAGTAGGAAATACAAGATGTTAATTATGATATTTCTAAATATTTTGATTTTGATAGATGAAAGTTCTAGAGATTTTCTTTCTACCACACAATCTTGGTATTAGATACTACTTTTCCCTCAATATGCATTTACACTATTTCCTCATTTGAGTAATCACTACCTCATTAGAATGAAACTTTAAAATTGCATAATTCCGTCTCCATGAAATTCTGTAAAAGCCAATATTCATTTGAATTTTACTCTCAGATTCTTATCAAATGGTTGGATAAAGTTTATAACAGTCTGTTCATGTTTAGGAAATCCTCATGTGATCACTATGGGAATCAGCTTTTGGGGTGTTTCAGGAGTGTGCCAGCGTTTACCCATAGCAGCCTACTGGGAGCTAAACAGTGTGTGATAGGGACAGAACATGCCTTAAAGGAGCCTGTGAGTTAACACAAAATTAATGCTGTGAGAAGTGGTAACAGGCAGAAGAGGAGGTTTTGAGGAAAGTCAGAGGTCTTTCCTCACTAAAAAATGATGCATAGAAACTTTTAATAGCCATTTCAGGTGCTTAGCTTAGGGAAATAGGGTGTAAATTATTGGCCTGAGTTTAGGGGGATTTTTTGCTTCCTCTCTGAACGGAGTGGATGTAGAGTGTATTTTGCTTGAGCTATTCTCACACTGAATGAGTCTCTGTTTCTGTTCATGAGGCTCTATATAAAGGACCACTAATAAATACGCATATTCTGAAAATTCTTTTTCTATAACTACCTGCTTCTCCTTTGTTTGGGGTTCTGGGAGGACTTCCATTTCCTGTGTCTCCCAGGAAGCCCCTACGCCCATCCTAGCACATCTGTAAGAGGGTGTGCTGGCCCCTTTTGTACACTGATAGTATCTGACGTTTAACTGGCTCACGGAAATCCTGCAGGGAATTCCCAACCGGTGACATGCTCCCTTAGCTGCCCAGTTATCTTAACACAGTGACTGAGCCTTATCGCTCCTGTCACTGAGGCAGCTACTGGGCTGCCAAGCCCATCTCCCATCTGGGAGAACTTTGAAGATAAGTTCCAGTGATTTGATTAGAGACTTGTAGGGACCTTAAAGCAGTGTTCTTTGTTAAGGTCGTGAAGCACTCACTGAGTAGGGGTATTTGCATCTGAACTTGTTTCCTCTTATTTTTAACACGCTTTGTTATTTTAAGTTCAAACTGACTGTGACATTGATTCCTCCCTTGTGGCATCTCTGCTCTTTACCAACAGGAAGTTTGCCTCTTGTGTGGTTGTTATTCACCAGCATGAGTTCCCTCTCAAGAGGACTGTACACACTAAACATATTCTCTAGATGTGTTTTCTGTCATCAGTCCTGTGCTTGAATTGTTCTTTATCGTGTCTTATATAACTGATGGGGCTGCTCAGATTGTTTCTGAGCCAAGTTCAGGACTCCATATATTGTGGCAGCCACACTTAGTGAAATATGGATTTCTCCAGTGGTAATGCTTGGCTAAATAGTGTTGCTCTTACATGGATTAAATTTACATAACATACTGTCTTCCAAGGTTTTTTCATTAATTTGGTGACAAGGCACAGTAGTTAATAGATCAAACCACAGCTACACTGAGGATGGAATTTCAGTCTCTGAAATGCTAAGACAACAGCTGCAATCCCATGGGACAATGTAGATCACAAAGTCCTGGATAAAATGTTTTCATTTAAGTGGTTCTGGCTTAGAAACATGCTTCCAGGGCAGATTAAACCCAGGCACTGAACATCTTTGGGAACTTCTGCAAATTATCTTCATGGAAAAACTCCTCTTACTGTTGTAATTACATCTGGATACCAGCTTCAGCCCAAGAAAACCCAGACAGCACCAAATAATTATTTTGAGGGGAAAAAAATTATATTTTTAAAGTAAAGGTGTCTCAAACATTTGGTTTCTCAAGACAGAGACATGGCAAAGATTTGTATGGGATATGCTTTGGTCTTTACTAATTCTAACATAGAAAAGATTCAGACACTTTCATGGTAGATAAATGCAGAGCAAATATGCTCAGAGGTCCTAAGAAAATCACAGCTGTTCGGCTGTTTCAGGATCTGACCCTGCAAAGATTGCAACCATTCTGGAAATCAGAACTTTGGGTTTTACAGCCAAATCAATCTGATATTCTTAAATTTTATCTAAGCCTAAGGGTCCTAGTGGTAAAGCTGATTTTCTGGTGGTATCAGCATTTTCATATTTAATTTGCATGCAAGTGTGTGTCCAAATCTGCCATCTTCTTTTTTTTTTTTTAATAAATTCTTTGCTTTTTCCCTCTAGTTTCAGTGTGGTAATGAAAACACTGCTAGATGGTCTAACCTCCAGATATTTTTTCCTTAGTGACAGCTGGAAAATATGCTCTCCAAGAAGTACTAGGCATAACAATAACCCCAAAAGAGCTCCAGCTAAAAGGAATGCAGAAGTTTACAGCTAGAAGAATGTTTTCAAGTAAAATCTAAGGAGGAGGCTACCAACTGTTGCTTTTTTTGTGAAGTAAATTTCCATGGCAGGAGGAAGATGTCTGAGCTGACAGAAAATGTCCTAAAATATGTAAAAGAAAATATAGGCTATAGGGGGAAAGAAAATAGACTGAGTTTTGGTCCGTCCAAGCAAACTAAGGCATACCAGGCCACAGATTCAGGGACTGGCCCTTGGTCATCCTTGCTGGTTAATTGTTGTGGCCTGAGCCCACAGTGAAGGGATGGCTGGGAATTCCTCTTTTCCTACTTGGACAGACCAAGAACCTCTGAAGTTATCAGGAATTTTGTTTAATGTCTGTTCCTTAAAGATTACTTTTAAATTATTGGATCATTTACTGTTCTTGTTTTGTTTACAGGCTGTAAGTGCTTATCTATACTGAAAAGCTAAATTAAGCTCTCTTTTCTTGTCTCCCTCAGGATTAAAGGTATCAAGAATTAATGGTCAGGATAAGATATTTTTGTCTAAAAAGATTAAGCTCTTTTTCGTACTAAAGCACCTGCATAGATATAGACAAATCCAGAATAAACAGAAAATATAAGTGTTATATGATGTGAATCAGCAAAAGCACAGATGTCAGATCATAGGTGAATACTTTAATTCCAACTACTTTTTGTCTGTCATATAGAGGAATGTCATTACTAGCAAAGTCAGAAATTGTCTGCTTTTCCCTTTTTACAATTTATTACATATTTTCAGTTCAGTTGTGAGTAGCTGTAAAAATTTTTCACGTGTAAAAGTGCAGGTATGTGTGTGCTACAATCCTGTTACTTTTATTCTGTAGCACTTGCAGACCCTAAGTATAGTCAGTACCTTATTCCTTTGCAACTGTCCATTATCTAAGTCCCAAAGTGAAACACTTCAAAGATGCTATCAACTAGTCTCTGGAACTAAATATGAATGAAAATTAATTAAACACCAAGGTTTGGCATGGATGCCTCATGCTTTAAGCACCCTTCCTGTGATTGCTTTACAATGTGAAACTATTGGGGAAAAAAATGATAGGACAGTTACTTTATTTAAAAGATATGGCATTTGAAACCAGATTAGATAATTTGGAAGCAAACAATAGCTGCAATTTAAAAGGAGTGGTACTATCTCTCTCTGACTACAGTTTTGCAACAGGTCTAAAATAACTAGAAGCTTCCATGGAAATACATTGGGAACCTGAGTGCATAACCCCCTTAAACTAATGGGCTAGGATCCTCAAGGGAGGCGAGGGGCCTGGAAGGAGTGAACTGTAATCCAGTTTTTATAGATTTGTGTACTGCAGGTCTCTCTGTAGTGCCAGAATACCTTCCTGCTGCTTTTCTGTCAGCCAGTAAGAGTCACAAGTCTGGCTTCAAAATAAAATGTAGGCCTACATCTTGTCTCCAAATGGTATAAACGTGGAATACTTTGGGTGACACCACCCGTCAGCGTAGAGGAGGGAAGAATCCTCTCTGCGACATCTCTTCCATATGTTAGTATAACACTGGACATTTTTGTGTTGACATGCTCAGTATCTCATTTCAGTAACTGATATGAAATTCAAGTAGAAGAGGAGGGAGCACAGCCATGTGTGTGTCTGTGGGCCAGCAGGTTTGTCAGCCTCTTACCCTGGGAGGGTTCTGAGGGAAGTCCTTGCTAGCAAACCCAAAAGTGAGACTAGAAAGTCTGCCTCTTTCATCATTGTCTGTTTTAGTGTGCTTAAATACTGTTGCAGAGGAGATCGGGGAATTTGGATTCCTCACGTACTTTTAGGTTGCAAAATTAATTTGATACCTTCTCCTGCCTTTGACACCAGATAGGGTCTGAAAAGGGCTTCACCATCTGTGTTTGTGTTGGCTTGCTTGTCGCATGTCTGGTGGGTTAGTCTCACAAGTATTTCTCTCTGGATAGTTTTTAAGAGCCTTAGCTGGGGCATTTTTGTATGTTCCATTGTCTCTTCACATAACAACTGCACTGAAAGCCTTTAACAAGTCCCAGATATTTCCATCTCTTGTTTTAGGGAAGTATGAAACAGGATGGTAAAACTCTCCAGTCTATCTGATGTCATTGAGCATTCTTTGAACGTAGCTTCTCACAGCATTTTTGGACAAAGATGCTCCAGAAATGTCTGTGCCTTACGTAGAATTTCAGCTTTTCTATCTATATGTTGCATTTTAACAGACATGTAATGTAACAGTTTTCCTGGTTACAAAACTACTTTCTCTTGAAGTCTCTGGGATATGCTTCTACTCTAAGATAAAGCCACATTTCACCACTTTTATGTGGTAAATATGCCTGGTAAACTGGGAGGCAGGAGATTCCTTGCATGCAAAATGGTTGCAAAGGCTGAGACAGAGAAGGGGGATGAGCTTTGTCAGAGAGAAGTTTTGAGGAAGAAAGAAATTCGTGCATAGAATCTTAGTAATAAAGGAGTTTTCCAGACTAAACACCCAGTGGCACTTCAGGATAGACTTCTGCATAGGAGAAGAATGGGCATTCTCAGCCTTCAAGGACAGGAACCTGGCCTGTATTTGGACCAGGGTAGATACAAGTTGGTAAGTGCATTTAAAATAAATAAAACCTGTAAAGAATATTTAACATACATTTTTAATCATCAAAATACTTTCTACTACCAAAATGAACAATAAGTTTACTTTCTGCATGCTGCAAGTTCCTAAGAAAGTAAATCAAGAAGGAAGCCGAAATCCAAGTGGGAATCTCACACTACATTGCTGTATGTTTGAATATATTGAAAATTAATATTAGTTTCTTGACCTGCTGTTGAGTTCTCACAGGTGAACTTCACACTGACTTCTATGAAATCTAGAATTTAGATTTGTATGTGTACGAGCTGCAGACACAAGCAAACTCTGTTTAGACAGTGTCAAGTAATTTTCCCAAGAAATGTAAAGATGAAATGTCTTTCCAGGAATTTCCTGTTAAATAGTAGCCTCTCTATGAATTTAAACTTCAAGAGCTGGTACCCTGTTGAATAGGGCTATGTTGTTATGGGGACAAAATGGTGGGCGACTGAAGCTGTTTTAAAATGTAAACATAGCTTTTCTTTTATGTCTAGATCTCTCTCTCAAAGATATCAGATTTATGTGTTGCAAAAGTAAAACTACAACAACCAAGTTACATTTATGGGGGGGGAAAGGAAAAACAAAATTGGAACCATATGTTTAGAACTAAATTATTACTGCTTTCACAAATGGTTTGTTGTACAGCTTTCTCAGAATTATCCCAGATAAGTATTTTGTTGATGACAAGTTGGAATTAAATTAGGATAATACACCCTGCATTATTAAAAAAAAAAAAAAAGTAAAATAAACAAAAGTATCTTTCTGGCTAAAGGTTAGTTGTCACCTTAAAGAATTTTTGGTTTAGCTTATTAAAGCACTCAATAATGATTGGCTGCCCCTGGGAGACATTTGTAATATTTTATTCCACGTAAACATATGGATTCAATTTAGTCAAAGAACCCTGTGAGTGAAAGCTGGCCTCTCTCCAATGCACTGCAATAGGTGTCTGGAGGTTTGAATACTTCGTTTGCATTACTCTTATGAGATAAAAATTACCATCAATCCAACTAATTGAGACCCAGTAAGTGCCCTTTAATGCTAAGAATCATAAAAAAAAAAAATCGAAAATTAAATTCAAGTTCATGTGCAAAATGCTGCTGCAGTGTAATAATCATAGGATTTGCAAGAGAGGTGTACAAAACCTTTTCAGGAATCACTTTGCAAAGATATGACAGTAAAATAATTTCTAATTCAGAGTAGTGGAAGTTTTCACTCTGAATTGATTTTTGGGTTTTGCCATTTGATATAATAACAGAAATATGTTAAGCTGCTTTGCTAGCCTTTCAAAAGTGTCTAATTTATTTTCTTCAAGAGTAAATTAATTTGGACCTTTACAACCAAACCAATGAAGTACGAAGCATCTCCTTTTGAGGTACCAAATTCTACATCAAACATCAACACAGTCATGAATCCATGAAAAAAAAAATCCCTTGATAATTAAAATATTTATGGTTCTGTCTATAAGCATTAGTAACCCTGAAGGACATCAATATTGTTGATAAGTTAGTGAACAAATTTAATTCCTGAGATATAGGTGTAACTTCAAAGTGATGGGCCTTCTTGATTGAATTTAAGTTACATGGTCAAGTCAGATTTATTTTGCAATTTATAAACAACATGGGAAACTGTTCCCATGTGTAATAAAAGCCTTTGGGGGAGCAAGGAGGTGGGTGGGGAGAGCTCTAACTGAGCACATGCACTCCAGCCTGCATTCACCTTCTCTGGCTTTGAGCATAAATTTTCTATCCTGATTCCTTGCAATTTTGCATTTCAATTTGTAAAATTACCACATGCCAATACCTTACAGGTTATAAAGATTAACTCCGTAAATTTTCCAGTTGCAGAAAGGGTTACTGCAGGTTTGATTAAGCACAGTTACATCCTTGGAAGGTGTGCAGTTCATACAGTGCAGCTGCTTAGGCTTGGGGCTCAAATCCTGCATGCTCTCACCTACTTCCCCTGGGGTTTGGAACTGCATATTTGGCATTAGTCAGTTGTCAAAACATAAATGCCCGTTGTCACTGTGATGATTTAAGATATTTCACTTCTACTCTGGCTTCCCATTCATCAGGCACAGATACTCTGTGTTCTCTGTTAAATCTACATAAAATTTATAATAATCTGAAGCAGTATATGTTTCAAAATCTTTCTAAATACTAAATGCTATAGGTGTGGTCCTAAGACCCTATGCCTGAACTATCTCAGAAGGCCAGAGGGATCCTTCAGAGCCAGCTGGTAGATCAGGCCAACCTCTAACACTTGCTCAGGTGTGCTGTCTCACTTTCACTTCAAAAGTTCCAACATTAGGGGGAATTGTAGAACATTTTCTAACTGGCAAGAAAGAGAAAATATAAAAATGCTCAGAAATCAAACACTAAATATTAATCCAAAGAGCTTCATATTGGGTTTTTTACAATATCTTTAAAGATTTTATGGTACAGCAATATGGGTGTGCAGAACATGGATACGATACCCATTCCATGTGCACCAACTGTATGAATATCCCTTGCCATGGATCTTATGAGGGGTTTTCCTTGAGATTTTGTTTATGAAAATAATCAGTCCAGATTTTTGAAGCATAGAAATACATTCACTTTTTGACTTTTCCTCTGCAATTTTCCATGGCTTGATAGAAAACACAGCCATCAAAGCAAGCAAGAAAGGTTGTTCTTGGCCTCCTTCCCAGTTTGTAGTAGGTGAAGGTCCATGAAACTTTGGTATCCCGGTCCTGGGGGGGCATGTGGGTGCACACATGCCCTATATAAACCATAATAAATCACTTATTTTAAACATAGTTGGTCCTTTTTCTTGGCATCTAAATGACTGAGATTGTGCTGTATTTATTTTGTCTCTTCCTAAATGTTGTATTGAAAAGGAACAGATTCTTCCCTGCCCATTTCCTCCTATGAATTCATTTCAGTATTTTTATTTCTAAGCCTTTTTCAGGTTATTCAGAGGTATAATGGGCTAAGTTTCCAAAGTAGTGTACCCCTTTTTTCATTAATTTTCCCATTATATGGTATAGAAGCTCCACCAATCATATTGATCAGCATAGCAAAAGTCTGGAATACTACATATGCTACTAACATATTATTTCCCAAAAGTTAAGGGCAGAAAATGAAAATGCAAACAAGAACTAAATATAAGCTAAAAAAACCAACACCAACTGCTACAATAGTGAGATTTGAATGTGACAGCTGCCTGGCAATACCATGGCAGAAAACTCTACAACATTATTGGTAACAAAGAAAATCAGGAGAGCTGGTTGTTTTTGAACCACTGCACAAAATGATGTAAATTACAGCCTTTCTGATTGTTTCCTTAAGTACAAATGGAAAAAGAACCAACGGCCAGAGATTCTTTGCAAGTCAAGTCATTTCCAGCTATAGTCTTGCTTCCCTGTATTTTGCAAAGGTACTTGAATTCCTCAGTTCAGGGGATTGCCCGAGTCATGCAAGTACTTGTTATGGAAAGACAACACTTCTGTTTACATTGCTTTGACTTTCAACAAAGGTCAGATGCTTCTACCCAAGCTGTAGCTTTTTCATACAAGGAGTTTGCTGGAGCTCTGTGAGTCTTGTCACTGTAAACTTGTATCCTTGGCGCTCTGCCAGGGGCTGGGAATCTTACATGTGAGCTCAAATTCTGAGCAGAATCTTGCAAAAAGCAAACATAAAGAATTTTGTTGCCCATAGACAGACTGAGGAGCTCACTGGATTAGTTCTCGCTTCCTTCTCACTACACAAGCCACTGTCATTTTCAGGTCTTATGGAACTTCCTGATTCCAGCACTCCCTCCCTGACAGTGAATAAAACAGTATTTAGTACATGATGTCTGAGTAGCTCAGTGTCTAATTTTAAATATGTTTTTCACTGCCATTTTTGTGTCTCTGCTTTTTCAATAGCTTAAATGAGGTCAAAGACTGTGTGGCTTGTGTACAATGTAAGCTAATACATCTGAGGAATCTAGTCATCAATTTGATAAGGGATTTAGGAGAGGTCTTCAGTCCCCAAGTTGCCTCCAGGTATCCATGGGTTTTAAAAAAAACAAAACAAAGAAACCCACAAAACTGTTTGAAAGCTCTATTTCTGGCTGAGTGCGCATTTTAGCAGACTCCTGATTTACTTACTGTGTGTGACCTGGCTGGCTGCTGGAGCTATGGAGATACTCTGAGTGCTGCAGGAAATCAGCTGGAGAAAATGTCAGGCATTCTGCTAGTTTCAGGCAGATGCAGGACTACATAGGGATCTGTGCAGTGTTTTCTTGGGATGAAGCAGTGTTTGCTTCAGCTACTGGCTCACGTGAGGCTGGTGAAGCCTCTCTCCCTCTGTTGGCAGGTGCCCCTTTGGAATTGTGCTTTGCCAGGTTTGCTGGGAGCAGGAGAAAGTTCGTTCATTTGGCTGTTGTCAATATTAGCCCAGAGAAGGCTGATCTTTGCACCAACTTTCTTTTTGAAGCACAGAATCCTTGATTATCCTCTATCCTCTTAAGTATTTTTGAGGTGATGTAATCCCTAATGCTGTTGTTTTTCTATATAAGAGCAGCACTTTGAAAAAAATCATCGTTTCTAAAAGTGGGTTAAGGTATCACTTTAAGATCTTTGCAAGATCTTGCTGTTTGGGGGTTTAAATTTAGAAACCTGTGCTGTCATTAAAAAAAAAAAAAAGTTGCTTTTCATCTGCTTTCCCTCTGGCTCCCAGGAGTCAGTCTCGATGTAGCAGACACTGCATTGCTATTTCCTTTTCAAATCTAGGACAGTGAAGCTGTGACACTCTTCAAAGTCCCAATGTCCTTGTTAATATTTCTTTGTGCTCCGAGTGAAGGTAAAGCTTACGCAGGAAGTGTCCTAGTTTCCAATTCCTAATTCCAGCAGAAAAACTTTAGAAAACAGAAGTTTGACAGCTTCTGGTATTGATATATATTAAATCATGTATATTGTAGTGTGTAAAAGCTTTGTGCAGTATGGAGCAGATGAAATGCAAAAGATTGACAGTTTATGATCCACTTGTAAAACATTTTATGGTTACTTTTGAAAGAGTTTCAAACCTTTACAATCGTTTAACTGAGATGCATCTGTCTGGTACATGAGCAGTTCTTAGTGGCTCTCTAGCACCAGAAAGATATTTTCATATTGGAGTTAATTCAGCAAAAGACCACTAAGATAACCAGGGGATTGAAGTACACAGTACACAAGGAGAGGCTGAGAGAACTTGGTTATTTGAGCCTGGGGAAGGGGAAGCCTTATTGCTCTCTTCATCTGTTTAATAGGAAAGTATAGTTACATAGGAAATGTTTTCACTGTGAGGGTGCTCAAACACTGGAACAGATTACCTGAGAAGTCATGGGGTCTTTGTCCTTGGAGAACTGGAGAGGGTAAAGACCAGTTCCACCAGATGAAATTGAGCAGGGGATTGGACCCAAGTTCTTCTGTTTCTGTGACTCAGCAAAGCTGCTGCATTTGGTGCTGGTTTTGTCACAAGAATAAGGCAGCATGTCTTTCATACAAAAGCTTAAATATTTTTAGAGTTTCTGTGAAAATGGGGGGCTCCAGATGCACCAGCTCTGGTCACACTTCCTTGTCCTCTCCCTTCTCTGTACTCATGCAGCATTAACAGAAATTGGACAAATAATACAGGAACAATTGACAGACTAATACCATAATGCTTTTGCAAAGGGTTTGACCTGGCCAGCAGAGCGTGTTAAAACCCTGTTTGTGTGTGACTTTTGGTCCATGGTGAGGAACAGTGGGGTCATCAGTGACAGTGTTTTGAATTCAGCAGAGGAAAGCCCCAATGAGATTTGGGTTTTTAACCACCAATGATAGGAATGTGTGCCTCACACAGAAATTCCCACTTTCAGCTGTTTTATATTACCCCATGAAAATTGCTCAGAAATATAAATATGCACATACACACTTCTTTTCCTAAATTTAATCTCAACAAAGTTTTTAACTGTTGCTGCAGCAGAGACTTAATTCAAAAAATTCAAGTGAATACAGAGGAAATTAAATTCTACATTCTGATCCTCGTGCTCTTAGTTTTATCACTCACCAGTCAAAATCAGTTATTTCCTCTATTGCTGTGACAGCAAAGCTGGGCTACTGATGGTCCTTCCCCACTGACTGCATTATGTTTACAATTCATGCTAGTGGGGAAAAATTTTTGCAAGTCTATACCATTATATCTTTTGCTTTCTGAAATGAAACATTAATGGCTCCTCCTTCCTTCCTATAAAGCACTCCTTTTAATTCTTCTCTGATATAAGAATTTTCTTCACCTTTTCTACCACTTGGCAGTAGGGAAAATTTTTGTACAGTATCTGTACTGTACTGGAGAACCAGTAATCCTACTAAAGTTTATTTGAAGAAAGCTGAGTGGCTCTTGGAAGAATGTTTGATTACGCATAGTGGGGACATTTCTGCTATGGAACAAATGCTGTTTTCCTACATGTTCACTGACTTTGGTGGGTCTGCAAGTGTGCTACTGTATTCCTCAGGAGATGATATTACTGAATATTGATGTTATCCATGAGTGCTGTATATATAAAAGGCTAGATTGTAACACCTGTACTGTAATTGTATTCTGTCCTTATCTATGTAACTTAGGAAGTCAGTTTGAGGTAAAATCAGGAGGAGGAGGAAAGGGTTATCATTTCAGAGTAAAGCAGGTATTTAGAAGATGGCAGTAGTATTACAAATGAGAGTTTAAGAAACATATCCCTTTGAAGGGGTAGTATCTACATGACATGCTGCAGGTTTTTGTTTTTAAATCTAACATCTCTCAGAGTACTGGCAGTGGGGGAAAAAGACATGGAACTAATCAGACAGTCTTCGGGGTGTTGTCTTTCTTCAATCCACTTTCAAAATAGAGATTAAAACATCACTGAGTTCCATAAACCAAATACTCTTCTATGCAATCCCAGTAAATCAGCAGAACTGCATCATGATCTAGTTACCTCTGCAATTTGGACTACATGACATTGAGTTCAAGGTGCTCATATATCAGGGGAATAGATATGTCACCCTTGGAAGATACTGTCATGTCAACTGGTTTGCTTCAGGGTCATAAGTTGACATGGAACACTATTTGAAAGGCCTTCCTTTGGGAAACTCCCTCCTGAGTATGTGAGTTCAAAAGGAAATATTAATAAATGCATATACTAGAGAGGGCAGGACCTATTCTGCAGTTCTTCAAAATGAGAAATAAAGGGAGATCTATCAGTTCCTGAGAAGGAATGTATTGGGAAGAACCCTAATGTTATATACCATTTATTAGGCACCATATAAATAACCCTTCTTTTAAGCAAACAGTACTGATGTTCCCTGGACCAAATGCCGAGGAGAAGGAATGTGGCTGAAAGAAATTTTAAACTTGTGAAGGTAAAATGTATAGAGTAGGATGTACATATAGAGCAGGATCTACTCAGACAAGATGGTGAGTGGGATGGACAGAGCTTTGCTGTGATTTGGGATGGAATTTAGCTTAAAGCAAAATGCAGCACAGTGTGTGTGGCCATGCCGACACACAGGTGATCCCAATGCCCAGGTTGTCTCTGTTCCTACACCATGTTGCTCTTGAAAGCAAAGTGGAGGAAGAAAGTAGGTGTGGTTCCACCATCTTTTAACCAATCTATCCCTTAGGGTCAACCAAACCAATGGTAGGGACTTCTGCTGTGTGTGACCTTTCCCTGATACATAAACTGGAATTGCAACTTCCTGTGCAAACTCCCATCCCTGTGCACCTGCATAACATTTCTGTCCGTGTCAGTGGGCTTTGACCCACCCATACTCTGCATACTGACCTTTTACACAAGCTGAGCATAAAGAAATTAAAGTAGCCTGTGTATTCAGCTTTTCTGGCCCATGCCATGGGTCAGAATAAGTTTAATGGCTGCAGCATGCTAAGCTCAGGTTCTCTGAGGGGAGTGCAATGCCAGCAGGGGAAGAATGGTGGAAACCATAACGCAGCTACGGACACACAGTTGGCATACATATTTCAAGAGAAATTAAAGGTGCTCTGGCAACATCTGGAAATCCTAAAATCTGTGAAAAATAAATCTAATTAAACTCTAGGCTTTAAGCTTCCTCTGCAGTAGCCTGTAGAAGCAGAGGGTGTTAAAGATAGCAAGCATTCTCATCGTTCTCATTTTTATCCTGTGTGTATCACATTATACAGCTGTCTGCAGTTGGTGATACAAGCAGAATGTATTGAATATATTTACTTATGAAGCATTTTATGTTAACATGTTCAATCTCATCAACTTTTAGCTTCTATTGTTTTCATACTTGCTAGAAAGTATTTAATATCCAGGTTGATAAATATCATTGTTCTTCTTAAATCCTGATTCACAATACATCATCTTGATGGTGTAATAACCTACATTAGGACTTGGTATTTACTCTGCTTCTCTTTCCAGTTAAATGAGTTTTATAAGATCCTGCCCTCTTTCACCTGCTGCTCAAGTTGTCAGCTTTCTCACCACTGTCCAGTTTCTAGTGAAGTGGTGAAGGTAGGATTTTTTCTTATTGTATTTGTGACAGTAAGTGATCAGATGGCACAAATGCTTAAATTCCAATCCAGTCCAGAGGCTGGACTTGATTGGTTTCACTGCTCATAGAGTGCATGTTTGTTGGTAATCAATTTTCTTGTCATACCACTGAAATATCCAATCTTACTTGTACTAAGTGTAGAAGTATAGCTAATATAACTTGCAAGTTACTACACAGTGTAACAGCTCAGCCCTTCTTTCTTAATGGACCTAGCCTTTCCAGGGCTAAATCTTCACTAATGATGTAATCTTTGCTAATGAGGCTTCAAAAATACCTAGCCGAATAGTGCAAGATCTTACAAAAATAATAGCGAATAATCCAAGGTAGCTAGTAGTTCATTATGGTGTGGCAGGAGCTTGATGGAGTGCTGACAAATGGGTTGCAAAAATGACAGGCAATGTTTCCAGAAAATGTGAAGTGGTGACATTGTTTTCCATTGTGGATTTGACTCAGAAGATTGGAACTTGACTTCTGGCCTTCATATCCAATACTTGTTGGCAGCGTATCGCTGTGTAAATAAACCTATTTAGTTCTTTTATTATGGTTAATTTCCCAGATCATGTCAAAGTACATGAAATACATTTTAAAATTCAATTACCTTTTACCTTGAACATTTTTATTGTTATTATTTTGATATTCTTCAGTCTAACATGTAAAGCATAGAAAAAAGCTTCTGATATTTTAATATTTGGGTTAAACAAACACTTTTACTTTCTGTGGGAAACAATGGGAAAGGTTATCTGTATCATAACACAGCTGAATATTTCTGCTTTGTACGATGATGTGAGATTAGGTGTTCCTGCGTGGCAGACTTGGATCTATCCTGGCTTACAGTTTGAACCCTTGACACTCCCTGCCCCTTGAGAAAAGAATGCTGGAAAAATACAGGAGACATACAAGTTGTATTTTGGGGGAAAATCAGAACTATGAGAAGTGATTCAGAGATTTTGATGAGAAGTGGGCAGAGCAAGTTGACTTGTAGGCATTTTTTGTACTCTGGATTATAATAAAAATGTTGGCAATCTTACAAATTTCTACTATAGAGCGATATATTAATCATAGGATATGAGATGTTCACATATCACTTGACTACTGAGAGAGAGAGAAGGATGTTGATTATAACAAATCGATGTGGACAAAGAGGATAGCAAGGAATATAATGCTCACAAAGTCTTTGTCAGGATAGATGCTGCCCCCATGCTCCCTTGAAGGCTTAAGAGAGGATGTCTTTTGTTCCTGTATGGGAAATCTCTGACTTATATTTGAAGATTTATGTTATGGCTGTAGTGTACAGGATGAATTTGTTGGTATGACAGACATGTTCTTTGAAACATCACTGAGTTGTTATCCAAGAAGTTACTCGTTTGTATTGTGAGCTGTCCCATTGTTCCACAGTGGAATCAGAAAGCCCTGGATCTGTTAAAATGGAGAATCTGTTCACTAGAGTGGGAAGTGATTACATTTACCATAATCTTATCTTCCTGTGTGAGCTATATAAAACATTCCCTCCGTCCCCCATGATTAATTTGCAGATGTGCAATGTAATTTACGTCTCTAATAATGACATTATTTCAGATCTTATTGTGGATGAAATTAGATTGTGGTCACTGGAAAGGAGACCACATTCAGGTTATATGAAGTCCAAAACCTTATTATTTAATCATTTTTAAGTTCTTCAATTGTGTTTTTAAAGGTATTACTTTCCTATTTAAGTTATGCTCTAGGCAAGAGGTGCAGATGTTCTCACTGCTCTCCATTCCTCAAGAGATGAACCTAATGCAGATTTGCATCACCTTGAACAGAGGTCTTAGACGAGGCACTCTCTCCATTCTGTCCTGTAGCATGTCCTGCTTCAGTTTAGAAAGTCCCTTCTGACTGTGTAGATTCTCATTCACAAGTCTCCAAACTGGAACTTGCCATATAAGATTAGTCAGGTAAAGTGAATGCCTGGATGTTCTTGATGATGTTCAGTTCCTGCTGTGATATCCAGCTATATGTGTCAATTGTCCTTTCTATTTCTTCACAAGTTCTCCTTGTTTCATTTTTATTTAGTCAGGCTCGTCAGTAAAATGCTGAGGAAGAGAAGAAAAATATGATGGATTATGCAGTAACTGAGCGAATTAATTCATAGCCACTTAAATGTATGGCTTTAAATTATATTATTCCATTTCTTATCATTTATTTCATTCCTGTAGAGAATTAAGGGTATGTGCACAGTTAATCAATTAAATTACAGGTAGCAATCTCTTTCCAGTTGAGAAATTCAAAGGCTTGAGCAATTAGTCTGCCTGTTAGGCTCAAATCACTAAAGCTATGGAGATTCTAACACAGGCTTTGTTAGAAATTTTTCAGAAAATGGAAAAGGTTTGAAGCAGTCACCTTGCCCATGTTTCACTAAAGGAATATAATACAATACAGTTTTTCCTGAGAACTGTCAACAAGTACCAGGGGAGTTCCTTGAAGATCTGATGCCTGACAAATTGCACCTGTGTTGATGGAGGACAAACAGGGTCAATGCCCAAAACTACTGAGAAAAATTGTAAAATAGCTTAACATTTTCAGCCCTCCTCTACCAACTATTGAAACCTATGGGAGATTTTTCATGAATTATAGCTCAGAATGCTGGAAGATACGTACAAAAGAATTATGGCAATAGTTTCCACTCCCTCCATGAAATTGTAAATTCATGCAGAGTATCCATGCAGCTTTTTCTCTACCAAGGCACTCCTATCAGAGGGACATAACCATTAATTTTAAATGCATTGAATGAATTAGCCTGGGAGATCCAGCTGGCTATAGCTCAGCTCTTCATGTTCAATCCCCAAATCTTTCTGCTTGTCTGGTGTGTAGACAGTAAAGGGCTGTCTTGTGCTCCCACAGCACAAACAGTGCAAATCTTTCCTGCCATTCACATAATTCTAATAGCATGGGAATTTGGGGGGCCTATTACAAGTTTTACAAGCTTTTATAAGTTACATACATTCTTCATGTATGTAATTCTGTTTATACAGAAACATGAGGCATATGAAGGTCTGCTTCCTAAAAGACAAAACTCGGGCTAAGACTTTCAGGAAATGGGCAAGGTCTCACGGTTTCTTCATGAGGCCAGAGATACACCAGAAGAAATATCCTAATCTTTTCCCAAAACAGAGATAGATCTTCCTGCTAAAATGGATCTCTCTTAAGGAAGGTCCTTCATACACCAAGCATGAAAATTACTCCTTCCAGCCAGCCCAGGAATGCAATGAAGGCAGCAGATAATTCTTCTGTGTCTCTGAATAGAAAGTAACAAAGAGGAAATGGTAGAACCCAGAGGAAACAGAAGCCTTATCTTAGTGAAAAACAGTGGAGAAGACCCAGTAAGGTTTCTCTGTAACTGATGTTATGTGGCTGATGTGGGTACCTCATGAAAAATGGAGAGTGTGTAAGCCGGTGGTGATGCCGGGGATTCCTCTGTTTGAACTTGTAGCTGTCAAATGTGAAATGTTTTCCAAAACTGTGCTGAGGATTGATTCTTAGTACTATAATTCAGGACTTCTCAACAAATATGGTAGGTCAGGAAGAAAAAAAACCCGCTGTATTTCTAAGATTCTATATCTGTGCTTCATAGTAAATTAACATGAATGAACATAGTAAATGTTTATATATGAACATTCTGATACTTCTCTCTGCTGACGCCTGTCTTGCTAAAGTTGGGATTTTCTTTCTAGACAGTGACTTTGAGAACATAGGCC